>NC_137604.1:18859952-18902452 GCF_963280865.1 Gymnoscopelus braueri
ATAAATACTTTAGATTGTATTTGCCAGCAAGTTAGCCATACTCTACTTTGGGTTTTACTTATCAAGGTAGTATTATGTATGTTGGGAAAAGCATTCAATGACACACCTTTTACTATAAATCCAATAGCCTTTTTACGTGATTGAATAAACATGACAGCAAATCATTGGATGAGTTTAAAATGTTCTCCCTGTTCTCTGATTAACTAAGGAGAGTCATTCTTCATGTTGCTTATGGCAACCTAAAGAGAGGTAAAGGGCAGAAGTCTGGTCCTTTATATGCAAGAAAAAGCACTTTTAGGAAAAGTCAAGTTGATTCCATGGTTGATTTCCAACATCACCAATACTATGATTTAAATGAATACATTTCAGCAAAAATCGATGAATAATTGGAGATGTATATAGTAACGCCCCTTGTGTTATGTCTCACCATGCTTGACTTCAACATGCACGTTTACGATTTATCCCACCCTGTGCCAGCAGGGAGTGCTAGAGATGTGTCACTGTCACTATTCAACATGTTTCATTATCAAGATACCTCATAGATATAGTAGAATTATTAACAAAATATCATAACTGGAAAACTATAAGAAAATATCATGACATAAATACTAAGAATATTGTGTCAAAAGTGCAACTGAAACGTTTTGTTCAAAAATACTACATTTCTTAGATTTATTTAAAAAACAAAATCATTATATTATAGGCAGAGTTCCATGATATATCTTTATCTAATCTAATACACAAATTAAATTACTATTAATTCTTTGAGTATTACTTTTCAAAATTTGCTTTACATTCATGCCAGCGATCATCTTTGGAGAAAATGTTAGTTTTTGTATGCATGTCTTTTCTATGGGTGGATATCACAATCTAGAACAAAACCTTTGAACCTTAGAATCAACCTTTGATGTGACCCCAAACAATAATGTATAAGTACCTGACAAACCTGATTAACAAGCACTAAATAGATTAAAAAACAAAAAAGCAGAAAGTGCATCTGAAATATGTAAGTAATAACTATGCATTGTACATAATTATATTCAAAGTCATGGTACATTTGCCTTTTTTTTTACTTTTACAACATGCCTCTCCTTTATCTACGATCAATACCTAAAATTTACAATACAAAAATGTATGGAGAATGTAATAAAACACCATACCAATCAAATGAACAAGTCATGTTATTCCTATGATCTAGTGCAGTCTGTTCTGATTTGTAAACATCAACTAATCTTTCCAATTGCTTTCCAAAATGCTTCCAATCTTCAAATTTTGGCCATTCTTAACAAAAATCTAAATCTCAACAGTTTTTTGAAAAAAATCTGAAAAATATTTTTCAAGATTTTTCAAAAATAGCAGATCTACAAGTTCGTAGCGCGGCACTCGGTGCCGCGCTATGAGCTTGTAGATCTGCTATTTTTGAATAGCCCAAAGAAATCTTAAAATGAGACGGTCTTAATGGGTTAAAGAGCGACAATTGTTTCTAGAACACAGCGATAACATGAAACCTTAATCCGAGTGGTATTACCTCAAGTAACTTTAAATAGCAAATAAATAATACTTTTCTTCTGCGGTTTATAAAGAAGAATAAACCTGGTAAGAAGCCCACACATAAGAATTAAAACAATATTATTTGAAGAGGTAAGCAAAAGGTTTTTCAAGTATTCCAGTTAAAAAACAAACGTGGAGGTTACAAACCTTAAAGCAGTGGAAAATGTTAAGGCCGAAAACCGACAAAGCTGCATATTACTTGTTATACAGTAAAATCCAGAGTGACAGGATTTTTCTGTGTATTCGTGTTCTTGATGTTACTATCATGTATCACGTCAAATAATTTATCCTATTGTATGTCACATCACATATCTTTACGCAATGTATTACACAGTCTGAAATGTGTTGCTGAATTAGAATTTATGTTTGCTGAACCTGAATTTAAGCAACCATCTTGCCAGTTTGGGTGTTTTGGCTAAAAATAGAGAAGATTTTTTACTGCATATCATCTTATAAACAAAAAAATAAAAAAAATAAAATCACTTTCAGCATTGAATGTACCTGAATGTATCAGAGGTTTGTACAACTCATTACACGATCACACACCATCGGTGATCCAACACAGCAGGCTAAAGCTAATTTGTGCAATCTGTGTGTTCGGCAGTCCACTATTACACTGTAAAACATTCAAATAGCTCATAGAAATAAATGCACAGGACAGACTGTTCCATTCATAGCAATGCTGTGCTTCGGAAGAGGAAGTAATCATTCCACAGGGCTTGCGTGGTGCATTTGTTCGACACTAAGATGTATTGGTTATATGGTTAACCACCACAGCAATAACAAAGGAAGGAGTGCACACCAAAGTTGCAAAGATGCCGACCAAGGAGAAGAGGCCAAGTTTAAGAGATGTAGCAGTCGCTCGTAGCCTTGATGCAATGTGAATTTATTGAGCAAAAAACTATGTTTCGACAGGTCGAAATGTTTTTTTTTTATGACAAAAATCTGCTTTGTATCGCGAGGCTATGAGTGTGTGACTACTTTTTTTTCTTCCATTCAGCTTCATCGAGTAGGGCAATGTATAGGTGGCTGTGAACACGGAAGTAGGGCACTTATGACCTATCTACCAGTATACTTGATCCAATGATAGCAGTCAATTTCACACTTTTCTATACATTACTGTACATTCTGTCCATTTTGCAGCCCTCTTCAACACTCCTTCCTTTTGCTTTAAACACTGAATATTTTTTTCTTTCATTCAATTTCCCACATATTGTGCAGTGGAAAAGCAAAGCACTCTGGTCTGAAAAGATTTGGTTTATGTTTTTTTGCTATTCTTTAGAAAATATGCATTCTGAAGGGAAGGGGAGCCATACAGCTTGGTGTGAGTCCTTCTTACGTAGAGGCGATCTTTCCATGAACGCGGAATCGGTATAGACAAGTGTACTCCATGTGACCCCAGTTGCTGAGTACGCGTAGCTCCACAAATCGATACACCACATTAGTGGGGTCCTTTAGAAGAGAAGAGAAGAGAAGAGAAGAGAAGAGAGGAGTGAATGTGAGTGGATAAACTAAACAAATTAATAAGTTAGACTGTATGTATTTTCCTAGCAAGATATGCCTAGATGTTATGTTAGTGCTAAGGCACTTTCTACGTTGGCACTCATGCCAGTTTAACATCAGAAAAATTATGTCATGGCAGACGTGGCAGGAGCTAAAACTAAAGCCTGTGGATGAATCAAGATCTGACTTTTTATATCTCAGTACAAACTCTCTCTCTCTCTCTCTCTCTCTCTCGACATCACCCCCCCCACCAGTCCATATATGGCCATATTCATCCAAACACACTCACAGACAGACTGACAACTTATAACTTTAAAATAGATTTTCATAAACTCACAGGGAGCTCAAACGTCTGTGTTGACTCTCCATCCTCATTGTAAGTGAACTGCCCAATCAGTGCACCTTCTTCAGTGTCATCTATCATCCCCTGTTAGAGAAAGAGAGAGAGACACACACACAGAGAGAGAGAGAGAGAGGGGGGGAAGGAAATAAGAGACTGAAAAATATAATTAATCCGTTTTTATTATACATTTTATATTTCATTGTGTATATCTTTTTTGTATATTTACATTGTGTAAAAAACAATGCTTTCAGCTTTATTATTTGTCCCAGAAACCATAGAAACCCAACCATATTGGACAGGCAGCCACACACACACACAATACTGTAAGTCGCTCTGGATAAGAGTGTCTGCTAAATTCCTTAATTGTAAAAAGAAATGTGTTCATAGGTTACATTTGTACACTCTCAGAGTTAAATGAACTTTTAGGGCTCTGTTTTGAAGGCGCAACTCAACACCTGCCACTATGTATGTCTTAACTTAAGCCATGGGGGTGTGACTCGGCGCTATTTCGCTATCTTCCACTATTACTACAATAAGTAATAACGCATTGCGCTATTCACGTAAAATAGGGTTGTGATTTGACTGTACTGGGAGTCATAATATACGGAAGCACATCCTGAACGCACCACCCCCTAGTATCCCTGAATCCACTCACATAAACCTGGAAGTCCTTGGGTGCCGAGTCGATGCGTCCTGTGGGGGAGTTGCAGCGGGGTAGATGGTCCAGGGTGACGTGTGTGATTCTGACCGGGTGAGAGAGGGAGAGCACCAGGATGCCCTGGACTCCGTGGAAAGCCCAACACTTTCCTGGGAGCAGCACCGGATAACCCTGGGTGAGAGAGGGAAGAAGTGAGAGGAGAGAAGGAGAGGTTGCAAGATTCTGACAAGCCCATGCTTGTCAGAATCTTGCCCATCCTATTTTACCCATCCTAAATCTAATCTAATCTGAACCTCTGGTTTACTTAAACCACAACATAATATCTGTTTTAGTGTGAACTTTCCCATCACTTAAATAGTGATGGGCCTTCTAAAAGACATGGGTGGATAATATATTGTGTTGGGAGAAGATGAAGACAGATAAAAACAGAGAGAAACATGAGCGTATTTTATTATAATATTTAGAATACCTGGATAACAGTGCGAGGGCTCTCTGAGGGGTACCAGAGTGGGAAACCAAACAGGGTTACACACGCTGAACGGATACGGAATGTCTCTGAACACTTAGTGCTGACCACACTGGCACCTACACATGCACGCACACACAAACATAAAAGGAGGGTGAATTTGTATTGATCTTTATATCCAGAAATAATCACAATTCTTCTTTTGTTTCTTAAAAGTGTTAATTGCTGAGTTAATGATTACAAACATCAAAACAACAACAGCGCTGGGATATGTAAGTTAGAGATTGTAACAGAAAGAAGTGTCAAACCTTGTGTCTCCAGAGCAAAGTCTGCCATTTTGTCAGCCATGGGACGTCTATAGTCTGTCTCCGTACTGCTCTCTTTACTGACAGCTACATTCATGTCCTGCTCCTGTCACACACACACACACACACACACACACACACACACACACACACACACACACACACACACACACACACACACACACACACACACACACACACACACACACACACACACACACACACACACACACACACACACACACACACACACACACACACACACACACACACAATTTAGGTCAACATTTGAGGCTAAATAACTATTCCAGTGTATATTTTTTACTGTTCTTTTTGTAGTCTAAACTTTCCAAATTTAGACTACTAAAGCCTTGCCTTGATGCGGTCCATGAGCCACTTCTCCATGGCCTGTTGGAGCTCTGGGGTGAGCTGGTTGGTCTGGACTGGCATTGTCACAGGGTCAGGACAGGGGGCAGGAGGAGGGGTCATCTGGATGGACAACAGCTCCTGGGACAGCTGCAGCAAAAAAAAAGGACGAGTTCTGACTCAAACTCTTGCTGAGTAGATAGGGGGGATATTCTCTCTCGATTGATGCAAGCGAAATGGGAAAACCTTTTCCTAAAACTCCTGGGGAACAATTACATGTAATGTAATAACGTGAATAATTCCTAAGGCATATAATATCAAACAATCACACTCACAACTGATTAGGAACATTTATCACGATCCCCCCCCCCCCCCCATTACTCAATCCAATTTTCCAATCGATCATTCACTGAGTGATAAACAGATCACAGCATTAATCTACAATTAAAGTAATACAATATCGATATAGTGAATGTCAACCTTTATATTGTTATATTAAAACAATCATGAGGCACTGATATTAAAATGACAGTTAAAGACATTTAAGACCAAGACCAAGGCCAAACAAAACAGCTTAACCACTTGAACCCCAGCCCCATTAGCCAAAAATAGCAGGTCGACAAGCTTGCGTTGCAACACGTTGTGAGCTTGTAGATCAGATAATTTTGCCGATTTGGTGTAGATGGGGAAAAAGGAGTCCAAATACAGAGCCAAGTTCACTTGAGTAAGTCTAGAGTGTTTAAGTGGTTAAGCGCTGGACATGTTGTTTTTCAGTGCCCCTGTGTAACACCTTTACCGGCAGTGGCTCAGGAGGTAGATTGATCGGACTCGTAATTGGAAGGTTCACGGTTCGATCCTGGGCTCCCCCTGTGTTACTGTCGAAGTGACCTTGAGTTAGACACTGAATACCTAACCGCTCCCGATGAGGAGGTTGGTGCTTTGCATGGTTGCCTCCACCATCGGTGTGTGTGTGTGTGTGTGTGTGTGTGTGTGTGTGTGTGTGTGTGTGTGTGTGTGTGTGTGTGTGTGTGTGTGTGTGTGTGTGTGTGTGTGTGTGTGTGTGTGTGTGTGTGTGTGTGTGTGTGTGTGTGTGTGTGAATTTGTGAATGTAATGCACATTGTGAAGCACTTTGGATAAGGGGCCTATACTGTATAAATGCACCATTTACCTTAACATTGTCAGCTTCCACAACTTCCACCCTGTGGTTGAGGCTGTTAGAGGCAGTGTGGCTGTGTGTTTGGTATTCTTCTATCTGCGTCCTCAGTGCAGCCACTTCCTTCTCCAGATGCAGCCGACTGTCTGCGTCACCAGCCTCCACCGTGGCCTTCACACCCTGCAGGTCCAGCTGCATCCTCTCCTGCATCCTCTCCTCCAGCTGAGACACACAACACATTTATTAGCATCAACTCTATCATAGAATAATGATAATAATAACGACAAGATTTGCCTATTTCACTATTTTGGTAGGTGTGTAGGTGCAAATACAGGCAGTGAGAAAGGTTTGATAACTTAGAGAGGATGAATTCTCTGACCTGGCTATAATGGTTCTCCTGCTTCAGCAACATTTCCTCCTGTAAACACACAGACAGACAGACAGACAGACAGACAGACAGACAGACAGACAGACAGACAGACAGACAGACAGACAGACAGACAGACAGACAGACAGACAGACGTTAAATCGACAGTAACTTGTTGTGTCAATGGCTTAAGTCAGTCTTTCCATTTTCTCTTACAAATCTTAATTTCAGTAAGTAAATTTCAGTCAACTCCTGTATTATTGATGTCATGTTGGTTGAGATTTGCCCAAAAAAAAACACACACACACACACACACACACACAACCTCTTCTAGACGTCTCACCAGCAGCAGGACTCATATCACACACAGCAACAAGAGAGCAGACTAGACAGCAAGCTTACTAGGCTGAGTATGTGTCATGTACTGTAGTTGACATTTAAGGTGTGTGTGAATGGTGATTGGTTCGCTTGAGGGCGCGTGCTAATGAGTGGACCAATCAGCTAAGGTGTTTCTTGAATGAACTTGCATTGCTCATTTAGTTTATAGTCATTTTGGTAATGTTGCAGTGTGTGAAAAAAAAAAGTTAAAATACTCACCAGGAGACCCTGCATCTTCTTCTCTACAACAGCAGACACAATGGCTGGATCCTAAAGAGAGAGACCAGTTTGCCTGTAAGAAGACCATCCTAGAAACACAGGCTAGGCCTCTTAATAGGCTAGGCCTCTTAATAGGCTAGGCCTCTTAGTTTAGAGTAGACCACACTGGTTCTCAACAAGGAGATTGGCCTCTGGTGACTTTTGATTGTTTGATTTAACAACACTCTCAAGAGTTAAATATTACATTTGCATGCAGACAGAGAACAGAAAACAGAAAACAGAACTCCTACCACTGTAGCTATGACAGGCCTTGTGTTGGGTGGAGGAGAGAGAGGAAGTGGAGGGACCACCGGTTGTTTCCTGGGTTCTGCCTGTGTTTGGGTCTTCAAAACAGTCCTGCGGGGCATGAGAGAGGCCAACCAGGGGAAGAGGAACCAAATACCTGGGACAAAAGAGAGAGAATACAGACTTGAATAGGGGTGCAACTATCATATCGATTATATTCTTAGGGATTATTCTATCAATTACTTTTTCAACCAAATAATACATTATTTGAATTCCTATCCTATATTATGTTCTAACATTTTTATATATCAACAAATCGATGCATTGTGAGTTTGTAGATCTGCCATTTCTGCTATTTTAGGGACTGTATTTAACAAATACAAATACATTTACAAGATATATTTGTATTAAAATCAATTATTTTGTATAATTAATTAGTTAGATTAACCACGACTTGAATTCATAAACCTTCTAAGGGCAAGTGTACTGATGTGAGATCAGTGCTTAGACCACATGACTGGGGTTCTCATAATGTTCTTTCTGGAATGCTGAAACCAAAAGGCAGTATGGTGTCACTTACTGAGAAGTACGATGATGAGGAAGAGGAGGAGGCAGGCAGCTTTTTTCCCACGCGACGCATTAGCTGCAGGGCAGAGTTGAAATGCAGGGATTTTGTTAAGCTGGTGCTAAGTCAAATCACATGAAGTTTGTAGTCTCAAATGTGCACTGCATATTATACACAAACAAGTACACAAAGTGTGTGTATATGCACACACACTTGCACACAAATACATACTGTGTATACAACTTACCTAAATCTGTAAGTAACTTGACTTTTGCCTGTGCTACTTCTACCAATGGTGCGATTGGACCTATAGAAGTTTAAAAAATAATTATTAATATTGATCACACACATGCACGCACACACACATGACTCAAGATTAACTTAATATTAATGCAGACCATTTTCCAAAGCATACCATGGTTTGTTTCGCTTTTGAGGAAGCCATTGGATTCCTTATGAGATAGATACTGTAAACTAACACGCAAAATATAACGTGCAGTTATCTTTTGTCAAAGTTATGTAATCCTTGCATTTTAATGCAATTTCAAGAGTAGACTTATTGAAATGGACAAAAATGGTCCCTGGAGAAAGACTGATTCGTGATTTGAATTCAAACCCGTCACTTACGGTATGAACCACACTATTGTTTATCCAACAGTGACTCACCGTTTTCAAAGCTAATACTAACTGTGGGCGTGTTCCTGTGTGTCAGCATGATGTTAACATGCTGGTACAAAGAATGAAACACACCCACAATTCATGTTATTACCTTCAGATGTGTTTACCCATCAATATAGTCTGCTGTGAAAAAGGTCTATTATTCAGGTAAGTTTGGTAACGTTTGAATAACTTTGGACTAAATGCAGTCCAATACAAAATAATGCCATTAACCCATTGAGACCTGAAGCCGATTCTACATGTCTCCTAAATCTCAACAGTATTGTGAAAAACGTATGTTTCTATATCAGTGGTGCTCAATCTTTTTCATGTCAAGGACCCCCAAAATTACATGTATTTGGCCGCGCCCCCATCAAAATATTTTGTTCCAGGAACCCCAGAAGCAAAGATTTGAGTTAAAAATGTTCGCCTTAAAAATATATATATTCAAAGATTTGCACACATTTTCACGATTTTTCAAAAATAGCAGATCTACAAGCTCGTAGCGCGGCACTCGGTGCCGCGCTATGAGCTTGTATATCTGCTATTTTTGAATAGCCCAAAGTGTAAAATAATGCTTTTTAGCATTATTCAAATCAAATCTAAAAATGACACAGTTCCAGGTTTTAATGGGTTAACAGGAAATGGTCTATGATCACATATGGCTAAAGCAGTGAATAGCCAGTGACATGTACCGAGATGAACTAGTACCCACTTGGACTGAGGTATTCAGTAGTGTTGCAGGTGCCATCACTCTTTGCAGAGGTGGGTCTCTGGTACTGGGCCTCAGAGGAGGAATACCCTGAACTGTCTATGCTGTTCTGGTTCATCTCCTGCGTGTGTGGTGTGTTGTGGCCCCCCGGCCTGCTAGAGCTGTACGGCCCTGCAGCCCTGCTCTCCTTTGGGACATCGCTCTGGGAGTGACAGGGTGTCTGGCTCCGGCTCCGTGCCGGCGTGAGTGCGGGGCGGGGGGTTGCCGTGGTGGTTGCCGTGGTGGTTGCGACGAAGGGTACGGAGACCACGGTCTGCTGCGTCCCTGAGTTGAGAGAGATGCAGAGGAGAAGTGTAAGATCTGAGGAGGATCTGTTGATCATCATTACTGTTGCACTGTGACGAAAGAATGTCATTATTACCATCATGTTGGTCTGCCGAGGGTGACGTCTCAGCGCCGGCCGAACTAGCATTGCTATTGGCTCTGCTGGAGGTACGGGATGCAGCCTTTCGGCTCCCTGCCTTCTTCTTAAAAACCCTGAGTGTCAGACATACAGACAGACAGACAGACAGACAGACAGACAGACAGAGGGAGAGAGGGAGAGAGAGAGAGAAACAGTGTTTATTTGACGGTTGTTCAGACATGTCCTACATGGCTTTGACTGGTATTTGTTTTTGGACTCTATTAGCACCTCGTGATTCAAATTAAGTGGAGAATCACAGGGTGCAGCAGTTGAAGGAGCATACCAGCCTTTTTGACATGCATGTGTGTCCTTTGGCACTCTTAAGGGTGATTTATGCGTATTTGCGCTCTGGTGTTGCGCACTGAAAATAGCCTGTCTACATATTGACTATGTCCTATTTCTGGTGTGTGACATGGTGCACAACCAAGTACAAATCAGGCATTAATTAAGGATTGAATTGCTCAATATGATATTGTTTTCAATTATTGTAATGTATCAGCCTATTCATGATTGTTATTGAAGTCTGATGCCAGTCAAAACAGATCCTAAATACCTCAAAGCCACACAAACGTACAACACTTAATCAAAATTCTATTCTGGTATTGGAGGTATATACTCCTTTTAACTCCAGTCATTAATCAGGCTATTTGGCCGATTTTAAGACAGACAGGCCTATATCTTGCATTGAGCAGAGTACATATTCAGTATAGTACAGAGCACATGGTTCAAACAGACACACACACATGCACACAGGTATACTGTACCTGACAGGGCTCTCGCGGTAGGATACATTGGTGACACTGCTGGAGTCAGAGTCATCACCTGACACCAGGCGGGCGCTCCTTCGAGACATGACTGAGAGAGAGAGAGAAAGGAACTGTTAACAAACCTTCATTCACTGTTGTTTCCACTTTCCATTGCAGTGCTCATGGTGTAAAAACTAGTGTGGTTGCCGTAAAATGTACACTGTAAACCTATGGATTTGACATTTAACGATGATGGTAAGAAAATTACATTAAGACCCAACAACAGTCAGTCCAAATACATGAATTGGAATCAGAGCACAGCATACAGTACGTTGTGAACACACTCAACAAATTGTTCACAAGGACAAACTGCTATGTTAACCACTTAAAACCCCAGAATCTGTATTGTGGGGAAGGCTTTTGCAGAAAATAGCAGATCGACAAGCTCACAACGCGTCAAGCTTGTCAACCGAGATGTCAACCCTGGTGATTATATATGAGTATAGATCTAAAGAACCTTGTACAATGCAGAGGTATTTGGGTTGTAAGGCCAAATATCCGGGGTCGTACAGAAGCTGCTGGACTCTCTCCTGGTGGGAGCTGGTCGATGATCCTGAAGGTTCTAGTCCTAGAGATAGTGGTAGATTAGGGATAACGCCACTGACTGCATCTGCACTCAAGAGGTGACGGCCACCCTTTATATAATGCTTGGCTGGATGCTCATGACATCTCACTGATGTCACGAGGAATCAGCTATATCCATATACTGTATGGAGTTTTACATGATGTCAGCACCAGATGTCTCTGCCGGCTCCATATATGGAGCGCTAGATCAACCACGCCCAAATATGGAGTTTGTGATGTCAGACTTAGTTAGATATGTCAGATAGCTCCATATATGGAAATATTCAGTGGGTAACTATGGCGACCTATCAAATACCCATATAACGTGAAAGTGAGTGAAAGCCTTCATAACGCAGTTGTTAGATAAACGTGTAAAAACATAATACACAATGGAATTAAGCTTCCAATACCTTATGGAGGTGGCAGCTTTTGGTAGTGTGATGTTTTTAAAAGGTTGCAACTACCTATATATATACAGCATCACATGCCCTCTGCAAGCCCATCAATCCACACCCTCCCAAATACTCCACACTCTCTGTGAAGTGGTGACATCATCCAGTGCCTGAATGTGGAGTTCACTTAGTTATTTGTACCTTCTACTAGTTTAAAGGACAGTAATAATGGATCCCATGTGTTGGTATATTCAATTAAGGTCTCAGAAATGTTACAGCACACACAGCCTATATTTGGTTGTTCAAGGGGATACATACCAGGGACATACCAGTGGTCTAGCACCCATAGACTATGACTCACAGACAGTATACTTGACATTACTGCCGTCTGTTTTCCAGAGCATACCGTGGTTTGTTTAGTTATCGAGGAACCCACTGGATTCTGTTCATCTCCGTCTCAAAATAAACTTGCAGAAACTTGCTAGAGATACAGTGGGCAATTCTACACTCATAATATCACTCACAATATACCTTTTCACATTGCCTGTGATATTTTCACAGTCGTCTAATGAACTGTATGCACATGGGGAGTGAATGTGTTTGGACTGAGTGGTAATAATGGCAGCAAGCTGCAGCAGCAGTAGCAGTTGGTCTCTGACAGATGCCACCGTGACTAAACCTTGCTGTTTCTAATCCAGCTAATCTATGACACTCCCAGTCCCAACGCACGCGCACACACACACACACACACACACACACACACATATACACACAGGGCATGAATACTATGGCAGATCATTTTACTTTTACTACAGGCCCAAATCATTTGATTTAGTCACTTAAACCCTATATACTAGCCACTCCGCTGAATGTATGGGCATGCCTATTACGACATGCCCAGAATAGTGACCCTGGTTATGTTGCGATTTCAAATGTGTCATTTTATTTAACTGTTTTGACTGGAGAAGAATCCCTGGAGAATCCCTAGAATGATTTCACAAGGAAGTAATGTGTCATTAATCAAGATACATTGCTGAGCCCTGCTTACAACATCAGGAACTGCTATTCTGCACCTCTGATCAGCCAGTCAGCAGAGGCAGATGAAAAGACACACCCCCACTCCAGGGATCAATGGAGTGCAGCAATCACATAGCCTACGAGAAACCATGTCAGACACTTCTGAAATCTAGGATTCCATACCTCAGTTGTCCAACAAAAACAGCAAAACAAAGATCCTAGCCCTAACTGCTACACACAGCAAAATACGGAGTGTTCATTTAACCCTGAGGGCCCCATCTCACACCCGGACGAAAAGCTTCTGACTGAGGCGGTTGTCATTTTCACACCCAGCGCCCACATAGTGTTGCCTACTTGCCCCCATCTGTGCGCCCATTCGTTGGTTTAAAAATTAAATGAGGTGTGGTCAGGTGTATTACTGGTGCATTGCTGACCGGAGTCCCCCAGGGCTCTATATTAGGCATCCTCCTGTTTTTGCTCTACATTAAATATCTTCACAGAACATAGCCTATCTACAAGCTCACAACACACAACACGTTTAACTTTACTGGTCAGTTTAGTTTCTTTATTTTGTTTTGGCAGTTGGCACAGATGCTTTTGCGGATTGAATGGGTTAACACTCTGGATTTTACTGTGCAGGTCCCCCCCCCCCAAAAAAAATTATGTCTATTCAAACCAAAATTGTTTATGATAGAGTATGTGCTTACTGCTATCTTGTTTAAGTAATAACTTAATACCCTGTCATTAGTGGAACGAAAGAAGCAATACAATAGGAAGCTGTAACTTTTGAGACAGGATGCGCCCACAAACAGCTTGACACAGGAAGCCAGTGTGTGTGTGTGTGTGTGTGGGGGTGTGTGTGTGTGTGTGGGTGGGTGTATGACACGCATTTGAAATTATTGCAGAATTATAATTTGTTTTCCTTGCCTGAAAAGGCCTTCTAGACTGAAATACTCAACTGGCTCTACAGTATGAAACAAATTAAGTTTGTTACCTCGCCGTTTCTTTATTCCACACTGAATTGCTATTAGGATAGACAAAATAAAAACATGAAATACCCTAAATGTGTTCTATTTAACCACAATAAACCTGTCGTCCCTACTGTGGACAAGACATGTCATTATAGAAAGAAAAAAAAGTTAAAAAAATAGCAGATCTACAAGCTCACAACACACCACAATGTGACGTGTTGTGAGATTGTAGATGGGCTATTTCTGAATCTGAACAGTATAAAATAGGGCTCGAGTGTTTAAGACTAGCCTCTTGCCACAGCTGAAAACAAGCAATAACAACTTCAAACAACACCACCCCTAATGACATTTAGGTAACCATGACAAAAACAGACATGCCTCCTCTATTTCAGCCCTGTTTAACAGCAGCACACTGAAATACTGAGATTGAGATAGCTTTTGAATAGTTTATCACTGTATGCAAAAACTGCAAGATAATTTGTATTTGAAGAGTTTCCTCCCACCATGTGATATCCATGGAACTTTTACTATTTATTTGTTTGTTGATTGATTGCAAAAGGTATTGCAAAATAAAAAAAGCAGGAATTACATGATTCTGCATATCTTAACTTCTGCAATGACACTGACTGGCCGAATTTGCCATGGCAATGTCATACTGCAATCGTGTACATCGCAATGTCAATGAAACGATATTGTGCAGACCTGCTTCCTCATGCTGCAAACTATTGTCTTGTTATGGATAATAAGATATCTCTATCGTATAGACAATATTTGAAACACTGACATGCATTTTTAAAACTACCTTATAGGTTCTAATTGGGTCTAATAGAGCCTCATATGTAAAGAGTAGACATAAGTAATTAACTGCAATATAGAACACAAGAGAAATCTGCACATGACAACACAGCACAGCAGCAATAGCTTCTACACAGTAAAATCAGAGGTAATTGATCTCAGATCAGTGTTGCCAGATTTTGCGAGAGATATAAGCAACCAGGTCTATGAAAACAAGCCCAAAAAGAAGCGACTAGGCCTCATGTGCACTTTAAACCTATATACATCAGCTATTTGAACATAGGCGATCTACAAGCTCATAACGCGTAACGATTCGACGTGTTGTGAGGTTTTCTTTTTCTTACACAAATCTGGTACAGGGGGGTCCCTGGCACAACATGTTTTCAGATGTGGATATGCGGACAAATACATATTAATGACATGAAAATGTTTGAACAACATTTGGAAGCAACTACACTTAAAAAACAAGCCCCCCCCCCCCCCCACAAAACCCTGCAACAACTAATATTTACAAGCGACCTTACAGAAAAACAAGCCAAAGGTCGCTCATAAATAATAAGCAGACAACACTGTTTCAGAGTGTACAAATTGACCCAAATTGACTTGTGATGTTGTTTACACTCCCAGAGTTAAAATAACACAGAGGATTTTACTGTGCATGTCAGCGAATAAATAGCCTCTTTCACACAGTGAGCGTTTCCCACCTTGTCGAGGGGGCTTTGACTGAGACGGGAGAGACGGGAACGATTTACAGTAATTCCCTCAAATCCCTCCTTCCACTTTAAATTGCCTCTCAGTTCAGCCTGCATCTGCAATCTCAGCCCCCGTCTTCTCCTCGATTCAGCAGACTTTCCTTCACCACTGGTGACCTCCCTTTCTGTCCATACCTGTTCTTTGTGGAGATGTTTCCCTATTTTCTCTCTCATTCTGGCTGCCCATCAATCTCATACTGTAGGAAAACTACTATACACACATCATTAGAGCCAGACCAACGTAAAGGGTCAAATAAAACAACAAATTAAGATATATACTGTATATTGAACAAAGGTGACATGGTGACATTTAAAACTTCACACCATATGGTTTACGGCGCTTGACCACTGTGGAAGCCTGCATGTGTCCAGTATATCGCATATCGTTTCTGTCAGGCAGAAACCTCATATAAGTTGTGTGTTCTTTTAACACTGTCTTCTGTTAAATGTTCACAAATCGAAGCTTTAACCAAATCATATCAATTATTTTTCTTATTTTTCTTTTACAAAATATCAGTAAAAACATTATTGACTGGACACGTTGATGGAGATCAACGTGACCTATGACATGATAACCACCAGCACACACCCTGGAGCCCAATAATGTGAAGAGACACAGAAGGTGCTGCTGTGGGGACAAATGCTTCTTTGAGGGGCGGAAAAGAAACGATGACTCATTTAGCTTAATTCTCTTCAGAGGCAGAGCATGGTAATGTAGCGTACCAAGCTATATCTAGAGGAAAATAGTCACTGCGATGCGTGTGAGCTTGTAGATTGGCTATCTTCGGTGAACAACATCGTTGTAAGACGGATAATAAATTAAGCATAAGGCTGACAGTGGCAAAATCACATGTTTTTTTTAGGTTAGAGTGTGTACTGTGTAGCCAACCTGTACCCTTTAAGCTTGCATCTTAGTGTCTAATGTATTTTTATCTTGCGGCACATGTCACACCAACATTTTGCTGCTTGTACCGGTGTGAGTGAGTGAGCAAACCCTGTTGATTGTTGATTCTTCACATGTAACTAAGCACCCACACAAAGGTGCATAATACCACAGACAAACGTGCCTACACTCAAACAGTACATGTGAGCAGCATAAGCTGATGCAGGCATCCAAATTGGATAAGTCTGTCTGCCTGGCATTTGGCTCTGGAAGCACAGCGTGACAGTATGGTCATTGGTATACTATATGTGGTAGCATTTACTCAGGAATGGGCAGGATGGGGCTGTTATTGTTCCATTAAGTTATACTTCATTACACGATTGTGTGGTTCACCTAAAATTGGTTATTTTTGGCGAGCGACAGCATTGTGCAACCAAGTATAAATTTGGCTTTAGCCTTAACACTGGCACTGGTAGAGCAAAGAGAGAGAGGGAGAGACAAAGAGAGAGACCCCAAACAAGTACTGGGGAGTACTGAGAGAGGGAGGGGGTGGGGGATAGAGAAAGCGGAAGCCAGAGATGAGAGGAAGAAATAAAGTTTGATGAAGGTTAGGAGGCGACAGAGAAAGAAGAAGGATACTGACAGAGACCCTGTAATTTAGGAGGAGAGAGAAAGACAATAAAGACAGGCAAATGCGAGAGGTAAAGAAAGGGCTATTCAGTGGAATAAGAATGCTTGTACATTGCACTGACATCTGTATTCTAACATACCCAAACTGAAGAAGTGGAGGAGGATCAGTCTCACATCAGAAAAGATGGTGTCTCAATAAATACACCCCCAGGAAAACTTAACTGTTTCCATTATTCGTTTTCTATTGCTATGTATTCATTTTGAATTGCTATTTATTTAAAAGAAAAACAATAATACTGCGGAGTTGAGAGACCCCGGTCCCATTCAAGTAGCGCTGTATCTTAACAGCAGCAACATGTGCCAATCTCGCTGAGCATCTTTCAAACTTGGGAGCTGGAGCATCACTTTGTTACCAAACACCAACTGACTAAGGAGAATCAATAAGGCATACCAATCCTAGCAAGTCATTGACAAGGCATTTATGATTCAGGAGATCTCGAACTTTTGTACTTTTGCAGTCACATGTATAGAAAAAAAGCAATTACTGTAGCTTGCTGCATAAGTAAGATGTAATTACCTCCAGTATTGGGTATAAGCTGCAGCTGACTTCAGATGTATTTGTGCAGACATTAACATTTTCTTTGTGTGTTTATTATTGCCGGACCCAGGGGGTCTGGCTTACATGAGGCTTTGTACCTGTTTTCTCCATACATGGGCATGGTCACTTTGTCCTTAGGCCCCAGCTATAAAAGTCTGTCCCCCTTTCGTCCATACATGGGCATGTTTTGTACCTGTTTTCTCCATACATGGGCGAAAAACAGGTTTTGGTCACTTTGTCCTTAGGCCCCAGCCATAAAAGTCTGTCCCCCTTTCGTCCATACATGGGCATAGACACAGGCTGACACGTCATGTGAAGTCTGGGTCTGGCAGAACCAGGTCTCCTGGTCTTGTTTCAGTGTAATATGGCAGTGGTACATTTGTGTTCAAAGGGTATATGTTAATGTTGCTGCATTTTAAAAAGGTTGTTGCTGGAATTGGTGAGGCAGACGGGAGCAACAAATTCCATTCAGGCCCCATAAAGACAGGGAATGTAGAGACAGTTGTTGTGACAGCATGAGTGAGTTTGAGGTTTTGTGAGCATATGGAGTAGAGATAGCCAGAAAAGAGGAGGCAGAAAGTAAGAATATACACTACTAAAGGAGGGGGAATTAGGAGAAAGGAAGGCATTAGAAAGTATTCACAAAATAAAGTGGCAACTTATAGCAGTGGTTCTCCAGGGGTCATTGACTTGGTTAGTAAGGATTTTTTTAATTTTTTTTTTTATAGTTAATACTGTAGGCTATAGCATCAACATTAGTTTAACCATTTTAACCCTTGTCTATTTGACAACAGCCGATCTACAAGCTTCACAACACATTGCTATGAAGCTTGTCGATCGGCTATTTTCAATATATATATATTATGTTTTACATTTTAACGACATCTTGTATGGGGGTTCCTGGTACAAAATATTTTAAGATGGGGGTCCGTGGACCAATACATCTTAATTTTGGGGGTCCTTGGCATGAAAAGGTTTGAGAACCACTGCCTTGTATCCTAGCTAAGTTTGGGTGTGTGACAGAACTCTGACTCAGACAGAGAATAGGTGAGTCATCATCACTAAGTATGGAGCTACAGTACTACTAGACAAATAGACATGCATACTGTAGCCAGTAGTAGTAGCCATCTACAAATGAGACTGGGAAGGAAAAGGGCATACCCCATTTTCTTGTTAAATTCTTCTCAAATTGCTCCCCTGTTTAACTCAATGCAAACCAGATGCTCCCCTTTGCCTCTCTCTGTATCAAAATGTACTTTAAGTACCAAAAGTAGAAAGTACTCATTCTGCAGAATGTCACATTTGTATGATGTATAAATTGTATACAAATCTTTTGAAAATAGCAGATCTACAAGCTTTGTGAGCAGGTAGATCTGCCATTTTCAAATGGCCAAAATATATAGGGTTAAAGTAGGTTTTGTAATAATTATCAAAATCTACAAACTAACTAGAAACTAAAGTTTTCACAATCATAATTGTAGTGGAGCAAAAGTACAATATTTGCCTCTGGGATGAAGTGGAGTAGAAGTAAAAGTATTGGACATAATAATAATCCAGTAAAGTAAAAAATGTGTACTTAAGTACAGTACTTGAGTACATGTACTTAGTTACTTTCCACCACTGCCCCTTTTGCCTCTCTCCCTCTCTCTCATTGTGCGTGTGCACATGTCATTGTGCTGACTCAAACCGAAAAAAAGATGCACATCCGACATACATGATTAGCCTACTAGTAAGTAACCGAGATGGTAAAATATAGCGGAAAGGAAATAAGGAATCGACTCGTACAGCCCAGGACAGGCTATGTACGCTATGGTTGCCGTAGTAACACAATAATTCTCCCAAGGCTAGGTTACAAGCTGGTTGCATCAGAACCTTTGCATTTGAAACATTGCATTTCGTAGCCTATATACAGTGTTGATTACATATCAACAACACTGAACAGTTCTCTGGCCGTTTGACCAGTCAAAAAGCATCCTTGGGTCATCATAATGGCATCACCTTTTTTAGGAAACCCAAGTATTAAGAGGAATTCTAATATTTAGATGCTAATAGATAAGACTACGATCGAGTAAAAAGGGTAAATAGTTTAGGCTATTACTTTAGTGTTGAAAGCACACTCACCCTGCTGCTCTGAGGTCAGCCTGATCGCTGTGGGACTCAACAGGAACTCCCAGGCGACCAACTGTCAAAAGTCTGTGTAGAAAATAAACACAGCGATAATCCACTCATTAGCGCCAGCAGCAGCAGCCGAGGTCCAGCTCTACTCTGTCCATCTGAATCTCAGGAAAAAAAGCGATTATTCATGTATTTCCATACCTTTAAGTGGGTTTTATTGTTATGATGATCTGGGGGCAGACAACTTGCAACAGGAGGAAGGATTCGCTACAATGTTGCCAGTGTTGTATGTATGATCTCACGCTCCTCCTGTGACACCATGGCCTGACTTGAAAACAAAACCCGTTGCGCCCCTAGCGGCCACTCGGCGATGTGTCGCTCTCCCCCCAGTACATTGTTATGGAGGTGTTATGACACACGGGGGCGTCATTTCTCCATCAGAAACATTCCTGCAGGGCCAGGGCCTTGTGACATAAGTATAAGTTACAGTTATAAATGTTTAATAATTTTTTGTACTTCATGTGGAAGAAATTCATGTTATCGGCCAGACAGCATATGTTAAAGGAGTATTTCACCCAAAAAATGACTTATTTTCTATCAATTACACACCCCATGAAGCCTTCAATTCATGGATTTTTTTTTGTTTTTGTCGCATTCCTGAGCCAATAATTTGATGACCGGAGGTCTCTCCGGCAGGAGACTCAAATGTAGGTCCTTTGAGTCTCCGACCAGAGACATTAGCATCTTTCAGCCGGTCATCAAATTATTGGCTTAGGAATGCGACATAAACGAAAAAATCTCCATGAATTCAAGGCTTCATGGGGTGTGTAATTGATCGAAAATAAGTAATTTTTTGGGTGAACTACTCCTTTAATGCAATTGATAATTAATGTTATTTCAGTGTACCCTCCTTCCTTCTGTGGACCTTGAACATGTAGCTACCTAAATGCCTAAAATGAAAAGGCCTACTGTAGCTAGCTACTGTTATGAAGCTCAAAATAAACCCAATCTGAATGTAGCCTGTCGACCGTCAAAGGAGACCCAGCCAGGGGGAAGGAGATGACAGAGGACCTAGGCCTGTTATTCCCTATATTTAAAAGGCCATTTTGGAAAACGCATTCTTAAATGATGGCTGGTATTTCCGGATTGTTCCATATTTGATAAATAAAGTCAAAGGACTGGAGACTATCAGCTGACCCCTGACCCATAAGCTACACAGTGTGTGTGTGCGTTGAACCCATTGTCTCTGAGTCTGTTATCATTATACAGCAGTTTCCTCTGGATGCCAGAGAAAGAGAGAGAGAGGGAGAGAGAGAGAGAGAGAGAGAGAGAGAGAGAGAGAGAGAGAGAGAGAGAGAGAGAGAGAGAATGGGGGGATTAGAGAAAGGCTGAAGAATACTCCCAATAATTGTCTTTTTATTTGCTCATCAAAATGCCAGTAAAATGTAAAAGCTTGTAAAACTCTATTCACATATTACATTATTCATCTCCATCCTATTTTCTTTCACTCTTTCATTAAGTCTGCCTCCCCTCCACACACACACACACACGCACGCACGCACGCACGCACGCACGCACGCACGCACGCACGCACGCACGCACGCACGCACGCACGCACGCACGCACGCACGCACGCACGCACGCACGCACGCACGCACGCACGCACGCACGCACACACGCACACACACACACACACACACACACACACACACACACACACACACACACACACACACTGCCACCTCCTCAACCCCCACCCTGCTTATCTGCCAAGTTGGTGCCCCAGACACAACTACGCAGCAAGCACATAAACAGCTGACGTCACATCACACATAAACACACACACACGCACACGCAAACACACACACACACACACACACACACACACACACACACACACACACACACACACACACACACACACACACACACACACACACACACACACACACACACACACACACACACACACACACGCAACTAGACAAACACACACACAGACAAATACATGCACACACTCACGCAAATACATGCTGTGCACACATGCCCCTAGACAAACACAGACACACATGCGTGCCAATGCACAAACAAAACACAAAAACACTCACTTATAAACAATCATACAGACATGTGTGCAGCGAGTGCACACACACACACGCACGCACACGCACACACACACACACACACACACACACACACACACACACACACACACACACACACACACACACACACACACACACACACACACACTTTTGCCTGAAGTCATTGGGCAGGAATGCGATCAAAAATAGAGTGAGAGTGAGGGGAGAGTGCCTGTTTGTTTTCTTTTAAAACCAAGAGAGGGGGGAGATGCCTTGGCAATGTAAACGTAGCCTATGTTTTCTCATGCCAATAAAGCCCTTTGAATTGAATTGAAGTGAATTGAGAGATGGGGGGGGGGGTCTAAGGGGGCAGGAAAGGACAGGAGTGATGAGCAAGAATGAAAGGGAGAATAAAGAAAGGGTGATGGATAAGGAGGCAAATTGAGAGAGGGAGCAAGAAAGGGGGAGAGAGAGGAGGTAGCAGGAAGGGAGGGTGTAGACAGAATGACAGAGGTGATAGGACAGGTGAAATGTACAGACCCAGACTGGACACACCCCCAGACAGTGACACACACACACACACACACCACCCACACGCACGCTACCTGAGTCATCAACAATCACTTATCACGGCTTAATAGACAGCCCGTTGTAAATCAGCCATTCACCCACACGTTATGTCACGTCACAACATTACACGCCGAGGTTTGATCCACACATGGAGCAAAAACAGGGTTTGTTTTTTTGGTATATTTATGTGGCGCAAATCTATTCACTACTGGTCGCATGTGTAAGAACAAGAACTGTAGTCACATATGAATACACATTTTCTCTCTTGGAAACAAGAGATTTGTCATCATGATTTGTGTGCGTGGGTATCTCATTTTTGTAGACCTTGTATTGTGAATTTGTACTTCCATGTAGGCCTACTGTTGTTCTCATGTCTTACTAAATAAAGTACATCAATCAATCAAACAACTCTCTCCAACGTCTCTTTTTCTGTCCAACTCAAACCTCATCTAATCTTATAAGGCTCGATTTATGATTAGTTGTGTGCTGTGTCACGTGCCAAAAATAGCAGATCTACAAGCTCACAATGTATCGCAATGCTTGTAGATCGGCTATTTTCAGCACTCGACACTGAGGTGCAACTAAGTATAAATCAGGCTTACACTGAAATGGCCCGGGCTCAGCTGCTGGTGATTGTATTACATATCATCACCCAAGCAGTCAGATATGATCGGCTTTAATTTGATCACTATGCCAGGGGAAATCTGCTAGCTGCTTGATAGCTTGGAATGTACAACCTAATATACTGTCAAGTAACAACAAAGTTGCCTTCCTCACATTACGGATTATTAATCAAAAAACATTTTCCTGTACTCTAAATACCAAGTAAAGCATTGGAACCAAAGGTATTGCACTGGGTTCATATTCACAACATCAACAGCACATGGCATGTTCCATAATCTCATGAGCTACAGAGCGTTGTGGTTTAGTCATGGTTAATCTGGTCTGAGACCAGAATCATAGCTGTGTGTCAGGGTCTAATCCCTTCTGAAACAAGCAGGGAAACTGACCTAAGAGCAGTGATGTCACCAAGGTGAGTCAGAGATGTCTGCTGGGACTAAAAGACTCTCACACAAGGGACACAATGTTGCAACAAGTTGCAAGGCCATAAGCATAATATGTTTATGGACACATCATACACATATGTGTGCATGATACAGCAATAAAGAGAGAGAATGCAGGAAAGGCAGAGACAGAGAGTGATAGAATGGAAGTGTGTACCAGACAGACATAAACATGAGACAGGACAGATATTTGAGAGAGACAGAGAGAGATAGAGTGAGTGAGAGTGTGTGTGAGAGAGATAGACAGACATAGACACAGAGAGAGAGACTTTATGCTGTATAGTAGGGGGTACTAAGTGAAAAATCGTTACGCGGCGGATAAAAGCATGAAATTTGATACAGATGTCCCTTGGGTCATCCTAAAACATCCTAGAAGGGGTGCCCAAAAAAATCTTAAACAGGAAGTGAGTTATGGCCAAAATCCAAAATGGCCACCTAAACTGTTGACCGTTGACTCAAAAGACACCAAAATAATCTCCAAAAAGCATAAAATGTGGCACACATGTCCCTTGGGTCATCCTAAGACATCCTAGAAGGGGTGCCCAAAAAATTCTGAAACAGGAAGTGAGTTATTGACCAAATTGAAAATGGCCGCCTAGTGTTGTCGATTGACTCAAAAGACAACTAAAGAATCTCCAAAAAGTATAAAATGTGTCACACATGTCCCTTGGGTCATCCTAAGACATCCTAGAAGGGGTGCCCAAAAAAGTCTTCAACAGGAAGTGAGTTATTGACTAAATTGAAAATGGCCGCCTACAGTGCTGGCGATTGACTCAAAAAGCCTATAGAATCTCCAAAAAGCATACAATTTGGCACATATGTCCCTTGGGTCATCCTAACACATCCTAGAAGGGGTGCCCAAAATAATCTGAAACAGGAAGTGAGTTATTGACTAAATTGAAAATGGCCGCCTACAGTGTTGAAAGATGATGCAGGATACCTAAAGAATCTCATAAAAGCATGAAATGTGGTACAAATGTCCCTTGGGTGATCTGAACGCATCCTACAAGGGGTGCCCAAAAAGGTTTTAAACAGGAAGTGACCGCCTAAAGCAGTTGACACAAAAGAAAACATAAAGGGACGTCATAAAAGTGTATAATTTGGTACGTACATTGAGTGCTTCTTAATATATCCTAGAAGAGGTTATTTATTTGCTTGTTTATTAAACTTTTTAGGAAGGGACCATGTTGAAGAAATTCTAAATGGCTGTTTAAACAGTTGACCATGGCAGTCTGCATATTATGCAGACTCAATACGACAGGTTATGCAGTGCATAACCTGTCGTATTTTGTAGTCTACCTTCTGTTTTCATTTCTACATCACTTATTTATTTTACTTTCTGCATTCTTTTTTTATTGTACTCTTTGAATCTTCTTTATTTATCTAACTCTCTGCATATTCTTATTTATTTTACTCTCTGTATCACTGCCTTTGGTCCCAAAAACGACTCAGGTTGTTCCTCATACTGGTAGATTTATTGCACTCTTACTGGCAAACAATCCAACAACGTAAAACTGTACAAAACAAAGCATAAACAATACACACACATAAATAATGGAACATTAAAGTATAAACAACATGAATGTAACAAACACATAACTGAAACACAACACACCTCGCTGACTGCACATAAACCAAAGGGAATGAGAGAGCGAATCCATGGTCGGCAACACCAACGCACAACTGGAACAAAATACATCAAATCAACATAAAGAAGACACATGATAGGAACGTAAATGTACACATTTAGAAAGCAAAGACAAGTACCTTATTCCGTCCCGCACACGCTCAAACAATACGCTCCTTAGTGAGCGGAAGTGTATCAGTGTAACACGCTTGTGGATCTGCATGAAACTACACCTTATAAAGCGTTCCAGCTTGATCAAGACAATTAGACCTTCCGGTGCAACAAATACATGGTAAACCCAAGTTTAGGACAAATAAATGATATTACAATAGATAATGAAAAATATAACAAATTACAACCCATTATGGCAGTTACACTCTGCATCTTATTTATTTTGCACTCTACATCTTCTTGCTTGTTTTACGCTCTATCTTCTCATGTATTTTCTTCTTGATCATTACTGTTTTTTTGTGATTAGTGTTTAGTAACTAGTACATGTATTCATGTGTGCCATTTCGCAATTACCAGCACATTGGCATAATGCTCTGCAAGGTAACCCAGCATCCCGGCATCTACACTTTCTTGAACAGAAGGGCTCAGCTTTGCCGCCACACTTGAGTTCTCTACAAACTTAAGCAGCCTCTGGCAA
The DNA here is from genome assembly GCF_963280865.1 of Gymnoscopelus braueri. Taxonomy (NCBI): domain Eukaryota; kingdom Metazoa; phylum Chordata; class Actinopteri; order Myctophiformes; family Myctophidae; genus Gymnoscopelus; species Gymnoscopelus braueri. The sequence continues at coordinate 18,885,462 of NC_137604.1, forward strand.
GAGTGTCCATAAAGGTGTCCACGAATCAGCGACTTTAATCCATCCATATTTGTCAGGAGATGGTAGAGATTGCATAGCTTTCAGGCTTCTGGACCAAATGCCAGATTGGCTGCTCGATTTGAATATTGTAGCAGTGCAGCCCGTGTGGGAGGAGTGTTTTCCATTGAGAGACTATTAAAACTTTTTTTGGCACCCCTTAGGATGCATTCAGATCACCCAAGGGACATTTGTACCAAATTTCATGCTTTTATATGAGATTATTTTTTATGAGTGTCTTTTGCATCGTCTGTCAACACTGTACACGGCCATTTTCAATTTAGTCAATAACTCACTTCCTGTTTCAGATAATTTCAGGCACCCCTTCTAGGATGTCTTAGGATGACCCAAGGGACATGTATGCCAAATTGTATGCTTTTATGAGATTCTTTAGTTGTCTTTTGAGTCAATCGACAACACTGTAGACGGTCATTTTCAATTTTGTCAATGACTCACTTCCTGTTTAAGATTTTTCTGGGCGCCCCTTCTGGGATGTCTTGGGATGACCCAAGGGACATGTATGCCAAATTGTATGCTTTTATGAGATTCTTTAGTTGTCTTTTGAGTCAATGGATAACACTGTAGGCGGCCATTTTCAATTTTGTCAATAACTCAGTTCCTGCTTAAGATTTTTTTGGGCACCCCTTCTAGGATGTCTTAGGATGACCAAAAGGACATGTGTGCCAAATTGTATGCTTTTATGAGATTCTTTAGTTGTCTTTTGAGTCAATCGACAACACTAGGCGGCCATTTTCAATTTAGTCCATAACTCACTTCCTGTTTCAGATTCCTTTGGGCACCCCTTCTAGGATGTCTTAGGATGACCCAAGGGACATATGTGCCAAATTTTATGCTTTTTGGAGATTCTTTTGGTGTCTTTTGAGTCAACGGTCAACAGTTTAGGTGGCCATTTTGAATTTTGTCCATAACTCACTTCCTGTTTGAGATTTTTTTGGGCACCCCTTCTAGGATGTTTTAGGATGACCCAAGGGACATCTGTATCAAATTTCATGCTTTTATCCGCCGCGTAACGATTTGGCCATTTTTTGTGCTTAGTACCCCCTACTATTAGACTCAAGGAGCTAGACAACCTTGTCACATATTAACCAATACCTCCCCCCTGCAGTTTCAACTGTGGGGAATTCCTTAACAATGACATCACAGGCGGTGAAAACAGTTAGGGACAGAAATGGAGTGAGAGAGAGGTGAGAGAGCTAAAAGGAGATATTGAAGCGGGTATTCAGATGGTCACCATGTCCAAAATAGGAGTGTTGATTTTCGTTTTGCTTCACTTCCGTCATGCCGTGTCATATCCACTTCCTCAAATTGTACTGAGGATGAGTAGGCTTGTTGTGAACTTGTGTTGACCACCTAAATGTTATTCTAAGGCCAGTGACTGATTCAGGTGCAAATAATAGGGATTACCCATCTGTTTGTTCAACCAAAGGAGGAAATGTAACATGTTTCCATATACCAACCAACTTTCACTTAATTTCACAAGCTATGAAGAGCTGCTCAATATGTTGAGCAATATACAATATGAAATGTATGGCAATATTGAACTTAAGTCTTGCCTAGCCAGATGATCCGAGTTCTCCACCGACTGATATTTCTAGGGAAATCATTAAATGGGCTTGGATGGCGGAGAAAACCAGCACTTACAACCTTGGGCAAGAATGCGTCAGCCCTCACCAAAGGCTCAGGCTGAAATGCCGGCCTTAGGTTGGATAACCTTCTGCTATGATGAATGCCCAGATTCAATCCTACTGTATATTGATGATTTCCAATAAGCTGATTTAGCCTGACCTTCCCACCCTCCATCTCTCTCTCTCTCTCTCTCTCTCTCACACACACACACACACACACACACACACACACACACACACACACACACACACACACACACACACACACACACACACACACACACACACACACACACACACACACACACACACACACACACACACACACACACACAGCAAAACAAGCAGTTTACATTTGTAACCAAGCTGTATAATAGCATCCTTAAGACATTGGTACTTTATTCTGTCTGAACTAGATCTGCAGGCTTCGCTTCGCATCATTCTCATGCCAACTCCTGCCACTTGGTCAAGTGACCCAAGACAAGCACGCACAGTGTCAGTGTAAATTCCCCCTAGCATCATATTTAAACACCCATGATAGTTAAGTACACTTATAGAGAAATACCACAGCATCACACGTCTACAATAATAGTCATCTAGACATACTGATAACCACATCAACAACGCACACTAAAAAAACAAAAAGGGAAGTCTAGATTAAATCTTCAAGAATGCTTTCTTTCCTCTCTTCCTCCCTCTCTACAGAACTGTTGGCTTTTATTTGAGTGTTTTCTGTATTAATAGTGTGTTAAAGAAATCATGCTGTACTGTATAAAATACAAGGTTATGAATGGTCACAAAAAAGCCAAAACATTGATTGAATTGGCCTTAGTGACATAAATCTACCTACCTTTGTTGGTACATGGTACATGGTGAGATGAGATGGAGGGTGGGAAGGTCAGGCTAAATCAGTTTAATGGAAATCATCAATATTTTGAATCTGGGCATTCATCATAGCACAAGGTTATCCAACCTAAGGCCGGCATTTCGGCCTGAGCCTTTGGTGAGGGTTGATGCACTTGGTCAAGTGACCCAAGACAAACACGCACACGTGTGCGTGCTTGGGTCAGTGTAAATTCCCCCTAGCATCATATTTAGACACCCACGATAGTTAAATACACTTTTAGAGAAATACCACAGCATCACACATCTACAATAATAGTCATCTAAACATACTGATAACCACATCAACAACGCACACTAAAAAAACTAAAAGGGAAGTCTAGATTAAAACTTCAAGAATGCTTTCTTTCCTCTCTTCCTCCCTCTCTACAGAACTGTTGGCTTTTATTTGAGTGTTTTCTAATAGTGTGTTAAAGAAATCATGCTGTACTGTATAAAGTACAAGGTTATATATGGTCACAAACAAGGCAAAACATTTATTGAATTGGCCTTAGTGACATAAATGTACTTCCTACCTTTGTGGGGGAAAAGGAATCAGACACACAAGACCACATTTGTACATTTCCAAGATATTTTCTTGTTTTCATTAAAAGAGAAAATAAATAAACGCTCGTAAAGGGCTCCAGCGTGACAGATGCTTTATTGCACCAAAGAAAGCTGTGTCGTTTCGAGCTAAACGCTCTTCCCAGTCTGAGGAAGAGTGTTTACTTATTTTCTCTGTATACTGTTCGTCGCTCAGCACCTGCCCAAGTTTGGGTTGGGGATGTGCATGTTGTTTCCCTTTTTTCATTGTTTTCATTGACAACGTTTAATGATTATTGTCTCCGCCAGGCCGAAATGCATGGTCGAGACTATGTTTTGCTCCCAGTGGCGGCCTTTGCTATGTTTCACCCGTATCTATTTTTCTATTTTTTTATTTTTTTCGACTCGCATCCCAGTACGGGGCCCGCCTCTGGCGGGCCAACGTTTATGCATGTCAGAAACAGTCTAATATCGTGTGGAGTAAGCAGGATGTATCTGATTAAATCAGGGCTCAGCTCAAGTGAATCATGTAATGACAATGGCAAAACAATATTACTTTTGTTAATTTAATAATAATAATAATGTGGGGGTGCTTATGGGGGCCTCATATTAGCTCTTGAAACGGGCCCCCAGATCACTAAGGCCGGCCCTGTTTGCACCCTGTCCGTCCATCCGTCCGTGTGTGTGTCCCCGTCCTTTCGTCTGTGAACAGCTAATCTCCGGCACCGTAAGCCCCATCACAGCAAAGCCCTATCACAGCGAAACAGTGCACACACTCCCTGGATGCCAGAGCAGAACCTCTGCACCAAATTCGTCCCGTTTTGAACAAAATGCCGCAAATCATGAACGCAGTGTCCGATTGCAGTGAAACTTTGCACGCACATTTGCACAACGTTGAGGAACAAATGCCACCCTTTTAACATTGCCTATTATAGCGCCACCAGGAGGCCGATTTTTGCTAAGCATTTGTTTTTTATATTACTCCTCCAAATTTTGTCCAAACATCATGCAAATCGTTACACATAATCTCTATAGTCGAGTGATCAAGACAGTTCCGTCCGTATTCCATCCTGATTGGCGAATTCCGAACATTGCTGGCCCACAATAACTATACCTGACCTGGTGGAGACCTGTGCTCCGAGGAGCACTTTCTCTAGTTTGTGTTTGTTTCTCCACACAGTGAGAGTGAATGAATCGGTACCCGTTCATTGCTGTCAGGGTGTGCAATATTTTCAGATCAACTGCACACCTTTGATGTATAGCAGCCTCATCACTGTTCTAAATGCACGCAGATAATATAAATTAGACTACTAAAAGCTATCCTCAAATCAACGTGGATTTCAACATCTTTCAACTTCCTGGGGGAACGTAAAAAGTATTGATATACGTTTGTGTATGTCTGTGTAAAAGATGTGAGCGTCTTTCTCCAAATCGCTTTACAGTGTATTCCACATTCACCCACCGATGGCGGAGGAAACAATACAAGGCACCAACCTGCTCATAGGGAGCAGTTAGGGGTTCAGTGTCTTGCTCAAGGACACTTCAACACACAGCCTTGAGGAGCCAGGGCCCAGGGATTGAACCAGGAACCTTGCGATTCCAATACGTCCACTCTACCTCCTGAGCGACTGCCGCCCCAGACCGTTGTCAGCTGACTCATTTCTAGGACGAGGAGCAAGGTAATGTTTATTCCATTATTGACAAAGATAGAATACCACCAACGCAAAAATTCTATTTAAAGAGTGGAAATATGCAATGCATGAAGGGACTCAGGGACAGCTGAATACATTGTTGGAGACAGAGGGACAGAGTGATGGATGACTGGCCATGCTGGGTAGAAGGATGGAAGATGGAGCGATTACATAAGCAGGGGGAGAGATTTCCAGACGGGAGACTCATACAGACATGCAATATCACTCCCCTAGAATCCGTAAGCAGTAAAAGTGATAACATGTCCTGAGGTGATTCACTGGTTCTGTGATTCACTACTTAATGACAGGCTGTGAAAATAGGATTGTACGGTAATAAGAAAGATAGAGTACAGTATGTCTATTTATAGTAACAGGACTTTATAGTATGTTGCGATGGATACCGATACATCAATAGGCGTACACACAGACAGAGGTTTAGACAGGATCAACATAGAGGAAAAGGTGGTCGTAAAAAGTACGAGTTTGGACAATGCAGGGGGAAAATGTCACATAATAGTGTGTGTGTGTGTGTATGTATGTGTGTGTGTGTGTGTGTGTGTGTGTGTGTGTGTGTGTGTGTGTGTGTGTGTGTGTGTGTGTGTGTGTGTGTGTGTGTGTGTGTGTGTGTGTGTGTGTGTGTGTGTAGGTGAATATACACTACCTTTGCAATGTGCATGCATGAATAAACGTGTGTGAGCGAGTGTGTTTACGTGTATTTGTGTGTGTTTGTGAATGTGTAGACATATACTGTATGTGTCTTTGCACCGCACACGTATGTTTCCCCATCTGGATGCTGCAGCAACCACATCAAAGGGAGTCTCCTTCTGAGATCATGTCTGCACTGGAGGTCTGCCCACACTGTCTCAACAATTGAAACTATACCTGGGCAGGTATTCCCAAATGCCATCCTACCATGAAGATCCATTGACACTTACAATTTCCTACTTAGCAACCTGGAAACCACCTGCCACACCAAATGTAGCCCATCCAAAAGATCTATCTGAACGTGTCTGTCTGTCTGTCTGTCTGTCAATTCAAAGGGTTTTGGTTGGCATGAGAAAACATACGTTTACATTGCCAAAGCAATCTCTTTCTCTCTCTCTCTCTCTCTCTCTCTTTCTCTCTCTCTCTCTCTCTCTCTCTCTCTCTCTCTCTCTCTCTCTCTCTCTCTCTCTCCCTCTCTCTCTCTCTCTCTCTCTCTCTCTCTCTCTCTCTCTCTCTCTCGTGATGTTCTTTTTTGATATTTGTGATTCATAATTGTCCATGTCCGCATTGCGTTTAATCTATGAATCGATTATTTTTGACACCACTACTGTCCGCAGCTTATGGCTCTTCTTCCTCCTTCTCACCCTCTCTGGGTTATTGTGTGGGTGAAATAGGTTCTCTCTCCCTCTCTCTAGAGGCGGCCATAGCTGAGTGGTTAGTGAGCCCGCCTAGGGAACCAGCTGGCCCTGGTTGCCCCAGGTTCGATTCCAGGCTATCCCAGCATATGTGCCGATGATATGAAATTTGTCCCTGAGCAAGACTCTTAACCCCAATTGCTCACAGGTTCTCATTGGAAACAAGACCGCAAGGACTTTCATGAACGACCTGTTAAAAGGAATTATCCTTATCCTCTCCCTTGCTCCCTCCCTCTCTCCATCCCCTTCTCGCTGTGTGTCGCTCTGTGTCTCTCTGTGTCTCTGTCTCCCTCTCTTGCACTGATCGAGCTCTGGTCTGACTTCCTACACAACAGAAACCGTTGCCTAACAATGATGATTTGCATCTGGGATCTCCATATTTGGGCATAATTGAACAGTGATTTGTGCTGACGTTGGAGATTCCCATATTTGGGCATAATTCAGGAACACAGACAGACAAACCTACACACAACGTGAACTCCATATAGTAGATATGAACACACACACATACACACACACGCGCGCGTGCGTGCGTGCGTGCGTGCGTGCGTGCGTGCGTGCGTGCGTGCGTGCGTGCGTGCGTGCGTGCGTGCGTGCGTGCGTGCGTGCGTGCGTGCGTGTGTGTGTGTGTGTGTGTGGCGGGAGGAGGGTGGATACCCAGGGTCAGGGTGTCTAATGGACTGTGGAACCCAAACAGGGGGCTCCGCCCTAAAAGACTCACGCAAGTCTATCAATGGAGCCATTGATACATGAAAGACAGGGATGGAAGGAGGGATTGTGTGTGAGTGTGTGTGAGTGTGTGTGAGTGCGCGAGAGGGGGAAGAGATTTACGAGAACAAATCCAAGAGATGGAGAGTCTGAGGCGAGGTTCAGAGAGACATGTTTGCATGGGGTCACGACCCCAGAAAGCAGAGAGAACTCTACTCTTCCATCGCCTGTTCACATTACAGGCATTTCTAGGACCACAATAATCATGCGTTGTCTTTTGTGTTGCATCACTGCTGCTGATTTCCAACCGTCTTCGTCGTAGTTAAACATGAACCTAAACATTTTGGTCAACATAGAAATATGAGTGCATCATAATGTTGAAAATTAGCACTCGTGCTATATACACTGTAAAGTAAACAATGCATCTGGTTTTGTCCAATGTAATTGTGATGTCCATATCAAATAAATAAAACATAACATAACATCCAACTGTAGAAACAATTGCAGTTCTTTTTTGGGGGAAATATCATAATTTGGATCCCACTCTTTTAGGTTGTTATTTTCGTTTTTACCCCTTTTTCTCCTCAATTTAGTCATTATGCCAATTGATTCCTCCATACACATATTTCTGTGTTGTCACTGCTGCTGTAGCCCACTGACTCACCTGCCAGTGAGGAGCCCCCATTGAGAGGACGTAGAGCCTTCGCACCACTCCTCCCGCCCAACACTCCCCGCTGACAGGTGCAGCCCCAGCCCCGTAGGCAGTGGTGGAAAGTAACTAAGTACATTTACTTAAGTACTGTACTTAAGTAAAATTTTTAGGTATTTGTACTTTACTTGAGTATTTCCAATTTCCAATACTTTTACTTCTACTCCACTACATCTCAGAGGCAAATATTGTACTTTTACTCCACTACAATTATTTGAAAACTTTAGTTACTAGTTACTTTTCAGATATAAACTATGATATAATGAAACATACATTAACCACTTTAGCCCTATTTTATACATAGGCTATTTGAAAATAGCAGATCTACAAGCTCACAACGCGTCGCATCGCGACGCGTTGTGAGCTCGTAGATCGGCTATTTTCAAATATTTAGTACTTTTACTTTTGGTACTTTAAGTACATTTTGATGCCAATACTTTTGTACTTTTACTCGAGTACATTTTTAATTCTGGACTTTTACTTGTAACAGAGTATTTTTATATTGCAGTATTGGTACTTTTACTTAAAGGTAGGGTAAGTGATTTGCGTTGGTTAAAATAATTGTTAAATAGCTTTATATTCTGATAGTACTCATTGCTATAGAGTGTTTGTTCAGTATTAGGAGTCTCCTTGTCTCTCCACCTTTTTATTAAACAGAAAATGCATTTTCGTTTCATTTCCAATTTTATCCAACCAGGACAGAGAGCTCAATCAGGATACAGATTAAACAAGTGAAATTGGAAGTGATGACACTAAGAAATGAGCATGGAAAATTGGAACTGGAACACTATACAAATTAAGCTTAAAAATGGGTACTTTCTCCTGATTGGCTGAGATTTTGACACCTACCGAAATATGTATTTTCTGTTTATTAAAGAGCTGGAGAGACAGGGAGACATCTGTTACTGAAAAAACACTCTATAGCAATGATTACTATCAGAATATAGTATTTTAACCTTTTAACAAAATACTTTTTGTTTTAACCAAAAAATATCACTTACCCTACCTTTAAGTAAATAATTGTTGTACTTTTTCCACCACTGCCCGTAGGATTACGCGCAATGACAACTATCACCCTCCCCCGAACACGGGCCAATTGTGTTTGTGTAGACGCTCGACAAAGCCGGATGCATCACGGTGGATTCAAACCCACAACCTCCGCGGTGGTGGGCAGGCACTGTAGCACTGTGCCACCCGAACTCTTTGGGTGTTATTAGTCACTGTACATTTACATGGACTTGTGTCCTCTCTGCATTTAACCCTTCCTAGTTATATTTTAGGAGCAGTGGGCGCGACGGGGGCAGCTCCCAGGGAGCAGTTAGGGGCTAAGTGTCTTGTTCACTCATTGCCGGGGCCGGGACGCATTTTGATGCCTTTATTTGATTACACAAGAGAGAGACAGGAAATGCAGAGAGAGAGAGAGAGAGAGAGAGAGAGAGAGAGAGAGAGAGAGAGAGAGAGAGAGAGAGATAGAGGAGGGGAGTGACATACAGAAAATGATCCATCTGTCCAGAAATTAAACCGCAGACTCGCTGATCAGGGCGTTTTGCACCCATGTACAGTATTATGCACCCTACCCACTTGGCTAACAGTTTGCCCAACAGTTGCATTTTAGATCCATTCAGTATTTGATCAGAACTTATCAGATAAAAGTCCTGTTGATTCCAGATATAACATTGCTCTAAAACACTGTTCATTTCAATTACTTCACTGATTATTTTATTAATTTATTTTGTGGTGCCTTACAACTGATAATGGTAGAATTTTGTCAATATCCTATCTTAAAACAGTGGTTCTCAAAGTGGGGTCCAAGGACCCTCAGCCTGGGTTCCCTTACAGACCTGTGACTCTGAGAGTTATACTCTTAAAGTTATACTGGTCTTTGAAATGAAAACAAAAATGTGACAATTAATCACTGTCTTAACCCTCTAGTCTTAGTGAAACAGCCTTCAGTTACTGTATTATATTTGTTAACATCAAACCTCTTCACCAAAAATAACCGATCTTCAAGCTTGTAGATCGGCTATTTTTGGCGAAGGTTCACCCCAGAATAGGAAAGAATGTTTTGACTCTGTGTTCTTACCCCCGCCCTCTACCCCAGGTTCTTTCTTCACCTTTTCTTTTCTGTACCTTTCGCTCTCTTCTTTTCCCCGTTCTTCTATGTTGCCCGGTGTCTCACCTCCCCTATCTCTCCAATCACTTTTCCTTTTTATTCTGTCATTCTTTTTATCTGCGGGGCAACTGCCCCCCCCCCCTTCACATTGAACTCAGTTGTCCATGTGATGGAGCAGCTGCCGCCGTTGTTGTTTTGATTTTTACTTGTTGCTCGGTGTTGACGTAGCTTGAACTGTGTCTGTGCAGTATTTCATCCTGTGACAGACAGACACACACACACACACACACACACACACACACACACACACACACACACACACACACACACACACACACACACACACACACACACACACACACACACACGCACGCACGCACGCGCAAGCACGCACGCACGCACGCATGCACACACACACACACGCACACTGCACACTGAGAGAGAGCCTCTGGGTACATAAAGAAGTGGAGGTAAAACTGCCAACAATCGTAAACACACACGACACGCCACATAAAAATTAAGATACTATGATGTGATGCTATCAGAGACTTCACTGGGCTCTCTTGTGTTTGGGTGAGTGAGTGATGTGTGCGTGCGTGCGTGCGTGCGTGCGTGCGTGTGCGCGCGTGGTGTGGTGTGGTGTGGTATGTGTGTGTGTGTGTGTGTGTGTGTGTGTGTGTGTGTGTGTGTGTGTGTGTGTGTGTGTCGTATATGATGAGGCATAAACTGCGGTTAGCAGGCTTGTAGTTGGTAATGAAGAAGAGGAGAAGAAGCAGAGACGTCAGGACCAGGTTCCATATTCATTTATTCAGCATTCAACAGCATCATAGAATCCAGGGCAGAGCCCTCTCCTGCAGCCCCTCTGGGCACGAGCACATCCCAAACAAACATCTCACACCGTTCTTATAGTAGTCCATTTACCAAAGAAGCCATTCTAAATAGCCATATAAGGTATGTTCTATAGATAAGAGCAACGCAATGGCCATTTGGCTCAGTTGTTAGATTGACAGCTGTTGCAGAATCACCAGGCATTCACCAGTCAGGCAGTCACACACACTCATGATTACTCTTCTGACTTTAGCAAGGTTGCATTAGTATCATTTCTTAATATGTTTTGACTTGCACACTGTCCATATACCACACAACTTCCCCCCACGGAAGACTTCAAAGTCTTTCGCAACCAGGTATATTGAATAAACAGTTTGCAAGAGAAAACACCAAAAAATAACATTCTCCCCCCCCCCAAGACCAGTGACTGGAAGTTTAGACAAAGGACATTCAGCAGATTCAACACAAACAACACATCAGACAGAACAACTTAGATACAGGCATCGCAATTACAAAGTAGTCATACAGTGATTTACATCAAATTTCAGAATAAAAATAAAATCTTATTCGCAGAGAAAATACATCAATATGCTCTTCAGCGCATCGATCTCTCCTTCTGTCTGCCGTCGCTCTTAGCCCCCTTCGCCGCTCATTATCAATCTCAGTCGCATACTTAACGAAAACTTAAACTTAAACTCACGTCGCATCCAGTATGCATTTCCCCTTCTAATCAGTGTGCAGGCCTTTCTGTTATCTTTAAACTCTAGAATAAAATGTGCACAGCAAACCATAAATATTATGTGGTATGAACGAATGTCTCCTTTACTAGAAAGGGACCATAACACACGCCCACCCTAATACGATAGGTTCAGCTGTTGTCGCAAACTCCTTGCGCAAATAAAAAACTAAAAACATAAGGGAATCGCCCTCAAAAACTCCACATTTAACCCTAGAGACCAGAAAGTGAAACAACAAAATCCTCACTTCACACTTTTACGCACGGCAACAAAAATAACGCTCCGTAGTTTAAACCACTTTATCACTAAAATACAACCTCTTGTCCCGAATGTTCAGTGTTCTCATCCGATAATGCTGCTGTTGTCGTCTCTAGCTCAATGTCCACGCACGTCAGCAGAACACAGCTGAGCGCAGTTCCAGGTGGTATCTGTCTTCCAGCCAAAAAGATAGCCTCTCCAGTCTCACACCACCTCCCCCCACGGACAACTTTGACACAGAAAGGTGTCCGCTCCTCCGTCTCCATGAGAAGAGTAGATGCGTCGTGTAGTAGCCATCTGAGATCAGGTCACGAGCGGTTGTAGTCATCACAGCGTTGCCGTTGCGAGGTCCTCCTTGTAGGCACGTAGAACCCAGGTCGCGCTGACGTCCCCACGGCTTGTACCGCAGCGGTCCTCCTCGCCGTAGGAAGACATCCACGGTCCGATCCTCCTCCTACAGGCCCGCACTCGCGGCCACCCCAAAATACACAGGTCCTTTAAACGAAGCACACACTCGTGAAAGTGAGCACAACGATGCAGCTGGCTCGCCATTTGTCGTATATGATGAGGCATAAACTGCGCTTAGCAGGCCCGTTGGTGGTAATAATGAAGTGGAGGAGAAGAGACAGACGTCAGGGTTCCCAGTTTCCATGGTCATTTATTCAGCATTCAACAGCATCATAGAATCCAGGGCAGAGCCCTCTCCTGCAGCCCCTCTGGGCACGAGCACATCCCAAACAAACATCTCACACCGTTCTTATAGTAGTCCATTTACCAAAGAAGCCATTCTAAATAGCCATATAAGGTATGTTCTATAGATAAGAGCAACGCAATGGCCATTTGGCTCAGTTGTTAGATTGATAGCTGTTGCAGAATCACCAGGCATTCACCAGTCACACACACTCATGATTACTCTTCTGACTTTAGCAAGGTTGCATTAGTATCATTTCTTAATATGTTTTGACTTGCACACTGTCCATATACCACATGTGCGCGTGCGTGCGTGCGTGCGTGCGTGCGTGCGTGCGTGCGTGCGTGCGTGCGTGCGTGCGTGCGTGCGTGCGTGCGTGCGTGCGTGCGTGCGTGCGTGCGTGCGTGTGTGTGTGTGTGTAAACGTATGTATGTAAAACGTATGTGACAGACAGAGAGAGAGAGAGATACAGTACGCTATAGAACCCACTGCAACAAAAGAAACACAGTTACACAGTTTACAGTTGATGTGTGTGTCCGTTTGCATGGCTCCTCACAATAAGGCTAATAAAGATTTCAAGAACTGCAAGAACCGCAGCCTTCAAAGCTTCAATGTATATGAAACCTCTCCATTGTTCTTTGTCCCCACGGAAACTGAACTTTGCCATGCTACTGTTTCACCTCCAAAGAGAGAGAGAGAGACACAGAGACAGAGAGAGGGAGGGAGAGAGAGAGAGAGACACAGAGAGAGAGAGAGAGAGAGAGAGAGAGAGAGAGAGAGAGAGAGAGAGAGAGAGAGAGAGAGAGAGAGACACAGAGAGAGAGAGAGAGAGAGAGAGAGAGAGAGAGAGAGAGCAGGGGGAGTGTTATGGAGAGGGGATGAGAGAGATAGAAAGAGAGAGGTGGAGGAAAAGTGGGTGGGAGGAGAGGTTGGTGGGGATACCAGAGGTACCTGAGTCATACCGGCGGGGGGAGGGGGGCGTGAGAGAGAAAGAGAGAGCACCTGGGGAACTCAAACACCCATGGAGGAAGCAGGTGGGGAGGAAGGGGTTAACGCTTAAGATGTGGGACAAGATGTGTGTGTGTGTGTGTGTGTGTGTGTGTGTGTGCGTGTGCGTGTGCGTGTGCGTGTGCGTGTGTGTGTGTGTGTGTGTGCGTGTGCGTGTGCGTGTGCGTGCGTGTGTGCGTGTGTGTGTGTTTTTGTGTGTGTGTTTTTGTGTGTGTTTTTGTGCGTGTGTGCCCGCACACGCACGCGGCTGTGTGTGTGGCAGGTCAAACAGTTCCTTCAGCTCCTGGAATGAAAAGCAGCGGATATTACTCTGTGCACATAACTAGGAATGATAACAGTTTTTTAAACTCCAGATCAAACATTCCCACAGGAGACCTTGAACACAGCAGACAGTGCTAACTATGCACTAACCACTTCCTCTGTTCTGAAGGTCAAAGATTCACACAAGGATTCCGTTTACGTAAATATCATACTAGAGTAAGTATATGAGAGTATAATGATGAACTATGAATATGTTGATTGTGTTGCAGCGCGACTAGTTGTGAGCTTGTAGATCGGCTATTTTCTGCAATGGGCAGTTCGGCACACAGCTACGTTTAAATCAAGCATTACGACACCATCGCGGCCCGCCAAAACACATTTTGGTAGATTTGGTTGACTAAAATCCTATATTTAGTCAACTAAAACTAGACTAAAACTAAAACATTTCAGATGACTAAAATATGACTGAAACTAAATCAAATGTTATTTAAAAGACTATAAACTAAATAACACTGACAATCAGTGGAACCTTAAAGGTCAATGTGGTTACAAATGGACACATTTACATTTCACTCTTTATGCTGCTAAATAAAAAGCTGTAGATGATTAGATTTTAATCAAAATGTTTTCATGTAAATTGATAGTGCTGAACCCTCACTCCAAACACACACACGCACGCGCACACACACACACACACACACACACACACACACACACACACACACACACACACAATTTAGGTTTCATTAGAGAGAACCCAGTATTAAGGACAGAATTGAATAAATGATTAAATCTGTGCTAATGAACTATGACACTGAACTGTGTGACATACTTTACACTAGTGGCAGGAAAAGTGGGATTTTCCTGAGAAGCAATGGATTAGCAGTCCAATGTCATGAGGGTGTACAGCAGTGATGTCAAACTGGTGTTGAATTGGCCCGCGACGTCGTCAAATCTGGCCCGCGATGTAATTTTAGAAAACGCCATTTAATACTACCTTTTAATGGGAAAAAAACGAGAGAGAAAAAGAAACGACAAAAAAAAAACGGATGCTAGCAGCTTCTTATGCACTGAGGCAGGGTCAGTGTTGCTGTTCTCATCTTGAAAAGTAGAATCCACTTGTCAGAGGGTGTAACATTAGTAGGATAACCAGCGATAGTTAAGAACCTGCAGGGCAAAATAATCAACACCAGCTGTGAACGCTTGACTTTGATTGTGTGTGTGTGTGTGTGTGTGTGTGTGTGTGTGTGTGTGTGTGTGTGTTTGTGTCTTTCTGAAATGAAACTGAAAGTAACTTCTCCAAAAGGAAGGAATGGCAGGCCTAATATTAATGATGCATTTTGGCTGTGTGCAATAATGCAACTGCAGACATTATATTGCCTTTTGTTAGGCTATTCAATATTAGTTTTTTTCTTGAAATCATATTGATTTAATTTGCAATAATTCAACTGTATGGCAGGCTAATGTTTTGAGACATATTGTATTATATTACTACACAATAGTAAATAAATAATTCTACACAATAAATAAATATGTTTTAAATAACTGATCTAAATATGGATTATAGTTATGACAAGTTTTGCCATAATCATGTAGCTCTACAACAGAGGCATAGCCATGACAGCAATGGTACAAAATAATATTTAAAAAAATTTATATACATATTGTTTAAATAATAATGTTCAGCCATTCGGCCAAGTGTTTCCTTTACGCTAATGCAGAACGAGCTAACGCTGGTTGCTTGTTTCTCTCCCTGGCAACACCGAGTTGCCAGGTTCTGGGAGAGAAACAAGCAACCAGCGTTAGCTCGTTCTGCATTAGCGTTAGCTCGTCTGGGACTTTCAGTGCCTGTTAGGGTATCATGAGACTCCACAATGAGCAGTAGTAGAGAAAAAACTAACTTTGCATCGGTTATAATAGACGAATTTCACTCTTACACGGGCTCCCATTATGCCAACGGAGGGGGTCGAAAGACTGCACGACACGGGACTCTCTGAAATAACTCAACGTCCCTTTCAATGATGGTGAGTGATTAGCGACACATCAAAGATAACACTTAAAACGGGCGGATCTCTCCTTTAATACATTAAAAAAAAGTGATCTACGTAGTTAGTGGCAGTGTCTGAGACAACAGATGCTGACTGAATGTGTGTGAGCGCGCATGCGCGTCCGCAACTGGTTTCGGCCCACATCAAGTCACCATTTGACCAATTCGGCCCGACCCCAAAATGAGTTCGACACCCCTGGTGTACAGGGATGGATGGACGGACGGTCAGACGGACGGACAGATGGATACAGTAGATGATGGATGGATGACAGTTGGATGGCGGGATGATGGAGGGATGTGAGCAGAGTTTATGGATTAGGTATAGCAGAGAGGAGGATTTCCAGACGGGAGAGTAATCTCGACGTGTCGCTATTCATTCCCTGGGGAAAAAAGAAAAAAGATACAGGGCCACAGGGATTATCCTGCTAGTGATTGCGTAATCTTGACGCGTGTGAGTGTGTGTGTGTGTGTGTGTGTGTGTGTGTGTGTGTGTGTGTGTGTGTGTGTGTGTGTGTGTGTGTGTGTGTGTGTGTGTGTGTGTGTGTGTGTGTGTGTGTGTGTGTATATGTGTCATAGTGAGCAGACAGGACAATTAGTCACTCACTCAGTCGTGCCTTTGGGCTCGCATACAAACACACACACGTCGCATCAGGCATGCAAGCACAGAGCAACACACACGCACGCACGCACGCACGCACGCACGCACGCACGCACGCACGCACGCACGCACGCACGCACGCACGCACGCACGCACGCACGCACGCAAGCACACACACACACACACACACACACACACACACACACACACACACACACACACACACACACAGCCTGCGGCGGCACTTTCTCACTTGTGGCTTGAGTGGGTAGTGTGTGGATTTTCCCTTTTTTTTCTCTTCATGCCTCCTTACCTCCTTTCGTTCCCTTCCTACCTACTCTACTACTTCTCCTCTCCTCCTCACACTCTGCATAATTCCCAAATTGGTGACGTTTGAACACCGACACCTTAACCACTAAAAACCTCCCTAATTAGGATCATTATCAAATTATCCAATTACACAGATGATGTCATCCTTTATACCTCTCCTTTACCAGCATCCATCTCCTCCTCTCCTGTGTTGTTCACACATTCCTCCTCTCCTGAGGGGCTTGTTAATGAGGTCATAGTGTTTGAATTCCTCCCTTTCTTCCATTGTCTAAATGTCACAAATTCCCCCCCCCATTCATTACACTGGGAATCGGCCTTTCCATAACATGCACAAAGTCACTGGCTACAGTATCCAAATTAACAATATTTGCCAGGTAAAGGTGCGTCTGTGTGTGTGTGTGTGTGTGTGTGTGTGTGTGTGTGTGTGTGTGTGTGTGTTGTGTGTGGGTGTGTGTGTGTGTGTGTGCGTGCGTTCGTGTGCGTGTGCGTGTGCATGTGTGTGTGC
>NC_137604.1:18907452-18914952 GCF_963280865.1 Gymnoscopelus braueri
TACACACACACACACACACACACACACACACACACACACACACACACACACACACACACACACACACACACACACACACACACACACACACACACACACACACACACACACACACCAACACCACCCCTCTCTGACTTTAACGATAGGACACGATAGGCGCATAAACACTTACACTACACACTAGGGAACACGAGAGTGGCTGTCTGGTCCCTGGTTCGATCCGCGGCTCCTGCAGGAGTCGCCACCTTTGCACGATGAAGCATAAAATAAATTGTATATACTTCGCTGACCGGGTTTCCCCAAGGGTCTATCCTTGGCCTCCTTTTCTCCCTCTACAGCAAATCTGTTACGCTGAATGTTCGCTGAATGTTCACCTATTACGGTGTGTCAGGAGGACCGGAGAAGAAATCCGACCTCAGCACTGGAAGGCTGAGGGGAGAAAAAAAAGGGTGATAACTCAGGTGCAGAGACACAAAATAATCAGAAGAGATCAACGCTTCAAAAAACACTTCTTGAATGGCATGAGGGAACAGGGGCCAAACACAGAGTTCACTTCACACAAAAAGACAGGGTTTAAATACACAGGCAAACTCAGCAATCAAGGATCAGACACAGGTGAGGGAAACAGGTGTGGTGGGTAATAAGGAGGCGGGCAAAAACAATAGTTTCTTTTTATCTGTATCAAAATGAAAACTCATTGATGTGTAGCAAAGTTGTAAATAAAAAAACAATGTTTTTTCATCATTAACATTTTAGTGTTTCGCCAATTGGTTTTGGGGGGGGGGGGGGGCGCCCACTTGTGATATCCTCACTGCCCACAGGTTGAGAATCACTGACCTAATATGCCATTCAGAGAACAGGGACGCTAGGATTCAAGTGGTTAACTCACTCTGAGCAAGCCTACTGCTGGGTCAACGCAGAGTAATGTCCCCCTAGGGAGCACTGCAAATCCCGCCTTTTAAAGAGTGCACTTGTCTAGCACCATACAGTCAATGAAAGTGTTTGTATATAGGCTATGTTGTCTGCCCTTTCTTTTTTGATGTCGTGACACAGAGACCTTATAGGAGAAGACCATATAGAACACGCTTGGTGGCCCAGGCTGGGAGTAGATCACAGGGAGAGCAACAAGGGGAATGATTCAAGTATGGGTGGAAGAGAGGAGTGTGGGGGGAGGGGGGGGGGGCTGCGAGGCTGGCTTCCAAAGACCCTGGAGACCCGTTTGAACCTTGATCGGCACTTGGAAGGTGGAAGAACCGGAAAGTGAGACACTTTCATGTTTTCTCTGCAGAGCAAAGTGGGGTTAATTTGATGGGGGTGGGGAGGGGGGAATTCCCACCAACAGAAGCCACCCTTCAGATAAAAGTGCACATGTGTGAGCGCAACAGTTTGTATGTATAGTATGCAGTATTTGTGTGTATTTCAGAGAGAGAGAGAGAGAGAGAGAGAGAGGGAGGGAGAGAAAGACACACACACACACACACACACACGCACACACACACACACACACACACACACACACACACACACACACACACACACACACACACACACACACACACACACACACACACACACACACACACACACACACACACACACACACACACACACACACACACCTGCACTTTAAGAGGCTAGGAGGGTAGGAATGCAGATAAATATGACACCACCATGTTGCATCTTTCTCAAACAGACCCACATGTATTATTCTTCATAGTACATCATTTTTCTCTCCCCCTCAACAACCCCCCCCCCTCTCTCTCACTCTTCCTCTCTTTTTTATTGTAATATTACATGAAATTTGGACTTCAAAATTGTAGCCCTGAAGCATGCCCTGCAAAAGTCCCTAGATGGGCGCTACACCAGAATGTTACAGTACATGCAGTCCTAAACATCAACCAGAACAAGCACATTACCAACAGAAGATAAATGAAGATAGCAGCCAGGAGAATAGGTCACTGCTACAGACACCCGGGAGTTCCCTGCCAGCAAAAAGGTGCTGTGGGAGCCAGCGCACCGGCATTGATTACGAGGATGTCGTACTTCTACCTGGACGTACGTGTTACAAAAGACGCAGCAGTGGAAAGTAATAGCAAGCTGGTATGGTAGATATTAGGAGGATCGAGATCACTGGAAACGCCACTGGAGGGCTCGTCCGAGGACAAACTAGAGAGAGAGAGAAAAATGATGTAAATATACACTCTCTCACAGCAGTATAGAGATAGGCCGACAGCTGTTGTTGCCACTTGCCAGGAGGAGACTCCCTTCTCCCTCTCCCATCCTTCCACAGACCGCTCATTAACACCTGTGGCCCTGCACCTCAACCTCATAAACCAGGCGGTTAAACATGCACAATAAAACTGGACTCATCATGTCAAAGGAACTGTCTGTCAAAGCAAACCGAGAGATGGGGCTCCACCCCTCCGCCACTGTGGTCCTTCCATCCTTTTCCAGAAGAGACTCACATTGTTTTATAGAATGAATGATTCTGTTGTTTGTCTGTCTCTTCTCAACAGTGCAGTGACTGAGCCGCTATGTAAATGCAACCCTATCAGCATAACTGTCTTGTCAGACCAGCAGAAGAGGCAGCCTGCTGTGTCCCTTAAAGGTCTATTCATGGTTTGAGCGACACGTTTTGAATGACATATCACGCAACAAAATCTATGTAAAAACAGCAAAAGAAAAAATAGCACATTTAAAAACAACAGGATTTAACCCAAAGTGCTTTTCAATCGAGGAAACCACGCTTGTGTCGCAGAGGACCTTCTCAGAAGGGTGTGGCGGACCTCTGGAAAAAGGAAAGGTCGCAGATGCCGTCATAAAATGTTGCACAATAAAATGTTGATTGTTTTGAAGATGAAGTAAGCTCCATTACCATGGAGATGCACAAGACTACAACCACTTACTTGTTTGTGGAGACAATGTCGCAGAAGTGGCAGAATCAAAACTTAGATCGTCATGAGACTCTGTGGCAGTGGCTCAGGAGGTGGAGCGGCCTTCTTGGAATTGGAAGGATCTCAATTCCATTAATTAATTGTCCTCCAGGCCAAGACACTGAACACCTAACTGCTCCCAATGACCAGGTTGGCGCCTTGCATGGTTTCCTCCAATGCACATGGCAAAGTGCTTTGGAGAAAGGTGCTATAAAATCAAATCACAAACATGTTGTTTGACACTTGTTGCACAAAGCATGGATTGACCTTAAAGGTTTCATGACGTTCAGTTTTACCACACATTAAAAGTCTTTGTCATGGTCCTTCAAACGTGTATAGAAAGTTTTAACAAAAAATTCCACTCCATTGATCCATGGCAGGTGTTTTTCTCTCACATTTCTAAAGCCTTTTCAACTGCAATGAAAAAATAAATCTTTGCCTGCGGGTGTCGCTGGTGAGGGATTTTGCCTGTCAATCATCGCCTCTGCTCCGCCCCCCCCCCCAAAGGAAAGGATAGGGGAGGGGAGGGGCGAGGAGGAGAGTGGGCGGGATTAATCGGCTGTGACCTCACTGCCGAAGGGCCAAGCTCAGATTACTTTTTATTCAGAAAACCCCGGACCACAGAAAATCCACTGAATGTTCAAAGTTCAGATTTTTTGGGTGTAATTGAGGTCATAAAACCCGCCAAAAAAAATTAAAGATACAAAAAGTGAAAATGAATGTCATAGAACCTTTAAGTCAGACTTCATGTTTTACTAGAATTTATCCTGGGAGTGTTTTGTAGGGAAATCCTATACTTTCCATTCACATACTGTAGTTACACACATTTACACCTGATCAATAAAGAAGTGGTCCCATACAACCTCCATAACCACTTAAACCCCATGTAGCATACTGGCCCTCTCCTTTTTCCCCCTCTACAACAAATATCTTTGCCGAAAATAGCCTTTGAGTTGCGACACTTTGTGAGCTTGTAGATCTGCTATTTTTTTTAATGTTCACTCCAGCATAGAGATGCTAGGGGTTGCAAAGCAACACATTGTGAGCTTGTAGATTGGCTATTTTTGCTATTTGACGTAGAACAAAGTAGGATTTAAGTAGTGACAATAATTAAAACCTAGGGAACCATAGGGTACTTGTTTTAAATGGTCAATGTGTCAACCCAGCCTGATCTCCAGAGAATACTGTAACATTGCACGGAACGAGTGCACTTCATTCCGTGGATAGTCGCCTCGGAACTCCCAAATTGCGTGCATATGTACGGCGAGTCCCATGGTGGGCGTAACCAGTCGCAACACGGAAAAACCCGGAAGCAGAGCAGTCCGCACAATAAAATTTACGATTCTGTGCCTATCGGTACATAACTCAAACGGCGCTGAGTAGGCACAGGCGAATGTCACACCGTTCAGGACGGCAACTCGGTCGCCTTAGCTCCCTCGGTGGTCCTTCACGGGGTGACAATTCGCCTGTGACTGCGCGCCTCCGAAATGGTTTTGTCACAAAGGCAGCGCCGTACCATATGCACGCAATTCGGGAGTTCCGAGGCGGCTATCCACGGAATGAAGTGCACTCGTTCCGTGCAATGTTACGGTAATCTCTGGAGATCGGGTTGGTCAACCACATAAGCACAGCATCATGGGATCAATTCCCGCCTCAGGAATTCTGTTGCATTTTCCTGTCTATCTCCACTCTCCTGTCTGGAGTCAAGTCAAGCTTTATTGATAGAGCACATTTTCATACAATTTGCAACACAATGTGTGTCACACAATTTCCCATAACATGCATTACCTTTTAATATAACTGAATCCTTTTATTCCACTAGGAGTTTGGGCCGCTGTGCGGCCCTGAGGGCCCTCACACTTACCATTAGCCAATTTTAATAGGATAGAAGCCGAAAGAGGAACCATAGAAATGATTGCAGAAATACAAGCACCTGAAAACTCTGCTTCTGTTTCTACAGTCAAGGAAAGCACGGTCTCCTGAATTAGAACATCATATTTATGGGAGACAGAGCAAATATTTGAGCACGGAAAGCCTGGCACTTCTGCTGGTGGGAGGTGGTCGCAGCCGTGAGCCTGCATTAGCTCATTAGCTCAGCACAGTGGAAACATCAGTAATGAACAAAGAGAGTGTCTATTAAAACTCAATGATCCCACTGAGAGCAGTTTGGTTAGTGGGCGGGTTGGCGTGGATGGCAGGGCAGTGCTGCATTGTTTTAGAGATAGCACTTTTGTTTGGGCTACGATAACAGGCAGGGAGAAAAGCAGCAAGGGAGGAAGACAGAGGAATTCATAAATACTTTGATCAAGGGTTCAATTTTGCTGGGGTGGATGGGAGGGAATCCATGTCTCTGCTACTGATAGCAGAGGCATGGTCATTAATTTTTATGGTCGGTGGGGATATGTTTTATCCCTGCTTCTGGTCGCACAGAATTAAATACATGCATTTCTTTTTTGAAAATGTCTGGTATGTTTGAATTTATGTTGATAATGTCACAATTTAACAATTTTATATACAGTATATAAAAGAGGATGTTAACCACATTAACCCTGGCATAACGACACATTTGTCATGAAAGTCGATAGATTTGCTATTTTTGCTATTTGTCTTAAGAAGATATGTAGGGCTTAAGTGGTTAAAACCCCCCCTCCACACACACACACACACACACACACACACACACACACACACACACACACACACACACACACACACACACACACACACACACACACACACACACACACACACACACACACACACACACACACACACACACACACACACACACACACACACACACACACACACACACACACACACACACACACACACACACACACACACACACACACACACACACACACACACACCTGATATTTGGGGTGGAATACGGCTGGAATACGAAACACGTCTTTCCGCTCTAGAAGTACTGTGGATCAGAAGGTACAGTGAGTAACAGTGAGGGTGTTCTATGTAGTTGTTGATGACTTATCCTGTTCTGTTCTGTTTGTGATCAGCACTAAACCAGGAAAGAGATTTCATCTGCTTTTTGAAGGAGAAAGCGATAAAGAGGAGAGGCAGAAAGATTAGGAGGAAGAGAGCCAGAAAGAGGAGATTGCATAGGTCGGACTGGACATGGAGGAGAAATCCGGGGAGAAAGAGGAGAGAGATAGGCTATTATCTCCTTTTACTCCTCAGTCATTTCAACCTTTTCAATCCATCTCTCTGCAACACACAGGCAGAACACAGAACATCAGAGGGCGGTCGGTCGATAGGGGGTCTATTGTTGCTGTCATCCTGTCCTACTCTCTTCCTGTTCTACGTTCTTACATGATGTTTGATCAGTGTGCTGAGAGGAGGGATGAAGAGTAGGATCAGGAGTGGAAGGGAATGAAGAGGAAGGGCAGAGGGAGGCGGAAAAAGACTGATGATGATGGTGATAATAATTATGATCATGATAATGACAATGACAATGATAATGGCTTATGGCCACAGAAATGATAATGATGATGATGATAATGATGACAGTAGTGTAGGGGAAAACGATCATGTCGTCCAGCCATGCTGTCATGAGGCAGTTAGTATTCAAGTCAAGCAGCAGACCCCCATATAAAGTCATGAGAAGTGCATCCGCTGGTGCCTCAGTGAGTAAGTAATAAGGAAAAATTCTCCATGCCGTTCCTTCCTGTTTTTCCCCTGTCTGAGAGGTCAATTTCCCATATGACCTGGACAAGCGGAACCGGAGACACGCGCACGCACACACATACCGGTATATACACATTGTACTGCATCAGGTATCATAAAGACGTCTGCTTCTGTGAAAACAGCCTTACCCATCTCACGGTAAATCTTCCCATTGCTGTTTCCCCCCCCTTGCATGTTTTGAAAATCCATAACACCTGTGGCACTGTGGCTCTGGAGGAACCAAGCGGTGGTTTCTTTTCAAATGTAATTTTCCCTGAACATTCTGCTCTCATGTCACCGTGTCATCATCATCATCATCAAGGCTTTTCTCTCGATGGCTTCCGTGTTTCATTCTCCTGTTGACAGCAATGTTTCATATAGTCACATAGGCTCACAGCTGCTTCATGCTCGCTGGCTCATTGTACTGTTTGTATATTTAGCTGCATTCCACTTCCTCCGCAGTTGACTTGGGGGAAAACACACAACAATACAGTCATGATTCTAACACTGCCTCTCCTCTGCTTTTCTCCCTCCCTCCCCACTGCTCTCTCTTTCCTCCCTCACGCCTCCTTTTGAGTCCGGCTTGTGAAGGGTTCCCCTGTTCGTAATTTTTTTTAAAGGATTCTTTGAGAAAGAGGCTGCGAGTTGATTCACAAGAGCCACAACAATGCCAGGGCCTGCCATGTTTTTCCGGACACTGCAAATACGTAGAGGAATGATATAAAATTAGAAATGACATGGTTGTTAGCCAAGTGCATCTATCCAATTCATTTTTTTCCTATTCAGATCCAGAGATGGAAATGTAGTGTTACTTTGTCCACTGACAACAGTGTCTGCTGATTCCAAAATGTTGTGGTCACTATTTAAACAGACACATTCA
>NC_137604.1:18917452-18922452 GCF_963280865.1 Gymnoscopelus braueri
GCATCATTGTCATGAACTGGCTCAATCATGACAAACATGGGAGAAGACTTATTTTATTTGTAACTAAAGGAGACATAAATGATAGGCCTACTTAAAAAATGTAATGTGGTGTGAATAGTCTCAGTAGGCTAGTGTAAGTATGGATGTGTGAAAATAATAAGAAGAGGAAACACTGCTTCTGGTTTTTGTTTGTCAGCTATTGTAAATTGCTTAAATTGTAAATTATAACTTTTGTAGAAGACTGTCTGTCTGATGATGTAATAGACTTAAGAACAGGAGAGAGAGAGAGAGAGAGAGAGAGAGAGAGAGAGAGAGAGAGAGAGAGAGAGAGAGAGAGAGAGAGAGAGAGAGAGAGAGCTTTCCATAACGCCAACATCCATTAACGTGTTTATTAAGGCAGCGTGTCATGCATGAGATTTCATCGACCTGATAAACGCACACAGTGCTTGTTATAATTCGGCTCACAGCAGGCACTATAACTTTCCCTTTAAGAGAGCACCCTCCAGCAGGCTCCCAAGCCTCCTCGGTCCTGTACTCCTAATAAGGGCAGTGGCAGAGCCCTGCCTTCAAGCAGTGTTGCCAGATTTTGTGATAGAAATAAGCGACCAGGTCTATGAAAACAAGCCCAAAAGAAGGCCATGATATGAACACTTCTTTGAGCCATCAGCTATTTGAAAAGAGCCGATTTACAAGCTCACAACGTGTTGCGATGACGCGGAAAATCTAGACAAATAAATGTCTTAGAAACATTTTAAATACACAAATCTAGTATGAGCCATGAGGGTACCCTGGCACAAAATATTCTCAGATATGTGGCCAAGTATAGGCTACATGTTCATTTGGGGGTTTCTTTTCCTTGACAGGAAAAGGTTTGAGAACCACTGAGTAAATCCAACATTTAACAACATTTAGGGAAGTAGCCCAAAAAAAAGCAACTACACTTTAGAAACAAGACCCATACTTGTACATCATCAACTTGATGATGAAGCTGCCTCACGCTATAGAAACAGGAGATAGGATCCTGCCCAAAGCCGCTTATAATAAGCGGACATGGCAACGCTGCCTTCAAGAGGCGGGCGAGGGGACTCGGAGGGGCCGCCGGCAAAACTTGAGGAGGGGAGGCCCGTGTGTTTCTATTTGGAAAGCTGCTCCCACCGGCCAGCACGTAACCAGAGTGGCACGGCACCGAGGCGAGAACAACCTGAGCCCGCATGTACATGTAGTACACACCGTGAACGGAGAGAGAGACATACAGACAGACAGGGAGAGAGAGAGAGAGAGAGATCTATATTCACAGTCTAAAGTGAATCCCATTTGGATCAGAAATAATTTGACATTTGCTGCCAAGCATCTGGAGAATTACGCACGGACACCATCAATATTCCGCGGGACCCAAACTTCCAACGGGCATGCTTTGAGATCACATTAAGATTATTATGATGGGCAGTTTTATATTATCGTGCGATTGTTGATTGAGAGGTCATCATATAGCATCTGGATTTTTTTGTTTTTGTTTTTTTTGACTGGATTTTAGGCTGCAGCAGCCAATAAACGCACCATGCACTTTGGAATGTGTGGAGACACGGCATGCTGTCATTTTAAACCACACAATTTGGAACTATAATTTGGGGAGCTTGTATTCGGACCCATCGTTTTCTGTTGCGTGCGGGATTGTGTTGCTGCGTTCCGTAAACTAACAGCTTTGAACGGTCCGCTCCCTCCGCGCACCTGTCCTGTCCGACGGGGTATAGCCTAGATCCTTCAAGTCTCCTCTGTAACGTAACGTAACGGGACTTCCAGACGCAACACTGACAGTCAGCCGTCTAGCCTGTAAGTGAGTCACCGCGTGAACAAATATTAAGGTACCAAAAAAAACTCTTTACGCGGTGACACATTTGGGATATTTACCAGCCTTTTTTTTTTTTTTTTTTTTTTTAATACATATTTACCAGTCAACCAACAAGCACACGTAGTATAGAGGCTACGTCCCGTCCCGTGCTCCACCTGCCAAGGCTCGGGGACGCCGGGGGGTTAAGGTTTGCTCACCGAGGTGCTAGATGCCCAGCCGGCCGCTCGCTGCTCCACAGGCTGGGCGGCAACAACATGAGCAAAGGGTTCCTGCTGCTGCTGCTGGCTGCGCTGACAGCGGCCTGCCTGCGGCTTGGCAGCGCTGAGGTAAGGACAGGTGTGTGTCTGTGTAGTGTGTAGTGTGTGTGTGTGTGTGTGTGTGTGTGTGTGTGTGTGTGTGTGTGTGTGTGTGTGTGTGTGTGTGTGTGTGTGTGTGTGTGTGTGTGTGTGTGTGTGTGTGTGTGTGTGTGTGTGTGTGTGTGTCACAACTATTATCTCTCTCACACACAACAATCTGCCATCTATTATCTGAGATAGATATAGATAGATGACAGATTCTTTGTTAATTGATGCCGCCCTTAATCAAACTGACCATGCAGTAATAACTGGCTCATAGTAATTTATTTGGGGCATAGTAATTTAGGGCTTTATCTCTGTAATATCTCAAATTGAAACGAGGGAAAGATTATGAGGTAGATTGATATTGTTTGGCAATCACAATAAGCAGGACAGTGAAATTATATCCATCCTCTTCAACTTTAGCTGGTACAAGACAGGTATCCTATTAGACCTACAGTACTGTATTGGGGCATTCTGTAGTAAACATTCCACATCACCATTGTCCTCTCCATTAATCCAACATCCCTTTGGTTGATGATTGTCACTGCTAAACTGCAGAGTTGTCTTGTTTGTGTGCGTGCGTGTGTGTGTGTGCATGTGTGTGTGTGTGTGTGCGCGTGTGTGTGTGTGTGTGTGTGTGTGTGTGTGTGTGTGTGTGTGTGTGTGTGTGTGTGTGTGTGTGTGTGTGTGTGTGTGCGTGCGTGCGTGCCTGTTCCAGTGTGCGTCTGCATGCGTGCGTGTGTGTAGTGTAGTGTGAGTGGGAGACTGGGAGTATGCACGTTTGCAAGTGCTCTAGCTTAGAGCTGACTCTGAGCACAGATTTTTCTTTCAGTGTGTCCGTGCAGGTGCATGTGTTCATCTTTTTTTCCCTCTTGTGTGCACTGGGACTGTTTTCCTTCACGAGTTTGTCTCTGCATAGTAACATTCCTTACGTATCGCGGGGAGAAGGAACGAGAGAGAGACAGAAAAACACAGACAGAGAGATGGAGAGAGTTGACAGAGAGAGGGGGGGGTGAGAGCCAGGGGCTTGGCCAGAGTCCAGGGGCAGGAGTCAGCCTACAGTATAGACTAGAGCAACGGGCCAAAAGTCTTCCATCACCCGGGCTGCTCTCCTGACTGTCTCACCAGTGGAGCACAGCACCACAGTCACATTATTGAACTCTGAGATTAGTACAAGCTCAGAGTTATAAATGGTGTCTGTCGGCAAACACAGTATAAAACATCCTTTACTGCCTTTATTGATAGTCCACAGTGAAGATCGTCAGGAAACGGGGAGAGAGAGTCGGGGAATGACACTCAGCAAGTCAACAGGCTCGGGAATCGAACCCAGGACTCACTGTCAGGCATCAAAGTCTATGTGGTACGCGCCTTAACAACTTGGCCATTGGCACCCCATGAGTATAAAACAGCCTTAGGGTGCTGGAAAACCACCGGAAAAACCCTCTAATAATGTGACATTTTAAGCTCGTTTCTGACATGACAACCTTGTCGACGCAAGATGAATGAGTTTAATTCCCTCTGTACGGGCGTGACTTTATTTATTTATATATTCTTTAGCATACTGGCCAACTGCCAGTAATTCTTTAGAACATATAATCCTATTTTAATACAAGCACTGGAGACAAGCCCTGATGCTCTCTCTTGCCACTGGTCATGGCATGATGATGATGATGATGATGATGATGATGATGATGATGATGATGATGATGATGATGATGATGATGATGATGATGATGATGAAGACCAGTGTGATTCTTCACCTCCCCATGGTCAGGGCTGAACTTGGATACAAGAGGGCTGCTCCTGGATCACAGTGAAATGAGAATCAAATCAGAATTTGATACCAATCATATTTAATTATTTAAACGAGATGTACAGGTTAATCCTTAATATGAAGCACCAGGCAGGTAGGCGAAGCAGTACTACGCACACAGTGGCCAGTAAAATACAATCCAGAGTGATCACTTTTCCTTGCAGGTCCATTTTTACACTTTTAGAGGAAAATAACCGCTCAGGATTTTGCTGTGTGCAATCATGAATTTGTGTCCTTCACATAACCCACCCATGCTGTTTCACCAGAGGGACAGTCATTTGCAGCAATTAAGGGGATAATGCACAAATTTGCATAACAACACTTAAACCCGATATAGTTGATCGGGGTCCCCCAGGGCTCCCCTTTTCCCTCTACACCAAATCTCAACATGTGAGCTTGTAGATCTGCTATTTCCGGCGAATGGTTGCCTATTTTCACCAAAGGTTCCGTTCGCCTAAATGACGTGCCCAGAATAGGGGCAACAGGGTTAAAGGGGGTTCTGTGTGTTTGTAGGTGAATATGATCAATGGGTTGTAGCTGCTGAAGGGTTTGAACATGTGACTTACATACAGTAGGGTTCAGGGTGGTACGTTCAGTTTGTATGTGCTCCACATGCAGTTGCACTACATGCATGGCGAAGTGACTGCAGGGGCTGCTGTGTGTACTTTGACCTGCTTGCACATAAACACACACAGACACCCACACATACAGGGGCGGTGAGGTAACCTGGCTGCATCTCTTTCCAGTAGAGTATGTCACTCGGTACTATTCTTAGGGCAGCGCTGATGTCTTTGTGGTTAGATAGAATGGAAGATCTTTATATGCACTGAACCGCGTGACAGGGAATAAGTCGTGGAGCCATGCCAAAATGTGTGTGTACAGTATGTGTGTCTTGTGTGTGGGGGAAGAAAAATCCCCAATTGGCACTGCTTGTCATGATAATCCTTATCTTTCCATGATATTTAGTCAATGCCATCAGAGATCTCTGATGTCTGATGTG
>NC_137604.1:18927452-18939952 GCF_963280865.1 Gymnoscopelus braueri
AACTTCAACCTGGTGTTTGCACTGTCTTTCTGCCTTTTTGTGTGGGGAAAAACACAGAAAACCCCCAAAAAATCACAAAAAAAATTGAGGAGTCCCCCCCGACGCACAGCCCCCCTAGGTATTAAGGACTTCCCGCGCGCCTGCCTCATCATTTCCATATTCAAAATCTAAACAAGAGACAGTTTAAGTGATGCCTGACTCCAAATTTCACATTTTGAATATTCTCTAGAAGAGGAATAATGCATTTGGTTTGTTCCTATACAGTACATTAGAAAGTCTTCTGAGAATAGTTGCCTTACCTGTATTGCTGGGGCTTTTTTTCTATTGTCCTGTCACTAAAAAAATCCAATTGAAACAGGCTTCCTGGCAAGAGATACTGTAGAAGACCAACTTCGTCAAACAAACTGGCATACACTCAGTCATTAATCTTTGATCTTGATATCAATAGAAAGCCTTAATGCCAGAGACAAAGAGAGAGACAGAGAGCTAGGTAGGGGAACTTAAAACACACAGAGTACAAGCATGCACAGTTGCACATTGACACAAGGTGGATTTAATGGAAAATGGTCATATTTTATCTCGCCAGTACTTTTATCAACTTTAACATAATGAAGCTGAAACTGAAATTTAATTGAGACACAGTGATAGTGGGAGAGACATTAAATCATACTTCCTGTGTTTCGCGGTGCCTGTGTGTGTGTGTGTGTGTGTGTGTGTGTGTGTGTGTGTGTGTGTGTGTGTGTGTGTGTGTGTGTGTGTGTGTGCGCGCGCGCTTGTGTGTGTGCGTGCGTGTTTGTGTGTTACATTGGAAACAACAGCAATGTTTTGGGATAAACAGACAGGGAGAGAGTGACAACCACAATAACAAACACCAATCATAGCCACCGTTTCCTGTTCAGGAGGAAGTGAAAATGGAGCAAGTGTTAACTCATGGTGGTGGGATGAGATGAGGTATATTAACCCCCATCTAACTCTCTCTCTCTGCAGCTTTCTGATTGAGAGTGGTAGAATTGATTTCTTTATTGCGTTTTGTCTCTTTCGCTTCCTGTTTTTAGAATGAAAGAGTTGGGAACAAATAGACCTTGAATAGAGAGAAACCCACTGAAATGAATATCTTCCTGCCAAGTTGAGCCCAAATCTTGCGTGTTTTGTCTGCAACTCTCCATTGAGAATCAACATTGGAGATTGAAGAGTAGTTGTCTCTGTACCAGTCCCAATAGTAGCCTATTGCCATTTACATATCTCTTCGCCTATATCCAGTGGTGTGTTTCTGAGGGATACGATAATCATTCCCTCCACGACATGCGTGTGGTTGTGGAGATACGCTAGCACGTTTTCAATGGATGAAATGGTTAGTCGAGGAGGGCTACGCTTGGAGGTTGTTGTCGTCAAATCTTTGCCCCAGATAAGGGACACTAGGGTTCATGTGGTTGAATTAACAACGTTTATATCCACATGAGGTTATAACATCATGAAGGTCTGACTGAAGTGTGGTTCAGTCAGGAACACTCACGTCAAAGTAGATTTAACCATTTGGCGTTAAAGGCTCCGCTCTTGGACATATTCCCTGAATTTTGTCCAAGCAGCATGCTAAGCAAAATCAGGGAATGTTAAGCAAAACCCCCATAGGGATACAATATCAAACAATAAGCAATACTATAACGAAAAACATCACATGGATGCACCTGGGACGTATCATCAGTGTTGTAGCCTGGGGTCATAGGATGTTTCGGGTCTCGCAACATACACCCTCACCCAGGTGACCCAGCCGGGGTTGATCAAGCCCCGACTTACGTCCCAGTAGCTACCCACGGTCAGTCCTATAGGGCAAGACAGGGCCACTCAGTCCGCTTCTCCGGAAATACTCTGCCGGGACTCGGGGAGGCTCTGGCACGTGGAGGGACTAGGCTCTGTGGGTTGTCTCCTGGCCGGGCTCCTCCTTCGTCTCACCAGGTCCAGGACCTGAGCGCTGCACCAGACTCCCCTGCTCCAAACATTTCATTCTGGTGTGATGGTGTCTTGGCCCGTGACACCATCACATTGGTGGTACTGCAGGCTGGTGGTACTGCAGTCTCCCTTGCGTCTTACTTGAATGGTCCTCCCAAAGGCCTCACCGTGGATTTGTTGGGCTTCTTCCTCACGGAAGACACAGACTGGGGCGCCAACCCAAACTGCTCCCGGATGCCGTCTACATTCCGGCTGTCACCCGTCTCTCCGGTGGTAACACATTGGTAATACATTGACATATTAGTTTGAATTAGCAGATATAAATCGTGTTTAAGTATTAGATGTGTGATGTCTTCGTATATAAGTATTTGAGCCTATTCCAGACTCTAATCAAAAGGTGGAGGCTGGGGTGGAGGAGGCAGCTAAGCAGCAGCAAGACAAGCAGAGACCTAGTGAATACGAAGCCGTATCTATAGGAACCTCTTTGTTAAGGCGTGAGCTGTGATTGGAGTATGAATGTGTGACGTAATGACCAGCAGAGCTGTGAATGGGGAATAGGAGGCTGATGTTCACATCAGCTGACTGACAGCTGATTACAGCTGAGGCGTGCAAGACTTCCGTGTCCTGCATGAACTAACGCTATGCTTCATTTATATAAAGACTTTTTAGGAAGACATTAGTGAGATTACGGGACCTTTCATGTGAACTGTATTCTTTTCTCCTACATGGCTGTCAACTACATCTCAGGTCTACCGATCTTAACTTACAAAAAAGTCATATTTGAAAATCTGCTAATATCTATCCATCCTTGTATACCCTGTTATTCTATCCCAGTAATAACCAACAAGTATACCCATCTCTCTCTCTCTCTCCATCCCTTATGGTTTGTTTTGGATAATCTTATGTTTGATTGATCTAATCCTGTGGTTTGACTGGTCTAATCACATGGTTTGATTATGTAGTCTTCTCTTGTACATTAAGACCTGCTTCAAAAGGTGTTTTAAAAAAGAAATCGTGTTCTTTCTCTTGCAGGGTGACCCCATCCCTCCTTCGTTAGTAGACCTGCTGAAGAACAGCCCTATCTCGTCTGTAGAAGACCTGAAACAGCTGCTACAGCAGGAGCCAGACTCCATAGGTAAACCAACCACCTCCATGCGCGTGCTCGCACACACACACACACACACACACACACACACACACACACACACACACACACACACACACACACACACACACACACACACACACACACACACACTCACAATGCAGTGTGTGTGCATGTGTGTGTGTGCGAGAGACAGAGAGAGAGATGTCTGCGTGCCAGCAGTTTGTTCACCACTTAAACCCTATGTGGAGATATATAGATGACTGGATTCCCCCGGGGGTCTATACTTGCTTCCCTCCCGTTTTCCTCTACATCATCTCTTTGCCTATTTTCACCTAATATGTTCGGTTCGCCTATGATAATATGCCCAGCATAAGGACGCTAGGGTTCATGTGGTTAAGGCAAGTTTTACCTGGGAAAGTAGCATGAGTGGAGGAGAGGAAGGGGGTGAGAGATGAGGGGTGGAGACAGAGGGAGACCAGAGGGGAGAGAGACATATAGAGAGAGAGGGGGACCGGAGAGCGAGAGAGAGAATACAGTAGCATTGACCTTGCCGAGTGCTTGACCAACCCAGAGAGAAAGACATGAGTCACTTACCGCACAAGGCCACCGCATTGTTCTCCTGCACTGGATTCCTCCCTAGGCTTTGAAATGTGGATATGAGTGACAGAACACCCCTTAACGTACCCCCCCCTCTCTCTCTATCTCTCTATCTCTCTCTCTCGTTCACGCGCGCACGCGCGCACACACACACACACACACACACACACACACACACACACACACACACACACACACACACACACACACACACACACACACACACACACACACACACACACACACACACACACACACACACACACACAATGGTAACACATCTCAAGCACATAATGCAGACACATCTTGTCAGGTCATTTCAAAGTCATTATTTTTCTTTACGAAACAGATACCCTCTCCCACTCCTCCAAACACACAATTCATTAAATAACACATAACTCTGTTGTAAACACAGGTCATTTGTGAAAGTGGTCATGAAACTTGCTGGAGGGGGGGGGTGGGGGCTTCATGAAGAAGACAAAGGTTGTTTTATTCACTTTTTGGGTGTTTGGTTGGAATCCGTTATTTATAGAATGTCTGAAACATGCTTAAATAGGTCACAAGGAAACATGCCAAAGAGAAGGAAGGGAACAAAGCTTACAGAACGTCTAGACATGGACAAATGCAGTCGCAGACGTATAGTTTACTGAAAAAAGAGGACATGTATTGTGGCGTAAATCTGGACTGTAAAATGACTGCACAGTGCACACACATACACACACACACACACACACACACACACACACACACACACACACACACACACACACACACACACACACACACACACGCACACACGCACACACACACACACACACACACACACACACACACACACACACACACACACACACACACACACACACACACACACACAAAAACAAGTGATTTTATCTTAAAACACATCTGCATAGGCATCTAATTACCGCCAACAGGCTATGAAATAATACGATATGCGAGCGTGTATGCGTGAGCGCATGCACACACTCACATGCACTCTCGCAAGTTATATTTAACTACTCATATCTCTCTTCAACAGCATTCTAGACAGCCCTGAGACAAATTGTAGCAGAAAATAGCAGTAATTGTTTTAGCACGGGGGGGTGAAAAGAAATGGCTTCCTTTGTGCCATGAACAATGAGGCTGACTACAGACGCCGTACATGTTTTACAAATGTCTGTCATCACCCAGAACAGAGCTCACTCAAAGCTGACGTGTGATGTTTGGCCAATAGCTGGAAAATATTACATTGGCTTAATTAACCACTTAAACCCACTATACTTAGAAAACTAATACCTAGTTGACAGGGTTCGGCTCTCTCTATTTGCTTTTCCCCCCTCTACACCAAATCTCTTCACCAAAAAATGCCCGATCTACAAACCCACAACGTGTTGTGAGCTTGTAGATCTGCTGTGTTCGCGAATGTTCGGCGAATGTTCCCCCCAGAATAGGGATGGTAGGGTTCAAGCGGTTCTATTCTTCATCACCTCCACCCCACTGCTTAAACCTCTCCTTCTTTTCCTCTCTCTCTCTCTCTGTCTCTCTGTCTCTCTGTCTCTCTGCTACTCCATTTCAACTCTGTTCAGCTCAGAGCTGACAAAGCATACTCAGCAAAAATCCTCTGTGTCAATTTAACTGGAGAATGTAAAAAATAATTCCTGATTTTGCTGTGTTGTACACATTGACACTGGGTTGATGTATATTACTATAATTTGTCATATTCAGACCGTCCACAATGCAGTGACAGTGACTAAACGATGTGCGGGTAAATGATGACTATGTAGAGACAAAATATGAATGATCACTCACTCTCTCTCTTTCTCTCTCTCTCACACACACTCTTTCATCTCCCCCTCTCTTCCTCTCCTTCTGTCACCGTTTCTCTTTCCCTCGCTTCCTTCTCGTAGAAGAAGAAGAAGAAGAAGAAGAAGAGCATGATATTCTTGTAAACCACACCCATGGCCGATACACCAGAAGCCTTGGTAAGTTTAACACACTAGCTTATTTTTTGTGAAGAATTGATTTCCCCACAAAGATAGTAAGACAAACAAAACGTGTGTGTGTGTATGTATGTATCTTTCTTTGTTTTTGTGCAACTCACTTTCTGTCCACCAGTGTCTTCTCTCTATCTCTGTTCCCGTTTCTCTAGCTGTCTCTCATCTATTTCCATATCTATTCATTCAGGATGTAATCCTTTCGGTCAGACTGTGCAAAATGTACCATATACCTGTCACTCACCGATGAATGTTTTATTCATGTTTTATTCTCCACCTCCCCCCTACCCTCCATCTGCCCTACAGTGGAGGCCCAGCCGGCACAGCAGGCGGTGTGCAAGGTGCGCACGGAGGTGATGGAGGTGACGCGGGCCATGCTGGACCGACGGAACGCAAACTTCCTGCTGTGGCCGCCGTGCGTGGAGGTGCAGCGCTGCTCGGGCTGCTGCAACACGCGACTGCTGCAGTGCGTCCCCACCGTCACCAGCACACGCTACCTACAGGTACACAGCACGCTCACATCACACGCATTAGGCCCGTACGTTCACACACATATGTTGCTATATCAGTGGTGCTCAAACTTTCATGTTAAGGACTCCCAAAATTGTGTATTTGGCTGCCGACCCCCATTTAAAAAGATTTTGTCCCAGGGACCCCCAGAAGCAAATATTTGAGTTACAAATATTCGCACAAGTTACAAATGTTTGAGTGTACAAATGTTCGCACAACTTTTCCAAAAATTGCAGATCTACAAGCTCATAGCGCGGCACTCTGTGCCATGCTATGAGCTTGTATATCTGCTATTTTATACTTTTTGAAGTATAAAATAATGGTTATAGCTAAAATCTAAAATGACACAGATGCATTCCCGGATTGAATGGGTTAAATAATATGTAAAAACCTTGAAAGAAATCTTCTTTAAAACCTTAAAAAAATTGTTTTCATTGTGATACCGATAAATAGGAATACTGTGTTAGTTCCTGATAAGAGGAAAGATCCGAGCACTCAAAGAATTACGGAGGAGAGGCCGTTAAATCAAGGTACTTTAAGTAGCAGTGGCTGACCCCTGACAATCGTTGTGTCTGTCCACCAGGTGATAAAGATCCAGTACATCAATAAGAACGCCCACTACGAGAAAGCCATCATCCCCGTGGAGGACCACGCCGGCTGCCGGTGCCAAGCCGCCTCCGCGTCCCCTCGATCCTCCGTCACGGCCAACGCCAACGCCAACCCTCCTCCCCCTCAGCCTCAGCAGCCCCCGTCGACCCCCTCCTCCCCTCACCTCCCGCTGCCACGGACCCACCACCCGGCTCCGCCCAAGAGCCACGCTTCCAAGGCCGACCTCCATCGCCACGACGACCTTAAGCGCAACCAGCAGGGCTACCGGCACGAGGAGCGCGAGCCTCTGGAGCGGCAGTGGCAGCCGGGGAGGTACACCCAGCTGGCGCACACCCAGCCGCAGCCCCAGCCGCACTGGACACAGCCCCGGACGCATCACCCGGCCTCCACCCACGCCCTGCACACCCTGACGCACGGACAGACCAGCCCGTGGTCGCCCGGGGTGCGGGCGGACCAGGGCGCCAACGAGGGTACCCAGCAGCCGCCCAGGGAAGGCGGACCTGGCAGTGGGTACGACGGCAGCAAGGAGGACAGCGGGGCCCATTCGGCGCCTGGCGCAGCGGAGCAGCGTCATCTAGAACACACGCAAAGGCAGCAGCAGTTACAGTATCAGCAACAACAACAACAACAGCAACAACAACAACAACAACAACAACAACAACAACAACAATATGAACAACAAAAACGACAACAGCAGCAGCAATATCAACAGCAGTATCAGTATCGTCAACATTATCCACACCAGGCGTATCCGCACGACCAAGAGCTTAGGACGCAATACAGACTCAACGGTCCCCAGTCCGACAGCGCCTCTCTGCCCGGCGACCCGACACGTGCGCCCAATCACAAACCCCAACAGAGCACCGCGTCCTCCGAACCCACCAATCAGAGAGAAATATCAGCCGGAGGGCTAACCGACGGCGATAGCCAAAAGGCTACTGAGGTCAAAAATCAAACACGGACAGAGACCAAAGTAGCCAATCACGAGTCAGGAAGGGAGAGGGAGGAGGCGGGGTCATCCAACAGTGGGGACACAGCGACAGAGCTGACCAATCAGCAAAAAGATAAAGACTCTGAAACGTCCGGGGCGGAGCGTCCTTTAACGGAGCTGGAGAGGCGACAGAAGCTTCTAGAGATTGTACAGAGGGAGCCTTACCTTCATCCTCATCATCCTCAGCACCGACCAAAGCCCGAGTCCACAACTCACAAATCAGGTACTATAGCAGTTTGTCTGAAAGGGAGAATAAAGCCTAATTTATGCTTTGTCGTACCAGCTTAGGCTTAAAGTGTTATCGACCTTCGGCTTAAGGTGCGTGTGTGTGTGTGTGTGTGTGCATGCATGTGTGCGTGCCTGTGTGCAAGAGAGAGTGAGGGAGAGAGAGAGAGAGTGTTGTACTGTGGCTGTTTTGAATTATTTGGACTATCTTGCACTATTACTGCAGGTTATATGCAGGCTCTGGGGATCCCTGTAATGGCTCCCACTCTACACACCTTTAATGCAGGATTGATGGCCATGCGCATTAGCTTGCGCGTGCGAGAGAGAGTGCGCTTGTGTGAGCATCATAACTGCAGAGACCATTTGTGGAGTGCATGAGTCAGTGGGAAAGCCAGGAAAACAGGCCACTGTTCCTGTCTAGTGTGAGCTACTGTATGTACTGTATGTGTCCTGCTATTGTCTCCCAGATCCCTGGGAACTGAACTTCTCTCTGTCACAACGTTTTACTCACTCACACATGTGATGGTAGGCAGACACTGTTACAGTACCTGCCAACATTAGAAAAATAAGGAGATTTTCTTTAGCCCGCCCCGCCCCCCCCAGTACAGTAATGCGCTTTAATAGTACTATTCAGGCAAGGCACAGTCCCCACTTGGCCTGGGGAGATAATTGTGCTCATGAGCTTCAGGCAGTACTGCTTCTCGACCAGTAGGTGTCCTACCCTACACTAGGGTCTAAATGTTTCACTGGAAAAGTAGGGAGCTCAACTCCAACCACTGCAGATTATATTTTAATCTATACTCTATAGTATACTCTATGTGATAACCATACATTCGCAATTTAAAATTGTATCCGTAAAGCCTGGAACAGAAGAAAACATGCAACTTACGCATGGTGGCACTGTGAGGGATCATACCAACTCATTATTACTCCTAAGCTTTGAGTTCTTTGTATTATATATGTATAATCATCACCTTGTCTAAGTTAAACATTCAAGTCTGTCTTCTGTTTATTCTCTCCTTGTTCTTTTCTCTCTCGCTCTCTCTTGCCCATACTCTACCATACAGATAGATTGAAATAACGTGTTATTCACTGACATCCCTATTTTGAGTGTGGGGGGTTGACATCCTTAAAAAATTGCACATCGGCTATTTTTTTTATGACGTATTAAAAAAAAAAAAAAAAAAGTGAAAATGTTTGAAAATAGGGCTTAAATTATTAACTAGTTAAGCCTCATATACATCATTGATCAGACTCCACCAGCGATCTATAGTACTGTAAGGTCCCCTCAGTTTTTCCCTCTACCTCAAATCTCTTGATTTGGGATGTACGCCCCAGAATAGGGGCGCTAGGGTTCATCAGGTTCAAATAAGTTCCGGATTGCAGCTTTTAAGGTCGTTCGTTGGGGTACCACTCG
The DNA here is from genome assembly GCF_963280865.1 of Gymnoscopelus braueri. Taxonomy (NCBI): domain Eukaryota; kingdom Metazoa; phylum Chordata; class Actinopteri; order Myctophiformes; family Myctophidae; genus Gymnoscopelus; species Gymnoscopelus braueri. The sequence continues at coordinate 18,936,851 of NC_137604.1, forward strand.
CACGTGGGAGAGTCGTGTTTGACTTCTTTTGTCACTTAACCCTGTCTCTCTGTGCCTTTCTCATCTCTAAGCTGTCACAACGACGGCGGATCCCAGCCGGTCATCCACCCGCATGCTGCCATTCCGCCCGGCGCTGCCCCGACGCAGGAGGAAACATCGCAGTCGCATCAGCAAAGCAGCCATCAGAGCCATGATCATGTAGAGCTGCAGGTGAGAGAGAGAGAGAGCGAGGGCTAGGGTTGAACAATTAATTGTTCATCATATCGGAGTCGGTATCGGACGATATTTACTTAAAAATGTAATATCTGTAAAATCAGTATCAGCAAAATAAGCAGATCTTTATTGCCATTTGCCAATATATATTTCTAAATAATATTTATGTTTGACAGTGAAGCTGAAAAAGTATATAAAAGCAAGTTGGAAGAAAGGGATAGGGCAGTAGAGATGGAACTGGGGGTCATGTTTGTGACCCCCCGTTTTATTTCCAAAGTATAATCTGTCGTGTCCTGTATCCGGTCCGGTGCCACGGGACATTGTACACTGACCAAGTATAATCAGGATTTATAGTGATGAGACGTATGCACGGAAGGAGGGCGGGGCAAAGTGGAGGTGGGGCTATCATTATGCTGTACATGACGACCGTACCATCAGACATGTGTCTCATACGTCTTTCTTCTTTTTTTCCAGAAAGGTGGAAAGATAACTGAATAACCGATAGCTGCTGGTCAGACACACCTCCCGAGCAATTGGAAGGAACTTGGACAATGGGAACTCTAATATGTTGGAATGTTTAAAAAAAAACTGGAATTCTTGATGCACACTGGAGACTGGAGAGACAGCTGAAGGATGTTACCGTTTAAAAAAAAGGACAGGTCAACAGGATGGGGTTTTCTCCAGAGGACAAGCCAGGTCCATTGAAGAGCATTGAACATCATTGAATGAAATAACAACGTAACCTTATATAATCTTTGGATTGGTGGACATCGCTCTCTAAAACACTGGCTATTGCTTGTATGAACTACAAAATCCCACAAGCCAATGCCATGACGCTGGTCTGCGATATCAAACCAGATCCAATGATAGACTGCTGTGAGCTAGTTTGACTACTGATTGATAAGCGAGTCAAAAAAACTGAACTCCGATTGGGCAGAAATGGTCCCTTTTTGGGGCAATGTGACCAAAACCTTGGGTTAACAATGGAGTTGGAAGGAATCAAAGACGAACTGGGAACTACAATGGAAGCGAGGAAAACTTAAACTAATGGGTAATACTGGTATATGTGCAGTGCACTGGGCCAATAACTGGAAGCTATAACATGAACGTTGGAAAAAGAATGGGAACGCAGCTCAGGACTCAAAGCCAAACATTCATGTTATCCTACAATCTTTGAATCTAATCTAAACCTTACCTTACACTGGAGTAGCCATACACTGATCATACCGTATTGACTTGGACATACTGTATACGTGCTGTACTGGATACTGTATGTACTGTACACAGTAAAATTCTCAGTGTTAACATAACTCTGTGTCCTGTACTGGAAATATAGATAACATGCTCTTTTTTTTTTTACTACTGCCAGATGAAATGGAATAACAAACAAAAAAATACAAAAAACAAATGCCTGCATAGTTAACATGCTATGAATATCCACATAGACCAAGTCCCAAAGATGAGGCTTTTAGCAATCGATGTGAGCAAGTTAGCCAACACTGTATGTATAAATGCTTTTAGAAAGTGATTTCTGAAAAAAATCTTAACTTATTCAAAAGAAGGATGTGTCATCCTTCCATTTCAAGTGTAATTATTGTTGCAGATTATGTTTTTTTGATTATAATTATTGGTTGTACACTGTTAATGTAATGAATGCTATTTTTAATATAAAGTAAAAAAAGTAAAGTTTATTATGTCAGTTTTTCCCATAAATGTTTGTGTGTGTGTGTGTGTGTGTGTGTGTGTGTGTGTGTGGACCAGTGTTAATTTTAACAGCAAATTCTTATTTAGTCTTATAGTCTTTTGAATAAAACACAATTTAGTTTTAGTCCTATTTTAGTCATCTGAAATTGTTAAGTCTTAGTCTAGTCTTAGTCGACTAAAATATAAATATTTTTAGTCTTAGTCTTTTAGACTTAAGGCGGTTACACACCGGCGAATATGCGAATATACGCAAAATTCGGACTCGTTCCGAATAATTAAAAGGCGCTTTTTTCGCTCCGCGAAACTGGTGTGGAAGCTTGCATTGACTGTATAAGGTTTTTAAAAAAAACGTATTATTCGCATGAAAAAAATCGCCCCGGTGTGTAAGGACCTTTAGTCAACAAAATTAACGCTGGTGTGGACCACATAAAAACCCTCCTGAAGCTCTGTGCTATCCAACCTTCTGCACTGGAAGACCTGGCTGTTGATCGCCACACCTGGCGCACCATCAGTCACGAGGGCATCGCACACCTCCAAGGCAGACCACAGAGAGGAGAAAACAGCAACGTGTACAGCAGTGTCCATTTTGACAGCAAAGTTTTAGTCATAGTCTTTTGAATAAAATTTCATTTAGTTTTAATCATATTTTAGTCGTCTTAAATGTTTTAGTCTCAGTCTAGTTTCAGTCGAGTAAATATCATAAGATTTTAGTCGACTAAATCTACAGTTGATTTTGTCGACAAAAATATATTTTGGCGGGCCTTGATTGGCGTTGCATGCTTGGTTTTATGCTGAAAATAGCCGATCTACAAGCTCACAACGTGTCGCAAGCTTGTAGATCTGCTATTTTCAGAGCGCAACACCCCAGCGCAACCAAACATAAAATGACTTGTCTTTTAGTTCTACTGGATCTCTTCTCCACTAGTCCCTCCCTAACATTTTATTCTAGTTCTTATTTGTAGACTAAATTGACAATAGTCAATTAGTTTTAGTCATCATAGCTTAGTTTTTATTTAGTTTTCGTCAGTGAAAAAAGGTAGTCGACATGAGAGGGGCCCCTCATGTGTGCACTTCATCTGCCCCACGTACGTGGCAAACCACGCGGGTCACGCATTGGCAGTCACATGCAATGGCACAAACGCAACCCCCCTCAATAACCCATTCTCTGAGAAACGTCATCATCAA
>NC_137604.1:18944952-18967452 GCF_963280865.1 Gymnoscopelus braueri
AATAAAAATAAGATGATGTGTATAACATAATAAGAACATTAAGGGAATCAAACAAACACAAATAAAAAAAATGTATTATGGAAGGACTTTTCGATAAAAGCAAGTTTCAAGGAGGGATTTAAAAGAACACTTAACATTTATCAAGCCTGAGCTCCTCAGGCAGGTCATTTCAGACTCAGCCCTGAGAGCAAAGACGTGGTCACCCAAGGGTGACCATGCCTATAGGCGTAATTTCATTAAAAAAACTAGACATGGCAAAAAAGTGACCACCTGAAAAATAGCCGATCTATTCTGCTATTCATGCAGGCCTGCTATTTATGAAGAAATATATATATATATATATTTTATATATAAGAAGATTTTCGCCAGTAATGATGACATGCCCAAAATAAGGAGGCCTGTGATTAATTAATGTATGCTTGCAGAAATAAAACATTGTCTATTAGTGTTGTGATGGCCCTATGGCCTCTGTCAGGGGTTGTGTCATGCCTATGTTCCATCAGTTTAGGGGTGCGTTCGGAAATTAAGCACTGAGCACACTGGCCCATACAAACTAATGAGTGCGCTCCCGGTGCGCATTTCCGAACGCACATAGATTAGGTTTGGGGTTAGGGTTGGTGTGCTAATCCTGTTTTCAGTGTTTGGTCCTGCTGGAGAGTGGTGGCAATCAGGGATTGGAGGCAGCTGGCCAGGGCCAGCTAAAAGAGCCACACTTCACAGTGCATTTTCTCTTTCCAGCTGGGCCACAACCGAGCATGGCCACACCAGAGAATTGTTTGTTTGTTTTTTTGTTTGCTTCAGTAATTCCTCAGTTTGTTCGGCAGTTTAGTTTCCCTTCCAGGTTTTTGTTGGAGAAAACATTTTCTTTTTTTATTTCATTCTTTCTTAAAAAACGTTATAAAATTACAAATTTTTGCATGTATCCCTCGCCTATTATCCTTATTTGTTGCGGTCTGGGAGCCGGGCCATAACAGTGTTGATCTAAAATCTTAATCTGCAAAAAAAAAAAGTGGAGGAAATTTGAATGAAAGACCTGAATTTTGAGGTGGCAATAGGCTCTATCTATCTAGCAGCTATATTGGAAAGAAATTGGACATCTTCTTTACTTCCTTCACAGGCACTCTGAACAAGTTTGATAAGGTGACTCTCAAAGTATAGGCTGGGATCAAATTAAGACATTAGGTTTTTGGCAACAAATTGAACAATGTTTGATAAAGGATCTGAATTTGAACATGTAACTGATCTGGGCCAATTATGTCAATTTAAGTTTTGCCATGGTAATGGTCAGTATCATGGTCAGTATCAAGTCTATATCATGGTGCAGTATCATGTCATTATCATGGTCAGTATCATCATGTCAGTATCATGGTCAATATCATGTCAATATCATGGCCTGTTTACCCAAGTGCCCATCAGAAAGACACATTGTAGCTGCTTCATGGGTTGTTAACATCTGATGAAATGTGTAATGTGTATTGTGCATGTTTCTAGGATACAATAGCCATTCATTTATTAATGCAGGTGATTTCATAGTGACATTCAGCTGATAGCCAAGTTGATCATACAATGCAAACTCCTGAGTGGTAGTTTAACTCAAGGAGTTATTGTCCCCGCCAGGCCGGACGCCCAAAGGCCGGACAGCTGGATAGGATACTACGTTTTTTTGTATGTGTCCGTCCGTCCATCAGTCCGTCTGTGTGTCCGTCAGTCTGTGAACAGCTAATCTCTGGCACCATTGGACCGATCCGCATGAAACTTTGCATGCACACTCCCTGGAGGCCAAGGAAAAACCTCTCCCCCCAAAAAGATTCTACAGGATTTTCCAGATTTTGGTTTACAGAAATGAAAGAAGAAGTAGAGATCCTTTTGTTTCCTCTTCCTTGTTTTCAAAGAAATGCATCCCTCTCTCTTTCTCTCCTTCCCCTATACAGTCCATACATTATCACGCACCTCTCCACTCGTCGTATGCATGAAGGCAAGCGGGAAGAGGCGTGGAAAGGGGAACTCTCTTTTTCTTTCTAATCAAAAGTATATTTATCTTTGGTTTCGGAGTGGATGTTGTGTAATGTGGTTAAAGTGTTGGGACACCTCATAAATTCACCCACACCCCCACCCAACATTTCCTCATTGCTGTTGTTGCACAAAACAAATCTGGTCATTGATAAACATTAATCTTTGGGATTTTGAATGGCCAAAAATGACCTGAAGTTACACTGCCGCAAATGACCTGAAGTTACACTGATGCGTGCAAAGAAAACTATTTGTCATGTATAGTGGGAAGTGAAGAAGGGAGACCACCTCCAACCACTGCTGTTGTATTAACATGAACTTAAGTAACGTAAAGTGTGTGTGTGTGTGTGTGTGTGTGTGTGTGTGTGTGTGTGTGTGTGTGTGTGTGTGTGTGTGTGTGTGTGTGTGTGTGTGTGTGTGTGTGTGTGTGTGTGTATACCCTATACAGGTATGTGTATGTATGAATATGTATAGTCATATTTATTTTTTTATGGATATTTGGACATTTCTATATTTGTTATTATTATTATTATTATTATTATTATTATTATTATTGTTGTTATAGATATTCTATATATCTATATATTCTAAGCTTTAGGAAGGCCACTCGACAAGCCCATCTGTTTTTTTTGGCCTCTCCGGCACATCATGTTTTGATTTTTTTTTTCTTTCCATATAAAAGTATAGTTTTTTCCATTTTCTGTTTTTATATATCATGTCATTTTTTTAAATTGTGCAATAAATTAAAATAAACTAAACTAAACATGCTCTACCATACATGTTGGTTAGAATATATTCTAACAACATACAGCATTTTATAATTACTTATAAGGTCAAGTATAAATGCATTATAATCTGCTTATAACGCTGTATAATTATAGTTTTAAGCTCTCATAAATGTCCGTAATGCACTACAAAAATAATCCCAACACATATGTAATTTTGTAATGACTTATACAGTCAAGTAAGTACACTGTTATAAGCAGAAATGGCATTAATATTATTATTCTTTATAGAGCCTATCACTGATCTGCAGCCAGCTACTCAGGAAATATCACATGGTTTTTATAGAAAGGGGCACCATAATGTTTTATTCAATCAAATAAGTTACGGATTCGATTGCAGCTTTTCATGCATCAGGAGAAGTACACACTATTGCTCCTCTACTATTACCTGCTGCTGAAGTGTCACGTTATTTATGGCACTGTACTCATTATACTGCACATTTCCGTTCAGTAAATTATATAGTTTCATTATAACTTGCTACTGTGTTGCACAGCCTTGCTTACCAATAGCTGGCGTGTGGCACATTTTGTAGGACTTCAGTAAATATTACTTATGCAATATCTCTTCATGCACTATCCAGTCTAAACCGTGTGCTCAGCACATCCGTGACTGTTGCCCTGTGCAGCATTTATCATGACTGCTCCGGTTACACTGGACCCCCACACTTGAGTAATAGCATACCCCTCTACTCACTTCTCCTGCATTGCTGTTTGCATAACTTCTACAATACTGTTCTGTACTGTATGTAATGTATAGATGACTGTTTAAGTGTATGTTCTGCAATGTTGGCTGGCTGGATAGATACAGTAGATAGATAGATAGATAGATAGATAGATAGATAGATAGATATATAGATAGATAGATAGATAGATAGATAGATAGATAGATAGATAGATAGATGTCAGACAGCACTACATCAGTAGCTGTTTAAAAATAATTATGGAAATTAATTGTTAATGTCCTCCATAACTCCTAAAAAAAACAGCTGTCCGGTTATGAAGAATCATGACATCACGAGTGGAGGAAGTTACTAATTGTACATAACTAAAGGAAGATACCAGTTGGGACACATGCCCCTCCAGTTATGCAATGGCCGTTGTACTCGTTGTCAGAGTACTTTGTGCAGTACCCATTATCATAGTACTTTAGAGGCTAATCTATGACATCAGTCCTATGACGATATACACTATATTGGATGGATATAGGTTCACAGGTATACAGACTAAAATAAAATACAAAATGAATACAAAAAGACAAATTAACATAATAAAATCAAATCCAACAGTCCAGTAAAAAAAAAAGATATCTCTTGATATATTTTTGGAAAGACGGCTTATTGGTGCTAACAATGTTCCGCAGTAGCATTAGAAGACTCACATTTCTGTTCAACCATTAGCCATGCCAGATGTTCATGCACACAGCTAATCCTTGTCCTGTAAGAACAGCCTAGTGCCAGACGAGCCGCTTTATTCTGAGCAACCTGTAACTTTTTCAAATCAGATTTTGTAGCTGACGACCAATTTACTGGGCAGTATTCTAAATGAGACAGAACCAAAGAGTGAATAACTGATGTCATTATGGAGGGAGTGATGAAAGCAGAACATTTCCTAGTCATACCGATTCCTCTTCCCATTTTGATGACAATATTGTTATTATGTTTAGACCAAGATAATGAGCTATCAATAGTTACTCCCAGAAGTTTTATTGTGTTCACTTGTTCAATTTGTGTGGTGCCAATTGACAGTTTTAACTGAGGATTCTTGCCCAACGTGTGGATTTAGCTGTTCAAACCCCCCTCCCCCCCAATAAATACATAAATAAATACATTTATTATTTAAGAAAATGACAAATGAAAACATATGGTACAGGGTTCATGGGGTTATCTCATCTTTATCTGCAGTCCCATGGGCAACTAAAATCCCTTCATTCTTTTGAGTCTTTCTTCAACTGTTTGCATCCATCCACCTCCAACATGACATATACTTCTTCTCTTCTCAAAATGTCCCTGTCTCTCTTTCTCTCACTTTTTTTCTTCATTTCTCTCCCTCCCTCCCTCCCTCCCCCCCTCTCTCTCTCTCTCTCTCTCTCTCTCTCTCTCTCTCTCTCTCTCTCTCTCTCTCTCTCTTCTCTAATCCAACATTGTCATTGTTATTACACTGTACCTCAGTTGCTCTCCCATTATTTTCCTCACACACACACACACACACACACACACACACACACACACACACACACACACACACACACACACACACACACACACACACACACACACACACACACACACACACACACACACACACACTGAAACACAGAAATGCAGGCACGCACTGTAACATCTGCACACGTAAACAGCCATTTCGACTGCCAGCGTTAATACAGTATAGTGGATGCAAAACATGTTGCATCTGCACCTTTTGACTGTCAGGTGCTTAATTGCGACGTTCAAGACTGCTTATAAGCAAGCGTTGCTGAGCAGCTGAATATACCAACACAGCCTGATGATCCACCCAACCCTGAAACACCTACTTCTGGACAGAGAGTCGTCCACAGATGCCCGTATAGGACCACTCGTGGACATATTGTATACACAAAATATCAACAACAACAACAACAACAACACCGGGCTAGTTTTAAGATGCATGCTCTCTGTCCTCTGCCCATCACTCAGTTTCCGACAATTGAACCAAAATGTGTCCTCAAATATAACCAGATAGACCCTTGTACACTCTCAGAGTTACAAGGGTCTTATAAAATGCATAATTCCTTTGCTTGATTCTGACTGGCTGAATCATGAACTCTATGCGTCTCATGCACCCAACAGCACCACACATGTCACCATACACACCTCATACTAAAGGACCGCAATAGACCATATTCACACGGCGGCCATGTTTCTATGAAGTCAATGAAAGTTGCCACCCCGGGTGGCGGCACTTTCAATGTTAAATTCCAATATGGCCGCCGTGTGATTAATATGGTCTATGGAAAGCTGTCTTTCTACTCTGGCCACTCCCACATTGCAATCTCACCTCATTCCCAGTTACACACCTGTCTCCATTCTCCCATCAGCCCTGCAGTTGCCTGACAATAACGACCATTTCACTAATCAGCCTGCAGCCTATAAAACTCGACTCATTCTGTACATTCCCTGCCTATATGTCTCGTCTGGCTCGTCTATATGTCTCGCCTTATCAACGAGTTTCCATTGTCCCATGAGGCCTTGCCTGAACTATGGGCATCACTTGCTGTTGTCAGTCATTCAATTAATTTGAGTGATCCGTGTCAGTCAATAATAATGTGGGAACACAACCTGACAGAAATCAGTCTGCCTACCCGGACCCTTACCCTACAAGATCTCCCTCCACACAGCTGATTCAAAATAATGATCAATGGCTCTTGACACTTGCTCTTAGCAGTAGCCTAACTCCTGTCCCGTGTTTAGACTGGGCTGCTGCTGTTGCTGCTGTGACACCTGAATCTCTGCATGGGGATGAAATGGTGCTTGATAATAAGCATTGATCATTAATTAGAATCAGCTGTGTGGAGGGAGATCTTGTAGGGTAAGTAGGCAGACTAATGTGACCCTTGCTGATTTCTGTCAGGTTTTGTTCCCACATTATTGTTGACTGATTTGATAAATGAATTGAATGACTGACAACTGGAAGTGATGCCCACAACCCCCCCCCCCCCCACCCAGGCAGCACAGCATTGTTGAGCTGTTACAGCAACTAAGGACGTAATCAGAGCATAGATGCTATCCTCTGTGAAAATGTACAAACATTTATCGGTCAACCCAAAGTGTGCAGTAATAATCCTGCAACCGTCACACCCATTACTGCCAATTCTCCAGGTGCAATTGTTGTAGGTGAGCAACCTGAAACCACACAGGTGTTTGTTCTGGAGGTCGAATGCACCTTTGACTACAGCCTGGAGGAAGGGTTTTTAATTAAGCTGCTAAAATACCACCCCCATGTGAATGCAAAGTCACAGCTTGGGTAACAATATAGGCTATTAGTCTATATTTAGTGCACAGGCTGGTTGTAAGTGGAGAGCTGCTGGTACGGCTGGACAAAAAGAAGGCTAAACAGTTAACCACATACTGTAAACGCTATATACTTTGTTGAACAGGGTCCCTCAGGGGTCTAAACTTGGCCACCTCCTTTTCCCCCTCTACACCAAATCCCTTCACCAAAAATAGCCATGCCAATTTTCTTCGAATGTTCGCCTATTATGACATGCCCAGACTGATGCTATGGTTCATGCGGTTAACAAGGTCTTGCTCTATTGGATATTACTGGAAAAGATGCTACACCTGTCTTTGATATAGTGCTATAGGTACAGTATTTACCTACAGTATATGCAGATAATTAATTGTTGTGTGCATTGCTTTGTATGTACAATCTGTGACGATGCTGTGAACTTGAAGGGTTAGTTAGGTTTACCCATTGTTTGCATCCTTTTCTATTGTCCTATTATGTGAAGAAAAACATATCATTTATAATAGTGTGTGTGTGTGTGTGTGTGTGTGTGTGTGTGTGTGTGTGTGTGTGTGTGTGTGTGTGTGTGTGTGTGTGTGTGTGTGTGTGTGCACCTTGCTTTCTTGCAGGTTCTTGTTTTTTTCCCCCTTCTGATTGGGAGTGTTGAGTCATGATTCAGCAAGTCTGGCTAAACTATAATCAAGCCTTAGGTGTGCACAGCTACACACACAAGTACATGAATGTAAAATGATATTCACAGAAACGTTTGCTTATGCAGTTTAGGGTGTGTATCTGTGTGTGCCTAGTGAATTTGAATGAGTAATTTTGGATTTGTGTGTGTGCGCACGAGTGCATAATGTGCTGGCTGGTGTGACATCAAGCAAGTTTGCATGTGTGTATGTACTGGCGTGTATGTGTGGGTGCATGTCCCTGCATATCACATGCGTGAAGTCAACATTTCGATGGAAAGTCTGACAGAGACCGCACGACAGCCTCAAAGACTTTACATTACGTAAGTATCCAGGTGTACTTGTTTATCTCTCGCGCACACACACACAAACGCACGCGCGCGCAGACACACACACACACACACACACACACACACACACACACACACACACACACACACACACACACACACACACACACACACACACACACACACACACACTTGCAAACACGTTCACACATAAAGAACACAAACACATGCACTCATAGAGACCTCATGGACACTCACCCAGACACACACACACACTTACAATAAAACATACAGTGCCGTGCACATAGACATCCACTTTTTCAAAGCATTGATTTGGAGGACATTTGGAGCATAATACATATTTAAAGAGAAGTATTTTGAGCATTTTACAGCTGTCTGGAAATTCAAAAAGGAACAAAAGGAATGCGTCACTGCAAGAGCTTGTCTCTTTATCCTGTGATCTATCACCCAATCTCTCTTTCTCCCTCCCGCTGACAGCTGACAAGTACAGGGACACACTGTTCACAAAGTCACAAGTTAACACTCAACATCCTCTTTCTCTTGTCCCCGCTCTCTCTCTGTGCTGCCCCCCCCCACACACATCTATCTGTTTCTGTGACCCAACAATGGTATTTTCTGTGAGAGTGTGAGTAAGAGTCGAGGAATGTGTATGTGTGCGTTTCTTCCGTATACTGTCACCAGCTGGCATGGTCAGAGGAATGGACAGGACAGGAATGGACAATGAGGTACAGAGGGACAGAGAGATACAGAGAGAGAGACAGAGACAGAGAGAAAGAGAGATGAGTGGAAAGTGGCAGCTGGACTGTAGACTGTGGCGGTCATGTAAGGGTCACAGTCCTGACTGCAAGACCACTTGTCAGAGACAGACAGAACGAGAAAGAAAGATCGATGAGGCGTCTGAAGAACCAAAGTGTGTGTGTGTGTGTGTGTGTGTGTGTGTGTGTGTGTGTGTGTGTGTGTGTGTGTGTGTGTGTGTGTGTGTGTGTGTGTGTGTGTGTGTGTGTGTGTGTGTGTGTGTGTGTGTATGCATGCGTGTGTCTGTGTGAGTGTGTGACCGTCTGAGGGGGAGATGCCTTAGCATTTGCATGCGAGGTTTCTTGCTGCCAAAGTACATTAAAAGTAACAGCAGCAATGTTTGTTCAGTTTGTTGGTACAGCATGGGCATGTGTGTGTGTGTGTGTGTGTGTGTGTGTGTGTGTGTGTGTGTGTGTGTGTGTGTGTGTGTGTGTGTGTGTGTGTGTGTGTGTGTGTGTGTGTGTGTGTGTGTGTGTGCGTGCGTGCGTGCATGTGTGACTGACTGACTGACTGACTGACTGACTGTGTGTGTGTGTGTGTGTGTGTGTGTGTGTGTGTGTGTGTGTGTGTGTGTGTGTGTGTGTGTGTGTGTGTGTGTGTGTGTGTGTGTGTGTGTGTGTGTGTGTGTGTGTGTGTGTGTGTGTGTGTGTGTGTGTGTGTGTGTGTGTACGCATGCGCACATGCATGTGTGTTTTGCATTTGACCATGGCCCATGTTTTCCAGCTCCTCAGACAGGAAGTGCTACCTTAGCGACAAGATGAAAACACAGGAAGTACATACTGCATGCCTCACATTCCAGTATTGTCTCAGTCCACTGACAGAGAGAGAGAACGAGAGAGACAGAGAGAGAGAGAATGAGAGAGAGAGAGAGAGAGAGAGAGAGAGCAAGGGGGAACAAAACTGCAAGAGTGAGGGTGAGAGATGTAGCTCACACAATGAAGTCTCACAACAATGGGCGGCACAATTACTTTGCTCCGAAATGACACAAAATCTCCAACTCCATGACTCCAGTCCCACAGATGGCTGGACACACATAAAAGGTCATTTATGAAGCCCTGCAAAGGAAGACAATTATGGCCGATATGGGGGAATAAAAATGTTCCGAAATATGCAACTCTGGCATTCCTGTCTTATTCACCATAACAATAATACAATGGGGATATTAAAATCCTCTGTATTCATTTAACACTGAGAATGTTCAAATGTAACCATGAGTCCATTTGGTTACATGTGTACTAGTCTCTCAAGTCAGACTATCTCTTCACAATCTTCGAATGCTACAGAGTCTGTAATTCAGTCCCGTAAAAGTTGAGAACAGCTGTCATCCGCTCTTCAGACTGGAAGTGTATTTGAATAATCACGACGCAGTTTTAAAAGATTGTTAAGCTTGTTTTGAACTTCCGTTTCTGCTAAGCAGCTAGCTAGATAGGCTCTGACTAATTTGTTTTCCAGTAGGCGTTATTTATGAGACTGCACAGGCGAAACAGAAGTGGGGGGCTTTATTTTCTACTGATTTCAGTACAGACTGTTAGGCGGAAGCATTTGAAAATTGTCGCAGCCAACACATCTTTCTCAAGAGACTTGAGTTACGAATGGATGAATTAACACTGAGGATATTATTGTGCACATGGACACAAGTCGGCTACTGGGGTTGAATAAGAAGAAGATTTTTGGATAAGTGCCAAAGTAATTTGAACTTTCACACTGAAGAAAGCGCCTTGGGGTTTCTTTAGCTTTAAACCCAGACTTAACACAGCAAAATCCTCAGCGTTCATTTATCTCTAACATTGTAAAAATGGACATGTATCCTTGACTCCAGTGAGCACGTTTAATTTGCAAACTCAATATCTGAAAAGTTATGTAGTTACTGACGGATGAAGGTAATCTCTGGTGACAATACACCCAACGGGCACAATTAATGAATGACAAACCAATGAATCTCTTCCAAAGAGACATCACCTCTGTGGAATAAATAGTATTTCTAATCCAATACTTATTGTAATACACAATATCATTCGAATGTATATCAGATTAACCTTTTTTTTCTTATATGCAAAATACACTTTGGTTATACTTTGCATATAAGGGTTTATTTAGCATAACCTCTTCTGTTGTATTACAGGTTTAGAAATCAGCGTCGGTTTTGAACTCCTTAACCACAGTCACATCACCACTCACCACTCATAACAAGAAAGACTTTGCCATAGTCTTTCTACTGGTAACAGTATTATAATACTGTGATAAATCACATTCAAACTGAATTTCACACTTCACTCTTTCTCTCATTGCTTTGCTATCGCTCTCTCTCTCTCTCTCTCTCTCTCTCTCTCTCTCTCTCTCTCTCTCTCTCTCCCTTCCTTTCCTTCAATCACAGTAGCTCTCCCCCTCCTCTGTGTGGCCTTGCATAACCTCCCTCACCCCTCTTAGCCTCTGGCCGCCTCTCACTCCTTAACTCTCTCTCTCTCTCTCTCTCTCTCTCTCTCTCTCTCTCTCTCTCTCTCTCTCTCTCTCTCTCTCTCTCTCTCTCTCTCTCCCTCTCTCCCCTCTCTCCCCCTCGCTCTCTCTATATTTGTGACATCATTATTCTAGCATAGATTATGTCGGGCCAAACACCGGCTGGCTTTTCTCTCCTGCAGCCAACCTCCCTCCCTCCCTTCTTCCTTCCCTCTCTCTCTTTCCAAACCACCTGTCTCTATAATGTAGCTCTCTCTTCTTCCCTCTATCATGTCCATGGCGTGTCTTGCACCGTATGTGAGGTTCTGTGGTCGTAACACGTGTCACCACATGTGTTAGTGACTGAACAGTTTACAATTTAGGCATTTAGCAGACACTCCATCCAGAGCGACTTACAAAGCGTGAGATCAGAGTAAACGGCGTGAACCCTAGTCAACAAACGAGAGGGTAAATAAATGCAAAAATAGTGCAAAAACTATTTAGAGCTTCAAAGAAAATAGGACACCATGTACACATCAAACCTACTGTAGCATCTGTCCAAACAACATGCTCTCTAACTAACTTTCTATAGGATTTATGGTCAACAAGGAAAACACATGTGTTTTTATGTTCACATATTATGTGAACATACGCGGTAGTGCTAGGGGGTGAGGTGAACTACAGTACCTGCTGCTATGCAATGTACGTATGTTGACCACATTCACACACGGTGGCCATTTTGCCTGGCTTCTTACTCAGTTGCCAAAGTTCCTCCAGCCTCACTTTTCTATCCTCTCTCATCTGCCTTCACTTTTTCCTTCTCCATATCTCTCCCTCCCTCCCCGTCCCTTCCTCCCTGTTTCGTTCTGTTCTGACAGTGTGATCCATGGGGGCATTATCTTTCCATTATCTGTCCATCCCATAATCGTTTGTCTCACCTCGCTGAGCATCACAGGGGGATATTAATCAGCTCAGAGACAAGTCTAATCACTCCCCCGATGCTATAATGGGAGCTGCAGTCTATCACGTACTAACCACCACACACACACACACACACACACACACACACACACACACACACACACACACACACACACACACACACACACACACACACACACACACACACACACACACACACACACACACACACACACACACACACACACACTAGTCTCCAGATGATCAGAGATGATACGTCTGGGAAAATCTACGCCCACTGCTTTTAAAACCAATACTGATACTGATACTGATACCTCTAACGTCCCTACTCTGGGGGTAATATTTGGCAAAAATAGAAGATCCAAGTTGGATTGTATTTGTTGGATCCAAGATCCAACAAATACAAGTTCACAATGCGTTGCATTGTGACGTGTTGTGAACTATGTTGTGAGTTTCTACAAAGTTGTTACATGATACTGACATGATACTGACATGATACTGACCATGATAGTTAAACTTTTTGTTACCACCACGCTCTGACTCCTCTGGTGCAATATCCTTAGACCAATATCTTTACAAAAGTGATGGGTCGCACTCAGAATGAGTGAGTTAACTATTTTTTATTTCCTCTCCATGTCTTTCAAATGAAGGACAAACGTTTCGGCTATCCAGCCTTCGTCAGTGTGGACACTGACCATGAAACTGACATGATACTGACATGATACTGATCACGATACTGATCACGATACTGACATAATACTGACCATGATACTGACATGATACTGACTATGATACTGACATGATACTGACATGATTCTGACACGATACTGACCATGATACTGACATGATACTGACATGATACTGACCATGATACTGACCATGATTCTGACATGATACTGACCATGATACTGACATGATACTGACATGATACTGACCATGATACTGACCATGATACTGACCATGATACTGACCATGATACTGACATGATACTGACCATGATATTGACATGATACTGACATGATACTGACCATGATACTGACATGATACTGACCATGATACTGACATGATACTGACATGATACTGACCATGATACTAACCATGATACTGACATGATACTGACCATGATACTGACCATGATACTGACATAAATGGTAAATGGTGCATTTATATAGCGCTTTTATCCAAAGCGCTTTACATAGATTGTGCATTACATTCACCCATTCACACACACATTCATACACCGATGGCAGAGGAAACCATGCAAGGCACCAACCTGCTCATTGGGAGCAATTAGAGGTTCAGTGTCTTGCTCAAGGACACTTCGACACTAACTCAGGGGGAATCCGGAATCAAACTGGGAACCTCACGGTTCCCATCCGGCCACTCTACAGGACACTCTACCCCTGAGCCACTGCCGCCCATGTCATGATACTGACCTGATACTGACCATGATACTGACCATGATACTGACCATGATACTGACATGATACTGACCATGATACTGACATGATACTGACCATGATACTGACCATGATACTGACATGATACTGACCATGATACTGACCATGATACTGACCATGATACTGACCATGATACTGACCATAATACTGACCATGATACTGACATGATACTGACCATGATACTGACCATGATACTGACATGATACTGACCATGATACTGACCATGATACTGACCATGATACTGACCATGATACTGACCATGATACTGACCATAATACTGACCATGATACTGACATGATACTGACCACTGACATGATACTGACCATGATACTGACCATGATACTGACCATGATACTGACCATGATACTGACCATAATACTGACCATGATACTGACATGATACTGACCATGATACTGACCATGATACTGACATGATACTGACCATGATACTGACATGATACTGACCATGATACTGACCATAATACTGACCATGATACTGACATGATACTGACCATGATACTGACCATGATACTGACCATGATACTGACCATGATAATGACCATGATACTGACCATGATACTGACCATGATACTGACATGATACTGACCATGATACTGACCATGATACTGACATGATACTGACATGATGATACTGACCATTATACTGACCATGATGCTGACATGATACTGACATGATACTGACATGATACTGACCATGATACTGACCATGATACTGACATGATACTGACCATGATACTGACATGATACTGACCATGATACTGACCATTATACTGACCATGATGCTGACATGATACTAGCACACATCCAGTTTGTTGATGGTGCTGGACACAGTTAAAAAGAATACATCGTCTGGACCATAAACCTCAAGACCAAAGAGAAGCTGGAGAGCACCTCCTGCTGCAGGGATGTCAGAGGAAGTTCTTGATGAGGGGCATCACCAGCTTAACCCACAGCTTGACATGGTGGTCGGCACGCTCGAACGTAGTGATGGACACCTTTGTGGATCTCATGTACAACATCTCCTGTTCCTCCTGCAACTGGGCCTGCAGTTCCTGGTTCTTTGTCACTATGGCGATTTGTGCCTCCAGGTCGCGATGAACCGAGCGGTAACCAAAATTAGGGGAGCCAATTAGAGTCAGGCAAGGCCGCTCCTGGCCCCGCAGGTAATACCACAGACCCTTGGCGTGGAAGGTCCACTGTGGCCTGTGATACTCATGGAGATGCACCCTCTCTTGCTGTCCCAGCTCACATACTTTGCTGTAGAATTGCCTGGCGATGTGTACGTAAGCCGCGGGAATGGCCCCAACGACGCCCTTGGCCCCGAAGAAGTCGTTGGCGTTTGGCGAGGCGGTGAGGATGCGGTAGACGGTTCCGGTCCAGAGCACCAGACCCATGTAGGTACGTGTCATGTTGAAATAACCTGATGTGAGGAACACCGTGGCGTCTGGACCTGCATCTGTCAGCAAACGCTGTGTGATCTGCTCATCCTCCTGGATCCCCAGAGGCTTCATTTGAACCAGCGGGAACACCCACGTGTCTTCTTCACCCTCGCCCCGCTCCCCTGCCCTTTCGTCCCCTGAGTCTTCCGGTACGTTCAGAATCCGTTGCCGCGCTCGAGCCGCGTCGACCACCTCCATGATCCGCTTGTTGGCCGAGGACAAGAAATCAGCCCGGTTGCCTTTGTACGGGTGCACCGTGCCGTCCAGCATGTGGACCGAGTCGTCTGGCTGAAGCTGCAGGGACACGTCGCCCACGGCCCCCACCAGCTCTGAGAAGAAGTCGGCCACTTCGGCGCAGTTCTCCAGCAGCGCGTAGCGGTCTTGTCGGTTGGTGAAGTACGGGTCACTCAAGTTGGCCCCGCTGATGATGACGCTGTTGTCAAACAGGTAAACCTTGATGTGCTGGACTCCGATGGTCTCGTTGAAACGCTGGGGGATTAGGAGCCTCAGCAGACCTCTCACATCTGGCGTGTGGTACAAAGAGACACGCATCTGACTAGTGAAGCGCCTTAAAAGAGGCAGCAGCATGGTCCTTGAGTTCACCTGGCCTCGCGAGCCACGCCCGTAGTCCAGCAGGACAGAGACTTTGAGGTCAGGTGCCCCCCCCGTCTTCCTGTGAGCGTTCCAGTGCTTCCTCCAAGCAGTCCACCAGGTCTTGCTCCAGAGGGCCTGTTCCCAGATATAGCGAGGCCATCACCACTCTCCTCTTGGCTGTTTTAATACGTGCCTTCATAGCTTGATAGAACTGGTCAGGAGAGGTGAGGACGTGCACGTGGGTGCCTGGCACCCTGAAGGCGGGCACGCGCTCCGCCATCCATCTGAAGCGGGCGTGGAGGCCACCATCCGCTCCCTGGGCCCCCGTGGGCCTTGAGACGTGACAAGGGGCCGGGTCCGTCTCCGCCAGTAGAGGGGCCAGCAGCAGCACCGAGGACCCTCTCCTTATGTCCTGTGTGCGGAATAATCTGTCAGGTATTCGGGTAAAGACCCCAGCAATGACCGGTGTGTACACAGAGTACACCAGCCTCCTCCACGACGTGGGAGCCGCCATTCAGCACTGAAGAAAGTTGAAGCCAGATGAACTCTCTTTTGTAGCGTCAGGCGTCAGTTTGTATCTTCATGTCGCTTTGTATCTGATGGCGTGAACGCAGCATTAGTGATGACGTCATAGATGACTGATGTCTTACTACGTCATAATATTGACATCATAGATAACTGATGTCATATGTGACTGACGTCAACTGACATCATAGTACTGATGTCAATACTGAGGTGGCTGACGTCATAGACTGGCAACGTGAGGGAAGAAGTAAGTAGTCTCCTGTAGTTTCTGTAGCGTGAGGCGGCCTGATGTACAAAGTAACGAAAGTAATACTGTATAATTTAACAAGTAACGTAACTCAGTGGTTCCCAAACTTTTTAGCCTCAGACCTAAAAGACAAATCTAATGTCTCCCTGGCTACACCAAATTAGTGAAAATAGCAGATCTGCAAGCTCAGAACGCATCGCGATGCGACATGTCAGCTTGTAGATCTGCTATTTTCACTACTTCTTAGAGGTTTGGAATGGAATGGAATTTCTTATGTTTTTAATGTTAGAAATGTTGAAACATTTGTGCAATTTCTTTTTGTATTTTGGAAAAGTTTTGATTGATTTGATAAAATCTCTTGAAATGATAATAAAAATAATATTTTGTAAACAAAAAAACAGGATATACTCATGATCCATAAAAATGGTTCCGCGACCCAAACATGGGTCCCAACCCAGTGTTTGGGAAACAGTGACGCAACTGATTACTTTTGACACCAAGTAATAAGTAAAGTAATACTTTTGAAAGGAGTAATATCAAACTTCCTGAGTAACTTGCCTAACATTGTTCATTCCAAGTGTTCCAGTATCTCACAGGAACACATTGGAGTCCAATGAAAAGCAAAGACAGCGAGGGCAGAGGATGAAAGAATAGACTTGAATTATTATTTTCTCAGCCCCAGAAACCTTTTTGTCGTTTCTTCCAGATCTTGATTATGAACGTCGGCCCCGGGGCGGATGGGAGGAGGAGACAGGAGGACGAGAGCATGGAGGAGACGAGGAGCTGTGGAGAAGAGAGAGGGATGAAAAGAAGAGAAGAGAGGAAGATCAGAGGAATGCTCGCTATAGGGTGCAACTGTCCTCTCGCACGTGTGCTTGTGTACACATGCATGCCTCTTAATCGCTCGCACGCAAACGCACCACAAATGGACACACACACACACACACACACACACACACACACACACACACCAGCATGTGAACGCAGAGACACAGACATAGACACACACACACATTTCTACATTTTCGTAGCGGCATAAGAGGGCTGCAAAAGTCCAAGAGACAGTATTTGTGTGTGTGTGTGTGTGTGTGTGTGTGTGTGTGTGTGTGTGTGTGTGTGTGTGTGTGTGTGTGTGTGTGTGTGTGTGTGTGTGTGTGTGTGTGTGTCGGTGTATGTGCGGGATGAAGTGGGATGTTATGGAAAGATAAGGGATGAGGGGTTGAAGTACTGTTTGTGTGTGTGTGTGTGTGTGTGTGTGTGTGTGTGTGTGTGTGTGTGTGTGTGTGTGTGTGTGTGTGTGTGTGTGTGTGTGTGTGCGCGCGAGAGCGTGTGTTTATAGGCAATAAATCCCAAGAGCACTGCTGCAGACACAGCTGTTTCATGCCTGCCCAGATGTCATTGGAGAAAGACAGCGAGAGAGAGAGAGAGAGAGAGAGAGAGAGAGAGAGAGAGAGAGAGAGAGAGAGAGAGAGAGAGAGAGAGAGAGAGACAGAGGAGGGGATGGAAAGAGACATGCACAGACTTATACAGTACACATCAAAGAGTTTACAATAAGACACATGCAAAGGCCCACAAACATGCACGCACAAAAATATACAACACACACACGCACACACGCGCACACGCACACACGCACACACGCGCACACACACACACACACACACACACACACACACACACACACACACACACACACACACACACACAGAGAGCTTGCGTTAGGACAATCCTAGTAGCCTACATGGTGCTGTGATGATAGAGGTTAAAGAAACATGGTTATCTTGTCATGGTGATAGTGGGTGTTTTCACATTGATACACATATCTCTAAAGCTTAACACTTTAGCCATTTGTGACTGGCACAGTATATTAGTCATGGCCTGCATAGATCCCAACAGACAGTACATCCAAGAGCTTATAATAAATAACCTCAAACTAATTTTTACTTATTTTTACCCTACTCAGAATCTGTGTTGGTATTGTTTTCAAACTTTGAGGATGCCGTTTGATTCACACACACACACACACACACACACACACACACACACACACACACACACACACACACACACACACACACACACACACACACACACACACACACACACACACACACACACACACACACACACACACACACACACACACACACGGCACCACCACCATCAGCAGGGAGGCGAGTGTATCCGTTCCCCATCTTCAGGAGGATGTTTTAAGAGTGAAAGCCAATCCTTTTCTCTCCTTTTAAGTGTTACACTGGCAATAGGGGTGCATGAACACACACACACACACACACACACACACACACACACACACACACACACACACACACACACACACACACACACCAGCATCTTACCCCCCATTCACGTGGAAATGTTCAAGTGGTCTACACACAGCTGCATCCTGAGAACATGGAGGTGAAAGGATGGGAGTACAGAGCTATTAATATCCACGCCTCACCCAAACTCTCTCTGCCGTTTCTAATGTGCCTACAGAGAAAATTACCTTAATCTTTCCAGGGAAGAATCTCTTTCAGCACATACGGCACACTGTAAAACACATCTGTACACTCTCTGTTACAAATGATGAATTACTGTAACAGTGAGGATATTATTGCGTACAGGAAAGTTATGTTGTTTACCAGCTGAGCGTCCTTGTGGTTAAAGTGTCCACCCTGATATTGGGAGGTCGGGGTTCAATCCCCCCGTACCAAAGACTATAAAAATGTGACCCAATGCCTCTCTGCTTGGAACTCAGCATCAAGGGTTGGAATGGGGGTAAGTCCCTGTGACATACTAGCGTCATGTCCAGGGGGTGTAATTGTACATCATGAGAGACTTGGGGGTAAGTCTCTCATGTCCAGGGGGTGTACTTGTACATCATGGCTACTGTATACAGTACTTGCACATCAAGCCACCTCACGCTACAGAAACAGGAGATACGGTAGGCTCCTGCCCTGTGGGCCACATTACAGTATGCTGTGTTTAGTAAACCCAGCTCTGCTCTGCATCAGTGACAGCTAAACACAGGTAGATACACAAGACCTTCACGGTCAATCTCGGAGTAGTTAAACTCAGATCAATTCAGGGCTTAAACGCCTTGATGCATGCGTCCTGCCCAGGATTTGAACCCCGGTCTCGTGCACGAGTGCACCTGCTGAGACAGGGGATATGTTACACTTTGAGGAGGTTCATGCAATACATCTTCAACTAGTAGGTGTCCTACCTGACCACAGGCTCTAAATGTCTCAATGGAAGAGTAGGGAGACCACCTCCAACTACTGTAGATATGCCAGTTATATTGTATTAACATACTTAATTTTTCTTTTTTTAAGCAGCTTTAACCACATGAACCCTAGCATCCCATTTCTGGGCATGTCATCATAACAGAACATTTGGCAAAAATAGCAAATCTACAAGCTCACAACGCGTTGTAATGCTATCTGTTGTGAGCTTGTAGATCTGCAATTTTTGGTGAAGGGATTTGGTGTAGAGGGGAAAAAGGAGGGGACCAATTATAGACCCCCAGAGGACCCCGGTCAACAGAGTATATACTAGGTATAAGGAGGGACAGCGAGTGCATTTTCAGGCAGCGGCTGCTGCCGCGGAGCTGCCGGCGGCGCCAGCTTTGGGAGTGTGCTGCGTTTGTGTAACGCAGTCCCCACCGATATTATTTACGATTCTGTGCCTATCGGTACATAACTCGGACGGCGCTGAAGTCGACTAGCAGACCATCGGCCGGTCGTCGCGGGCACTCGCGCCTGGAGGCGCTCGGGCGCGACTCCTTGGCCTCAAGGTCTGCTGAGTCGGCGCGCCTCCGTCATGGTCCAAAACTATACTTTATCGGCGGAAAAAATAAGTTGACTGCCGCTCCTCCACCGGCAGTTCCGCGGCAGTTCCGCTGCTGCCGCTCCTCCACCGGCAGTTCCGCGGCAGTTCCGCGGCAGTTCCGCGGCAGTTCCGCTGCTCCGCCGGCAGCTGCCGCTCCACCGCCGGCAGTCACTGCCGGCAGCTGCCGCTCCTCCACCGGCAGTTCCGCGGCAGTTCCGCGGCAGCAACCGCTGCCGGAAAATGCACTGGCTCCTTCTGGGTATAAGTGGTTAAACGGCAACCTCAGCAAAAGCAATTTACTTCTTGTTCCCCATCACTGCTTCAAACACTGGCATTCAGCTACTGCACAGGTCACTTGTCTATTGCTAACCTTTGGTCCATCATTCCGCTGCATTTCGCAGATTGTTGTAGATCAATGAGACCAGGGACCTAAACGTGTGATTCAAAGTGGTGCAGGCTAATTAGCTCAAACTGAACCTAATTGAAGTTGAATACATTTACACTTCTCCCACGACAATGCACAGGAAGGAGCCCAGCCATAGAGGTTCATCCAGAGTTCACTGCATTGTAAGTTAGGACAAAAGGATAGAATTCTATTTGCAGGTGTTCAGGGAGGTTTTTGTTGTTGTTTATTTTAAAGAGAAGACGTATGGTGGTATTAAATAGGCTGAATCTAAATCTGAATCTAACTACAGACTCTCAGCACGCACCGGCTTTATTATGCAACTCCACCCATTATCATTAACACTCCAGCAAAGTTCAAATGTCAGATAACGCAGCCGAAGCTATTTTAGTCGACGCTTTCATCTATAGCACGTTACAGTAACATGAGTATATACACGGGCGGCCTCAGTGAAACCCTAATCATGCCAGTGTTAGAAGTGAACTATCGCAGGACCCAAAAGGTCAAACAGAAGTTCATTCTGGAAGGACATTAAAAGGTCGCAGACAGGACATACACATGTACTTGAATGTACTGAGCAAAGGTCAACAATGGCTTTCAAAGGACAAAACAAAGTAAAGGTCAGAGTGCAAAGATACAGTACAGCAGCTCAATGTGCCAGCTTGGTGATTTTGTTATTACCAATAGTAGCTGGATAACAAATGACTGGCTGTCATTGTGTCACGCTCAGTATCTTTGTCGAGTTTAAGTGCTGACGGATCCAGACGGCATCATTTATTCATTTCTGCACAAATGCACGCAGCATGACATATAAATGAATGGCTTATTTTGTCCTTAATGGACCCACTTTTTGCCTTCTTGACAGTAAAAGGAATACTTAGATCTTACATCAAAAAGAAGCATGCCACATTCACGTTTAATTAGAGGACCTTTATTTCCAGCAAAAAAGGGCTTAACAGCGTGCTTACACAGCATAATCACTATCAAAGGCTCTGCTAACAGAACAATACAGCACAGAGTGTTGCTTGTCCTTCACGCCACAGCTCTCTCCTTGCCCATGAAAGAGGCAGCGGATTTAGGAACAAGGCCCCAGCTGTGTGACTGAAAGCAAACCACAGAAACCGACTCAAACAGACCTCGTTTGGGGCGCTGCACATCTCCGACCATTCTCAAAACAACAGTGGAGGCGTGTGTCTGTAGTTTATCCACACAAGGCCCATCAAGGGCATTGGTTTGTGTACGGACAGCCCCTAATCACAGTTTGCGCCGTCACGATAAAGCTTCCGTTCCTGACATCAAATACAAAGTGAGTGAACTACAAAGGCTTGTGTTTTTCCTTTGTGTCAGGTGCCAATGGAGCGGAGAGGAGAGAGAGCAGGAGAGGGAGAGGAGAGAGGAGAAGAGGGAGAGGAGAGAGGAGGAGAAGGGAGAAAGATAATGGGATTTTGGGGAGTGGTGGAGTGGTGGAGACGAAACTTGGAGGGAACAATGGTGTCGATCCGAACGGCACTGCAGGACAGTGAGAGACCAGACAAAGCAAAACAATACAAAACACAGAAAACAAACATGGAAATATGATAAGGATGATTAATGGACAGAGAGAGAGAGAGAGAGAGAGAGAGAGAGAGAGAGAGAGAGAGAGAGAGAGAGAGAGAGAGAGAGAGAGAGAGAGAGAGAGAGAGAGAGAGGTATATTGAAAACAGACTTGCAGACAGACAGACAGACAGACAGACAGACAGACAGACAGACAGACAGACAGACAGACAGACAGACAGACAGACAGACAGACAGACAGACAGACAGACAGACAGACAGACAGACAGACAGACAGACAGACAGACAGACAGACAGACAGATGGCACATTGAGACAGACGGACATTCAAAAGAGTGCAGAGCGAACAGAAATAGAACAGTGATAAGAATGATGAATATAAGAGAGAGAGAGAGAGAGAGAGAGAGAGAGAGAGAGAGAGAGAGAGAGAGAGAGAGAGAGAGAGAGGAGAGACGGAAGCAGTAGAGAGACAATCCGGGTGGA
>NC_137604.1:18972452-18999952 GCF_963280865.1 Gymnoscopelus braueri
CGGTATAATTCAATACTGTAACTGTGCGTTAATGTTTTAGTAAGAGCAGCGCTTGTGAATACACACATCTTCTGTCTATGAAACTGCTGGTCACCAAAATTGACTGCATGACTTCTATGCACAACCTGACAATCATTGATTGATTCACACAGGACCATGCACAAGATGCACAGAGACACACATAGTGCAGCCTACACCATGTACACACATGAACGTCAGAGTGTAATGAATGAGAGGCAGTGTTCTGTACTGTACTACTTTACTACTACTTTACTGCGGTAAATGCATAACACACACGCACGCACAAACGCACGCACAGGACACACACACACAACACATGCACGCACACACGTATGTTGTGTAGAGGTGGGCTCTACACAACCATTTTAACATCACTGAGAACTACAGTTTGAGTTACAACGCTCACACATAAGTCCAGGGATCCCTAGGGGTCCTAGAAGGGGTATACCAGGGGGACCCCTGCAGAGAAATCATACCTAACAATTTAATTTCTTCTTAGATTGGGGTCCCAGAGACAAGATCATATCAAATGGGGGTCCATGGCCTAATGTAGTTTTCAAATGGATTCTATCAAATGTTCCAAACGTTTCATAAGGCGATGGACCCCCATTTCAAATGACTGTCTTAGTGACCCTGATCAGAAAATGTGTTTTGGTTTAAATAAAATCAAATAAATGGGTCGAAAATGTCATAATTGTAAGAGGGAAATAGATTCATAATGGTCATATTGAAACATGTTTGTTGTAATGTAATAAAGTGAATTGATAGTGCATTTAAACTACTCTTCATTTGGCAAGGAACCCCTCCACTGGCCGAGGCATATCAAATTGGGGGTCCTTTAAATGAAAAGAGTGGTTTCAGAAGATCATGAACACAGCATGTTCATGTTCATATAGTAGTGTATAGGCCTACTCTATACGCCTACAGCATGTACAGTAGCTGCCTACGTTAGGCAACAAGTTCAAAACACCCACCCGCCACGGGGGCAGTGCAGTAACAAACATCGTGACAGTGTGGAGCTGTAAAACATGCATGCATGTTACTTAACTGTGCAACAGCGTGCATATGCTTGTGTAATAAGAAAAGACACATTCAAACCTACCATCGTAGCACGTCTGATGTTTTATGTAGACGCCGAGGCGAAAGCTTAAGGCTGAGATCCTTTTATCACAGTCCAACACGTCAGTAGGCCTAAATGTCATTTCAAAAGACAACAGGAACACATTGTTGTTAATTTTACATTCATGTCAAAGCTGATCATTCAATGTCCTTAACAGTCTGTTAATTGGAGAAACATGATCGCAGCTTATGTCTCTAGACTATCACTCTCTGTAGTTGCTCCATTACTGGAGCAGCTGCACTTTTCTTCTCAAGTATGAATCAAAGCGGTAGCCTAAGGCCGAACTTGAATAGCCCTCTATAAACTCTGATATCACATTCTAATATTCCCAATCCCACTAAGGCATGGGCCACACGTTTCATTGATGGCTCAGTGTATAGCCTATGCCCTGTCTGAAGAAGACATGGGCATGGTGGGAGGGCAAGTGGTAGATAATACAAAATTGAGTGTATTCTACACATTGACCTTACTCCTTGAAAAGGTTATGAAGTTGTTAATGAACATGACGATAACAATCAAATTAACATACAGAGAGATAGATAAAAGTAGAGGCAGTCTGTGACAGTGATTGTCAGACTGACAGTGATATGGAGTAAGGCAATCAGTTGCTTGGCGCAGGCACTCACGAGCCTCAATATGGAGGGCCAGAGCTGACATATTTAAACATAAAGAGATTTCAGTGTCAGGCCTTTTTCACAAAGACCGGAAAGTGTTCAGTTGAAACTGCAAAATTGTATTAGCAATGGCTCAGGATGTAGAGTGGCCGCCTTATTATCATGTTAGTATCATGGTTAGTATTTAGTAGTATCATGGCTAGTATCAGCTTAGGGAGGGTTATTATATTGGCAATTTTCAAACAGATCTTGAAAGAATTTGATCAATTTGGAATATTTTTGACCATGCTCCGGGCCTACAGGTTGAGAATCACTGCTTTAGATGCTAGTTAATATTACCTTACTTTTCTCTAATATTTTTTTTGTGATCCCACCAGTCTGTTCAGCATGGTCTCTGTGATAAATGACATGACTAGACTTACAAGTAGGCAATGTGAGAGATTACTGGTTCCACCGCTACCTTATTCTTTCTACTGCATTGAGAGGCAGGCCATTTGAGAATTGATCTCAATCATATCTGATTAATTAGTGTAATACGTTTTGACCTAAGGTGAACTACTCTACCCTTTGTGCATATAAATGTGGGAACTGGCCAGCGCAGGTCAAGAAAATGAATAATGCAAAATGCATCACACCTGTCTGCTTTTGTTTTCTGTTTGTTCTGTAAACATTTTCCATTCATCTTACTTGACGTCCTGTAAGAGCAAAATAGCCACCATTTGAGTTATAGTCAATTGTTCACAGGCTCAGTGAAGGTCAAGCCAAAGGCATAGTTTGCCAGATGGAACTGCTCTCATGCCTGAGAGGAATTAAAAAGCCAATACATCTAATTGTAAATGGTGTAATATATATAAAGTTTGAGCGCAGACAAATTGGTTTATCAAGGACATGTCCCCTGTATCCATTTAATCCCCCTTACTTTGATTTACAGTCAGGGTGGGGGTGGGGTGACGGTGGACATTCATGTAGTTAATGGACAAAAGTGCTCACTTGTGTGGTGGGTGTGTTCGTTATCTTACCTTATCTGTTATCTTATTTTAGAAAGTGCACCCAACACACAGCTGCGATGGACACTGCTTAGTTACAGATACAGGCATTACAGGGCATTAGAAGTACAGAAGTACACATCAAGAATCACAATAAAAACACAGTCAATTATTAATAAAAAAGTATACAAGCGTAGTACACGTAATGTATACGACATTTACAGTCATCCTGCCTGATGCGGAACAAGAAACAAAGTAAGCATAGATAACCCATTAAAACCAGGAAAACAGCTGTGTCATTTTAGATTTTAGCATTGGCTATTCAAAAATAACAGATACACAAGCTCACAGTGCGTCAATTCGTGCAGCGCTGCGAGCTTGTACATCTGCTATTTTTGAACATGCATTTATGACATCAGCACAAACCAAGGGTAATGTTATAGATGACAGCAGAGTGGGCGTTACAATAGTCGCACGCCACTGTGTTGCTGCTGAGTAACAGAAAGTCAATTACCGTTGCATGCATCGTTATACACAGTAAACAGATTGCCTGCACCTCTCTACCTGAACGCTTGCCTCTTATTGAAAATGAAATACTAGACGCGAAGGTCGATTCCCATGTGAAAAGTCCTTTACATTACAGAGCCGCGGCGTACAAATGAAACCAGACAGGGTCTAATAATGGCGTGGCTTCTGTCACATTGACTGTGGCCAGTCTATGACCTCAGTCAGCTATATCAGTATTGTGACATCAGTCATCTCCATATTTGGGCAAGGTTTCAGCCCAATTCAACATCCACTGACTTCCATCAAGTTTTAAAAAGTTTAATATTTCAAACGTTTTTTTTTCAATATAATATATAATAATCTAAGTCCTTCTTTGACTCTCTGGACCGGCGGCGTACCCTGTCTTCCTTTTTAAAGGAGGGTAAAACCCAAAGAATTAATAAGAAACACCTCCCAAAGCCAAAAGACCTTGGCGGCTTAGCAATGCCTATAACTTTCAATTTTACTATTGGGCTTCAAATTTTAGGGGGCTTATGTATTGGATGCCAGCCGGGTCTGGGAGAGCTCTGCCTGTATGGGTGCAGATGGAGTCAGAGTCTTGTAGGCCTGCTTCACTGCACTCACTGCTGTGCTGTTCTCTTCCTCTGAAGTTAAGTAAGTGTGGTGAGAAATGATAGTGAAGCATTCGGTTAAAATCTGGAACCAATTCCGTTTGGCCTCTGCTCTTAAACAGTTTTACATCTCTGGACAGTCTCCGATTCACCAAAATGTTGTTTCCTCTGTCCTTAACCCATTTAGAGCTGAGGCCGATTCTAAAAACGCCTTCTAAATACTGACCTAAGGTTTCTGAAGAAAAATAATAATGTTGCTATATAGCAACAGCTAACAAAGGTGTTCCCGGATTGAAAGGTATAAGAACGAATAGGTGTTCTAGATGGAGCATTTAATGTCTTGTGTTCCTTGGGCCTTACTTCATTCGAGAAACCTTTTACTGACAATATTTTTGCGTGTGTTTTTGTTGTTACTTTTGTTATATGGTGCTTTGTCTTATGTTGAAGTTATTTTTGTACTGTACGTACTGTCTGTACTGTCTGTGTGGTTGTATGTAATAAAAACAGCTTGAAAAATCTGAATAACATTTTTTTCAGAAGAAAAGTACACAGTAAAGGAACTTTGAGCAACATTCTATGCATGAAAGGTGTTATATAATATACATTATTATTAATAGAGAATGCTACTGTACCTATTGAAGTGGTAGTGTGGTGACAAAGATGAATTTATTTTACAAAACATGTTATGCATATTGGAAGATGCTGGACTGAAGGTGAGGAAAACTGCCTCGCTGCCATATATTTGCATGGTTGGTGTGAATAAAACATACAGTAGATACTGTAAATCATGGGCACCTGCAACATGTGAAGGCCAGAAATCAAGCACTCTCGTTCTCTCACTGAATTTGACATGAATAGGCTACACATGGCAGGAATTAATTGGTATTTTAACCATATACATAGTTGACCGAGGTCTATAGCGTCTCCTCCCGTTTTTCCTCTACACCGAAAATACAAACTCACAAGCTTGTAGATCTGCTATTTTCAGCAAAGGTTCACCTATAGTGAATAGTTGGATACCTAGAATAGGGAAGACGTTCAGGGTGGTAAAATTTTAGGAAGATGTAGAAGGGCAAAGAGAGACGGAGACAGAAAGGTAGAAGAGAGAGAGACTTCAGTGCCAACAGCTTTTTTTTCTAATTGCTACCGAGCCCACACACCTCACTGATGTATCACTTTCTCTCTGCAATCAGTCCCCATTAATCAGCTAGAGATAGCACCCTGACACACACACACACACACACACACACACACACACACACACACACACACACACACACACACACACACACACACACACACACACACACACACACACACACACACACACACACACACACACACACACACACAGTGTTTAATTATCACTTGTCTACTACTGTTTGTGTCTCTGTCACAGAATGTCAGAACAATGGAGTTGAGAATACTATTTATTTGTCAGAAGAGAAGATAAATGTAAGTGCAAAAGTTTAAACAATTAAAATGCTGCAAGCATATAAAATGTATACTAGGATAATAATAATTGTCTTTAGTGAACTATATGTATTTCCGTTGAGGAAAAACGGTACTGATGGAAAAGCAAATCTCTCTTTTATTTGTCTATGTCTCCATGAATGGTCGGACTTGCAGTGGATGACTGAAACAAGCAGAGCACATATATACACATACAAACACATGTAGAAAATCACACATGAATGCTCATGCAGGCATGCCCGCACGCACGCACACATCATGGACTAATGAGCAACAGTGTTTTCTTTGTTTTTCTTTGTGTATACGGACATATGGATGCTAATTTCATTATCTCTCTCTGCTTCTGTCTCACATATCTGTGTTGTAGACAGACAGGTCAAGGGTCATGGTCACATGCAGTTCCCATAGAAACTGATTGACAGGTCTTTTGACTGACCCCCGCTGACCTCTGCTTTCCTGGATCATCAAAAGGACATCCTCGTCATCAATGATGCGGATCAGGTCGCCCTCAGAGTCACGATAGTTCAAGGCTATGTCATCCACCTTGAAAACATACCTGTGGGGGTGAGGGGTGAGTGACAGAGACAGAAAGAGAAATTAAACGAGAGAGGAAAAGTGAACTTTCAAGAATCAATACCAGAAGTCATTAAGCTGCTGGTCTCGTGTACCCAGACGATCAGAGATCTCTGCCTACTACTGATGAAATCTCATTTAAATTAATGGGCTTGGATGCCGGAGAAAACCAGTGCTAACAAACCTATGTCTATACTGCTTAGAACAACAATCTGGATACTGTCCCATAAGAAGGAACGCCCTAAAGTCTTTGCATTTGGTTTTGTGAAGCTGTTATTTTTTAATTTTCTGTATTTTAGTTTTGTAATTTGAAATGGCTTAGCTTGGCACTGAACAGATAAAATGTACTGTAAAGTATATGGTAGCTGCCAATGACCTGATATAAACTAATCTTGGAATAATTACCTGTTTTAGAATAGCATCATAAAATCCCACAGGGGTTTTGTAAAATCTAAGGGTTTAGGTATCCAAATAAGACTGTGCATGCTTGAGTGTATTTCAAAGGAGTGACAAGAGTCACAGTAGAACTAATTTGAGGAGAGCAACTTTACGACCTGCAATGTCTATATTTGCGGCCCTCAGGGCAGGGCTGGTGAATTAACGGAGGCATCTTCATCCATCTTGTTCCTTCTGGAATTGGACTGTACAGTAGCTTCTGTTCACTCTGATTGGCTCATTAGACACACCTGCTACACACACTGTCCCAGTTGATCTATCAAGCACTGCACACCTGTTGCCAGTCACTTGCTGTGCACTTAAGGTCACATATACTCGTCGGAAGGGGAGCAGCAAATGCATGCAGAGATGTCGAAATCGCCAATTACCTATGCTGCCAATTTGCTCATGTGAAGTTTGTTTGACTTATGTTGGAGTGGTTGGCTCGCTGAAAGAAAACTACAAGTGAAAAGCCTGCCAAATGGGGTCAGCCATGCACTTTTTTCCTATTGGTTGACGTCCGGTCAAAATGGCACTCTGCATGCACGTTGCATCAACAGCATCAACGCTCCCATTTGCTCCAATAGAATGAAAGTGGAAGGGACACTTGACAGGCAGTCAATCTGTGGTTGTTCATCAAGGAAGCACATGAGGTGGTGACTCAGATTTGTCCCTCTCGTAAAGCCTGCATCTAGACACTCTTGATTTGTACACCAAACTTGAAATTAATGTCTGAGGTCAGGGGAATTAGAGTTCATCTCAATTTAATGTCTGGATCACGATGGCCTCACCTTTATCAACAGGGAGTATGACAATGTCATTATTCATCAACTCTGCTAGAGCTTTTCTCTCCGACTCTAAGAAGTTAGAGGTCAATGTTTTTTGTTTGTGGGCACACAAGCCATAACATCTCTTTCCACTCACCGACAAAAGGTTTCCAAACATGTATTATTTGCCTGTGGTACTTTTGGATTTGAAAACTTCAGTGGAGACAGGTTTGTGACTGACTGTGATAAGACACAGACAGTCATCTTTCGTATAGAAAGCCTTCAATCTTATAGCTCTAAACAAAGCTCTTCCACTATTCCAATCGCAGGGCCATATCTTCTGCTACTCATTTCCCCTCTCCTCCACTTGTATTCCAAAGCGTCCCAACCCTGTGGTGTCTTGTTTCGTTCCACTTCCTGTATATGTTTCAATCTTATTGTCATAGTCTTCCACAATGCAGCTCAGCTTTTCTGTCATTTCCATCTCAGCACTTGTTTTAGCCAGCTTCTTATTCTCATGCTCAATCACCAACAACATTAAGTCCAGAGAGTATTTATTTAATATTGCACAAGAGTAGGTTCCTTGTTTATCCATAGAACCTGTGGAATTCTGCAGTTAATCCCATGCTGGATTTAAGTCGGTCTGAATCAGCCTGACTTAAGAACACTTCAGGGACAAACATGTTTATTTCAGTCATTACTGGACCGTACTTGGATTTGAGAGGATGAAAGCCCTAATCCTATGATGTGCCATTAGCTCTATTTTTTTCATCCATATCTTTGAAGAATTGATTTAGAAAGAGAGGTTTCACCCTATCAAAGGGAATTGTGAATGTGAATTTTGCAAGGCAAAGGGAATTGGAATATCGCCATAAGCCTGTTTTATATACTTAGTTGCGCGCCGGTGTCATACACCAACAATAGCAGATCTACACAGCAGCACACAACCAAGTATACATCAGGCAGTAGACTATGCTTAGTATTTAACAAATGTTTGAGTCTTCTTAGTAACAAACAGCTTCAAGAAGACAAGTAGAAAAGCGGTAGAGAGAACAAACACTCCACCCCCCACCCAACCCATCCCCCCTTACTGTACCTCATACGAGTCAGAAGGTCCTCGTATAAAGGCTGGATGGTCATGTCCTCTTCCACGCACACATCTCTACCGGGAGAATAATACAATGTTACTGTACCTTCATCGGTTCACATGAAAGACTGCAACAGATAGAACACGATTACGGAACACAATCAATTGAAAGGTGTTACAAGGAGCTGTCAGGTGGGACAGACTACGGTTTGAAATGAACTCATGCTACCTGTGCAGTCATCTCATACAGGAATAATAGAGCGCTGGGACATTTATGCTGACAGGTGATTAATAAAGTGTCAGCTGGCATTTAGTGACTCCTAGATATTAAATAATCAACTCTCACTCTCTCTCACACATACGCACGCACGCACGCACGCACGCACGCACGCACGCACGCACGCACACACACACACACACACACACACACACACACACACACACACACACACACACACACACACACACACACACACACACACACACACACACACGCACACACACGCACACACACGCACACACACGCATGCTCCCACCTGGTATCAACTCCAGAAGGTGTCAGCAGAAAGCAGCGCAGACAACTGTAGCCACTGGATACAGATGGAGATGCTCCCCTGTCGCTCTCTGAGATGGGGAGGGGCTTAATGATGTTTACAAAGGATCCTGGGAAAATCCCTGTCTGCTTATTCAGCGTGCCCTATAGGGGAAGTAGTGCAGAATCAGAATAGAACAGTGGAGTATGGGAAGGAAACATTAAAGACATATTATTGGAAGTTGGAGGAGAGAGAGAAGGACCACCACAAAGGTGTTGTTGAAAACAAGATAAGAGAAAGTCCAGAGGAAAGAGGCAAGGGTACAACGATAGATATGGAGGGATGACAGGATCCCAAGAGACAAAGAAGAGAGATGGAGGGAGCAAAGAAGAGCAAGAATGAATCTAAAGAGAGAACGTGTCTTATGGATATATGGAGTTAATACTGTTATTAACATTAATACTCATTTAACAAGCAGTCAACATACTAGATAAGATTCCATAAAGGCCATGTCTATAATGCATTATAAACATACCTATACTGCATTGGAATCTGCTTATCACAGGTATACTGTACATGTGCTTGTGTGTCTGTGCTTGCCTGCACGCACACATGCATACACACGAGTGTGCATGTGCATGAGCATGCACGCACACACACGCACACGCACACACACACACACACACACACACACACACACACACACACACACACACACACACACACACACTGACTTTGAGATCGGTCTTTGACCAGGCAGCTTTAGATTAGATTATAATCATTAAACTCTCCCAATTAATATTATCACACCTGATAACAGAATCACATTTTTAACTGTCTATATGACATCAAATGCTGGATGACAAGGAGATGACAAGGAACTCTCTTCAACTAAATGAGAACAAAACTGAAGTAATTATTTTTGGCCCTCCTATAACTCCATCACTAGCCTACGTATTGTACGCAATTAACTCCCCCCCCCCCCCCGCCCCCTTTTTATAATTGTACTTTCTGTACTTTCTGCCCCCCAGGTCACTTAGGTTATATTCTGAACAGCTCCAACATGAGCTCTTGAAACAAGGCCACCGCTGGATGGCGGTAACACCAAAAGGTGTGGCGTTGCCAGACAAGTAGGATGAAGTCAAATGAATGAATAGGACTGGTACTACTACTGCCAGATGATGAGGAAATGCATTTTGTTGCGCTTTCAAATTAATCTTGCCACTCATCTCGCCTACCTTCAATCAGTAAACTGAAATCTTGGCACAGGTGGCCAAAATGAAGAAATCACATTGTTATGCATGATTATGCATCATTATGCACAGATTTATTTATTGTGAACATGTATTTCCATGCTCCACTGATAAATAGACTGTAAAATGAATGGAGCAGGCAGCAGAAAAGCACTCGAAAAGTATTACATCCGGCACAATCACAGCTGTGCTCATATATTATCCTGTGATCCTGTTAGGAGACATGAGTGGAGATTATTCATGAAACCAAACCTTTAGCTGCTTCAGCCTGACGTTGGGAGCCAAAACTGTCAGGATAGAGTGTTTCTGATTTACAAACATAGTTTCCTGGCACACTTGTGCGCCACGGCCCCCCATTTGATCATTAGCTATGTCCAAGGCAAGTCATGAAAGCACACTTACTGAACAGTAGTCAGATGGAATAATAACACTATTTCTGAAATGCGTTTTGTTTGCCAATGAAGCTTTCAATATTTAAAAAAATATTCCAATAAATGGTGTTACAAGATGTCATCAGATTCTTCTATATGAGCATTTACTTGCACCTGTCAAAATACTAGAGCTGTGTGGGTGGGAATGTTGGCTGACTCTGTGTCATGCGTGCATTTGGTCCATGGCACACAGGCGAGGACAATGAACAGTGCATCTAAAAGCGCCACACTCAACAAGAGAATTTCACTGGCTGTCAGTGACTCTGAGACTTTAAATAGTACAGCAGTATTGAGTTCCCTGCACAAAAGTCTTATCACTGTATGTTTATGTACTCGGTAAGTCGATCCGTTTGAAACGGCTGACTTTGCTGATCCCTCTCTGGACAGACATTCAGACATGCTCCAACTGGTGGACAATGCAACGGGCGTCCTTTGGTCGGTTTCCTTTTTACTGTATCACTTCACTTCCCCTGTTCCTCTCTGTTTCGATTTCACTTCTTCATGTGTTCCCCTGTTTCTTTTATCCCTCTTTTTTCTCTTCTCTCCATCTATCTGTCCATCTATTTCTTCCTTTGGCTCTCTCCTTCCCTTTCAATTATAGCTGCTGTCGGGCAGAATCCTTGTATCTCCATATTACAACTTTAACGTTTATTTTTTGTATTACTTGCTGTACAAGAGTGTCACGCAAAAGTAGGGGAAACAGCCGATCTACAAGCTCAAGCGACACCTTGTGAGCTTGTAGTTTGAAATTGTGAGCTTGCTTTTGACATTTTTTTAAGTGAAAATGAAATTGGTTATGTCTGTGTGTGGGTTTTATAAATATGTTACCAATGAAAAGTATTAAGAGCTTCCGACTGAATAAGTACATTGGAGCCATTGGTTCCTTTTTCCATTTCCTGAAAAGTAACGGTTTTGGACATACAGGGTTTCTACATGACAGCGATGATATAATGCAGTGCTGGCATGACTTTGCACATTCACATTGTCGGTATGCATCAAAACAGTGTAAAAACAAAGCAACACAACACATAACATGGCATAGAGTACATCACTTTTTTCTTATCTTGGCATCTGGTTTGATTAAAATGAATAAAAATATAAAAATAATATCTCGATGTTGTCAGTAAACAAAAACATATTCTACAGAAACAAAACCAGCTTTTCTATGCTTAGTAGGAAAATGATTGTTGAAGCAGTTTTACTATCATTGTTGGAATATGAAGATTTACTTGGAATTTATTTACTGTAAATGCTGCTCTTAAACCCCCTAGGCAACATCTACCATTCTTCCCTCAGGATTATTGCTAGTGATATCTATGGTACACACAGGGGCGGCCTTAGTGATCTGGGGGCCCGTTTCAAGAGCTAATATGTGGCCCCCTATGCACCAGAGATGGGGACTCGAGTTAGGGACTCGGACTCGAGTCGCACTCGAGTGGCCAAAAACGAGACTCTCGACTCGACTCTGACTCGCCCCTCAAAGACTTGAGACTTGACTCGACTCGAGCCTCAAAGCCTTGAGACTTGACTCGACTCGAGCCTCAAAGACTCGTGGACAATCTTTATTTTATGTTTATTTTTTGGACAAATAAATGAATGAAATGCCCAAAAAACTTCCACTCCCCTGTCCCCCCCCCCGCAAAGAAACCTCCGCTCCAGTGCGCGCTGCGCGGAGCCGGCTTCAGTCAAGCTGTTTCGTGCTGCTCATTAACGTAAAAATGGAGAGGCGAGCGCAACAGCTGCTATGTGTGTGGCCGCCGCGGCCTTTCATCATAAAGTTTAAATATAAAAACTTCGAAATTAAACAAATATGTTTAGCTCAGAATCAGCTATATAACCTCAGTTATCTTGGCATATGCTTACATTTTTTATAAGATGGTCGGATCATCTGTGACAGCACGTTTAGGAAACATCGGATTTTCATTTCGTTAAACCCAGCTGGGTGAATATTCAACACTTCACCACGGTAAACGCTACGCTCATGTAATGTTCACTGCATAAAAGCTGTGGTTCTCAAACCTTTTCAGGCCGTGACCCCCCAAAAGAATCATATTTGAACTGGGGATCCACATTTAGACAGTTTTTTGGTGCGCAACACAGCCCTCGTTTAAGTGAATTGCTTTCACCTGCTCTGCTGTTGGACTGCTGTGCGGAGTCGAGTGTGCGCAACAGGGCATATCTCCGCCAAGCCAGGGTGACCTACCCAGGCCCATGAAATTCATATGCAGGCATAGTAGCCAATTAGAATGAAATCTGCAAAAACTGACTCATATACTGATACAGAACCATATTGGCTATATATTATCGCTGTCGGGTGGAAATCTTGTATGTTCCTTTTTAATTATTATTTAAAAACAATTAAAAATCATGAAAATAGCCAATCTACAAGCTGTAATTATTAATAATTAAGAAATACTATATTTTAAAGAGTGAAAAATCAACTAAAGTCATTATTAGTGCAAGTTCAATCACATTTCATTTGAATGAAAATAAATTGTGGGGAAAATACATAAAATCTCTAATCTGTGAATCTAATGTGATTTATTATGACCTGTCTATACTTTTACATCTATGCCCCCCCCCCCATTTTTTTTTTTTTTTTTAAAAGACTTTAAAAAGACTCGAGACTTGACTCGGACTCGACCCTCAAAGACTTGACTCGGACTCGACTCGACTCAACCCTCAAAGACTTGAGACTCGACTCGACTCGAGCCTCAAAGACTTGAGACTCGACTCGACTCGAGCCTCAAAGACCCGAGACTTGACTCGGACTCGACTCGACTCAACCCTCAAAGACTTGAGACTTGACTCGACTCGAGCCTCAAAGACTTGAGACTTGACTCGGACTCGAGCTCAGAGACTCGTGGACATCTCTGCTATGCACCCCCCCACCCCAAAAAAAAAAAAAATATATATATTTTTTTTAAATAAAAAATACAAATAAAAAAAACGCCCCAAAACACGGTCACCCCGATTTTGTTTGCAGAATTTGCGGATTTTGTTTGCGAAAAAATCTAAAATTTTATTTAAAAAAAATTAACTTTTTTTTTTTTTTTTTTCAAGAAATTCGGGGGCCCCCTGAGGTTCGGGGCCCGTTTCAATTGAAACGGGTGAAACATAGGAAAGGCCGCCCCTGGGTACACACCAATGCATCCTGTACAGTATGATAAGTTGGCTTGGTCTATAATAAATATTGTATCTGTATATCTATAAGGCCATTATCGGAAAGCTACAACCTTATATCGCAATGATGCAGGATTGGAACTTTGGACCCTATCTAACTTGTCTTATGCTTTAGGTTAAGCACTAATTTGTAAAGCCAGCCTTTTATTTGTGTGCTGAAACGTCTGGAATGATCTTCAACACACGATGAATGTATGATTTAAAACAAACCTCCCTGCCTCAATAATGTACTATGCAACAATTGTAACTGTTTTAAAAACAAATCTGTTTGATTAAATTATTTTGTATAAGTCTTACTGCTCCCCAATGTACAGTTATCACAACATCATTTATAATGAGGGCCTACACTCAATGTATTCCTGAGAATTAAATAAAGGTTGAATGAATGAATGAATGAATGAATGAATGAATGTGTCAGATATAGCCAGCAATAAGGAGCCATCCGAATGTTAAGGTGCATACCACATGGGCTCTAATGCCTGACAGGGAGTCCCCTGTTCGATTCCCAGCTGGCCAGGTAATTTGCTGCATGTCACTCTCTAATCTCTTTCCGTGTTTCCTGTCTCTCAGTCTCTACACCATAATATATTGTCCTATAATTCCCGAAAATCTGTCACCAAATCCTGTCACAGAAACCTGTCACCAAAACCTGTTCTGCCCGGTACTCCTCAGTGGCTGGAGCAATTGATCTTAATTTGCACACGGGCATTGACCATTAGCACGTGCACGGAACAGTGCTGCCCGTTTTTCACTTTCCCAAAATGTAAGCTGTTTATCAGCGCTTTCATG
The DNA here is from genome assembly GCF_963280865.1 of Gymnoscopelus braueri. Classification (NCBI taxonomy): domain Eukaryota; kingdom Metazoa; phylum Chordata; class Actinopteri; order Myctophiformes; family Myctophidae; genus Gymnoscopelus; species Gymnoscopelus braueri. The sequence goes on from NC_137604.1 coordinate 18,986,836, forward strand.
TAAAAGAATTCGGGCTATGGGCGCTACCGTCGGCATGCTTACAGCCTTCGCCATGGTTACAGCCCCCCCAAGCTATGGGAGGAAGGGGTCCTCCTTGGGGCCAAAAAGGTTTGGGACTATTGCTGTACAGCACAGCACATAACCTAAAGCACACATCCCCTGGTATGGACTAGTATATCGTCCAGGATCAACCAGCTAACTTCATATTCAGCTTCTTTTTTTTTTTTCATAAATCAACACTATTGAACACCCTTTACGTCTGTGTAAAAAAAAAAAATTTGAACCAATGAAAAGTATTAAAAAGCGCCTCTGACAAAACCTAACAACTCCATTGGATCCTCAAACTATAACTATACTGCTAAATGCTGCATAAATATAAATTCCACTAACAGCTTGAACAGAATACCCAGAGAGGGTTGCTTGTAAAACAAATCCATGACTTTGATATAGATTAGATGCAGGCCTATTTGACAGTGCAGAAACATAATTGCCTTGATGCATGTAACATTAATGAGCGTCAACGAGTGTCAGCTGGACACAGACACGCACACACCTCCCCTCTGCAGTGCTCTAAACTGAAAGTGACTGGAGTCTCATGTATGGCTCATTATCATTGGTTAATAAGAACAAACTCCATAAAATCATCAATGTATCCAGCAAGATAGCTGGGGTACGACATGAGAGTATGGCAGCAATGTATGAGACCTGGGTGCTTAGGAAGGGGAGAGCTATTGCTAGGGATAGAACGCACCCGTTATGCAGTCAATACCACCTTTTACCATCAGGACGACGGTACACAGTGCCAATGTTGCAGGCTAGGGCTTCAAGATCATTTGTCCCTACAAGTATAGGACTCCTGAACAAACAGGCCCCATCTCAGTTCTGTGCATAAAATGTAATGTGATGCCTCTTGAACCATGACTGGTGGCCTTGTCTAGCTTGTATGTATTTTGTAATTATGTTATGTGTTTGTGATTTTTTGTATCCTGATGACTGCTTGGCACAAAATGAATTTCCGCAAGGACAAATAAAGTATCTATCTATCTATTTCTCTCCAAAAGCTCTGGAATATGATGGAATATGATTAAGGATTACTGTGATTATGGTAAGCTCATATTTCATATAACACACAACATACACTAAGAACTCCTCTAACTTTCATTAGCCCCCCCCAAAAAAAGTTTTTTGGGAAAAAAACAGTATGACGTCACAACGATACATATCGTCCCGTTTTCATATTGCGATACATCCCGGGACGATATATCGGAACACCCCTACTGTACAGTATACAGATAGAGATATGTCACTTGTAATACTGTACAGTATACAGCTTACTGTATGTATGAGCTGTGGACCAGCTCAGTGGCCTTGTGTCCACCTTGAGATTGGGAGGTCGGGATCCAATTCCCAGACCAAGTCATACCAAAGACTATATAAATGGCAATGTCACTCTGCTCGGCACTCAGCATCAAGGGTTGGAATGGGGGTAAGTCCCTGCGTCATGTCCTGGGGTTATGTACTGTACTTGTACATCAAGCTGCCTCATGCTACAGAAATAGGAGATACTGTAGGCTCCTGACCTAAAGTATGGGTTACATCACTCGCTCAGGGACCATTGGTTCCCCAAGGCTACTTACTATACAGATATAGACTATAAAAAGTGCTCCTCGGAGCACAGTTCTTCGCCAGGTCAGGTAGGTTATTGTGGCCTCCTGGTGACGCTATAATAGGCCAATGTGAAAAGGGTGCCATTTCTTCCTCTGGCTTTCACGGCAGTCGGAAGCTGCGTTCATGATTTGAGGCATTTGGTAAAAAAAAAAGTTTTGCAAAAATCGGCCTGCTGGTGGCAGGTCGATAGGCCAACGTGAAAAGGGTGGCATTTCTTCCTCGGCCTAGTGGGAATGTACGTGAAAGTTTTCACGGCAATCGCACGCTGCGTTTATGATTTGACGCATTTTGTTCAAAATTAGCCACTCGTGCAAACTTTATATATGGCAATCTTGCCAATCAGGATGGAATATTAAAAATCGGACAGATCCGTCTTGATCACATCATGTGTACCGATTTGCGTGATGTTTGGACAAAATCTGTATAGTATACAGATAGAGATAAGTAACTTGTAATACTGTACAGTATAAAGATAGAGATAAGTAACTTGTAATACTGTACAGTATAAAGATAGAGATAAGTAACTTGTAATACTGTACAGTATAAAGATATAAACCCAATCGGTCTGCTCAACAATCTATCTCTCACTCTCTCTCTCCCACTCATCTCCCACCCATCTCATCGCCACAAGAGTTCCCACACATAGAAATGTGTGGGAATAATGTGTTCATGAAATAAATAAATATGTGTGAAAATAAATATCAATACGGCATGTGGTGGCCAGTATTTCCCAGGAGCCATTTCCAAATATAGTTTAGTTGAATATCTTATTTGAATGTTTGACATCTGATTTTGGCATCTACAACCCTCACGTACTGTATATAAGTATCTTGTGCATGCAATAAAGACATTTTTATATTCCTCTACAGGCAGCCTTCCAGAGGAGTTATTCTCAACCTTTTTCATCACTGGGACACCAATCTACACTGTAAAATCCTTACTACTGTATAACATTTGAACACTGGGAGTGTTCAAATGGAACTAAATGGAACTGAACCTTTTGGTTCCATTTTTACATTGCAAAAATGTTTCCTAACCACCAATCAGCTGGGGATGCCCTGGAATCCCTTTAAGGACCCCCGGACCCAAAAAAATACTTCACCACCTTCACCCCATTCTCTCTCTCCATCTGACTCCCAAACTTTCTTTTCACTTCTCGGTCTTTCCTCATCTATCAATCTTTCCTTCTTTCTCTCTTATCTCACTATCCTCTCTGCATCTTTCTCTTTCCCTTCCATCCTCCTCTTCCTACACGGTCCCTCTGTCTCTCCGTCAATCTCTCCATCTCTCTATCCTCCTGTGCTGGCCCCACCCACACTCACTCCTACCTTTTTCTGTCCCTCTCTCTCATTTTCTGCATTCTCTTTCTCTCTCTCTCTCTCTCTCTCTCTCTCTCTCTCTCTCTCTCTCTCTCTCTCTCTCTCTCTCTCTCTCTCTCTCTCTCTCCCTCCCCTCTCTTTCTCTCTCCCCTCCCTCTCTCTCGTCCTCAATCTCTCTATCACCTTCCCTCCCTCCCTCCCTCCCTCCCACTCTCTCTAGCTTGCTCGCTCTCTCCCTTCCTCTCTCCATCTCCCTCCCTCCCTCTCTTTCTCTCTCTCTCTTTCTCTCTCCCTCCCCCTCTCTCTCTCTCTTTCTCTTTCTCTCTCTCCCTCCCTCTCCCTCTCCTACTGTACCTCCAGCCAGTCGGCGTTCACTCTGCTCAGCAGGAAGACCAGCTCTCCCTTCTTAAGGCTCAGCTCCAGCTTGTCGTTGCCGCGAAAGTCAAACATCACCTGGGACACAGATACACACACACACACACACACACACAGACGCACACACACACACACACACACACACACACACACACCCACACACACACAAACACACACACACACACACACACACACACAGTACATACACAGGGGAAAGAAGCAGACGCATATCAACAGCAAGACACGGGACCCGACCAGAGGAGAGAGGGAGAGACAGAGACAAGACAGAGAGTCAGAAGAGACCGCGCGAGTGAACAGGTAAGCTGCATGAGTTTTTTTTCCTGGTGGATGCTGAGGTAGGTAACGATGAGAGGAAGAGGGAAGAGAAACCTTAAGCCTACTTCAATCAGTTGTTTCCTGGGAGTGACACCATCGTGCAACTAAGTATAAAATAGGATTTAGAGAGGAGGAATTGTTCCGGCTGCCTGGAGAGGTGAGGTGTGTGAGGAGAAGAGGGGTTGATGTGACGGGGATGAAGTTTGGAGCAGTCAGTAGAAAATCTGTAAGACACGGAGCGCTCCCACATAAAGGTGTGGGCGTATATGATGTACAGGTAAATGATGTAAGTTTGCATGTGTGTCCTGATGCGTCCGTGTGTACTGTGTGGGTACGTGCCTGCCTCAAAGCAAAGTAAAAGGACACAAAACTCTAACCTCTTCCTATGAAGTGAATGGCCAGCGACTGTGTGTGTATGCGTCAACATTCACACAGCTTTACAAAGCTTTATAAATGAACAGCCCAAAATTGGTGTCCCCACTGAGAATTTACTGCAGTTTCATAAGGTTTGTGTTAGGGTTACGGTTAAGGGCTATGGTTATGGTTAATGTTAGATCGGTTATGGTTAAGGTTAAGGTAAGGGGGAATGAATGTCAATTAAATATCTCCAAATGTTTGCAAAAATAACATGTATGCAAACATGCATGTGTTAGGAGGTGGGGGGCAAAACCCCATTGATGATAAGCTAAGATAGTGACTTTCATCAGCATGCGATTGTGGAGTTAGCATATAAAGAGAATGATTTGAGTGGCTCTAAACCTCGTTCTGTGGTAGTCATGTTCCATTACTGACAGTGTACTGAAAACTCCTCACACACACACGTGATGAATTAGCCTGCATGAAAGTAAAGGTGTGGCACACTCTCTCTCTCTCTCTCTCTCTTTCACACACACGTGCACACACACACACACACACACACACACACACACACACACACACACACACACACACACACACACACACACACACACATGCACCATGCAGTTATAAGTGAATATGAATGTGTATGCATGTGTAAATTACACATGTAGCTTACTGTATACAGATACACACACGTACACAAATGCAAGATAGACAGTGGAAGAGAGAGACAGACATAAAGGGACAAATGCATTTAAAATACTGGTGTAAAATATGAAATAATCATGAGAAAGAATAAGATTAAGGGCCCTATTTTGAGGCAGGTGGGTTGGCATGGGGTGTGCAGCGAATGGGTGAATTGAACATTTCCGGAGGTGACATGGTGTATTTTTCCCCCAACTGCTCATATTTGGTATTTTGGGGACTCGCCGTGCAGCGGTGTGGGAGGAGTGGTGCAGTAGCGGGCATGTTGTTAGCAAATCAGCAGCACAGCGACATTTTGGGGTCAACAAGGACCCCGATTTGTGCCGATTCATGTTTTCCTCCCAAGATAAGTTTACATCCTCTGCTGTCTTGGTGGTCTGTTTGAGCCGTTGTGCATTGTTGATGACTCTGCACCTCCCACAAGGACATCAGTTTCATTTGGCTCGCCCGCTTCCCTGAAATAGGGCCCTGGAGTCCAAAGGCCCCACAAGCAGCCCCTAGAGGCTGTGCTACTCCTTACAGCCAAACAGACCAAAGTGGTTTCAACTGACTGATATTGCCATCCTTAGTGATTGCACTAATCGCAAAAGAAAAGGACTGTCTAAATAACATGCTATCTAAATTATATCCTTAAGATTTGTGGTCAAGAAAAACAAACCTAAGAAACAAAAACATGAGAATGGGTGACAGTATATGTCTGCACTCTGCATCATATCTTAGTCGCTGGCATCAATCGAGAGAGAAGGTGGGGGATAGTGCTAGGGGGTGAGGTGGAGTTTGAAGAGACTTTTGATTATGGCGGAAAATTGGGTCTGCAGTCAAATTACTAGCTCACAACGTGTCGCAATGCATAGATCGGCTAATTTCAGAAAAGAGATTTAGTGTATAGGGAAAAAAGGAGGGGGACAAATAATGATTCATCCTGCAATGTGCCTATTGGATTATGCGATATTGTGTGTGGCCTGAGGGTGGCACTAGAGGCAAGGTCATGTGGTCACTCTAATGGTTAGGGTTCATCTGCCACATACAGCAAATGCGCTCAGCGATTTTCTTGGAAAACTAGCCATTCGATTTTGAGATATCTCAATGCAATGGAGATTTTGGCCTACAGTTGGCGCTAGAGGCAAGGCCATGGGTTGACCAAAATTGGCAGAGCTTATCCTCTGGGGAGCATGAACGCGTAAAGCAAGAGCCATGCCAATCTGCCCGTCGGATTTTCAGATATCTTGTGTGCAAGTGGTGGCGCTACAGGGAAGGTCATGGGGTCACCTAAATCAGTAGGGTTGATTGTCCGGGAAGCATGAGGGTGCACAGCTAATTTCAGGACAATTCCGTTTTTGAGACCGAAGTGGTGGATGGATGGACAGACTGACCGACATTGCCTTGCTTAGAGCACCACTGCTAGCGAGGCTAAAAATACAAAAGGGAGAGAGAGATAGAGAGAGAGAAAGAGAGGGAGGAAAAGAAGGAGAGGTTTAAGCAGTGGGAGGGAGGTGATGAATAGAGAAGAGATGTACGCTGAGACCTAGATCATGTGCACTGGCAGTTCTCTACACAGTAAAATCCTCAGTGTTCATTTAACCCATTAAGACCTGGAACTGTGTCATTTTTAGATTTGAGCTAAAAAGCATTATTTTACACTTTGGGCTAAAATAATGCTTTTTGGGCTTTCTACAAGCTCGTAGCGCGGCACTCGGTGCCGCGCTATGAGCTTGTAGATCTGCTATTTTTGAAAAATCGTGAAAATGTGTGCAAATCTTTGAATATATATATTTTTAAAGCGAACATTTTTAACTAAAATCTTTGCTTCTGGGGGGTCCCTGGAACAAGATATTTTGATGGGGGTCCGCGGCCAAATACATATAATTTTGGGGGTCCTTGATATGAAAAAGATTGAGCACCACTGATATAGAAACATACGTTTTTCAGAATACTGTTGAGATTTAGGAGACATGTAGAATCGGCTTCAGGTCTCAATGGTACAGAGAGTATACAAATGTCATTTAATGGACCATTGTGGATCCATTTGATTACATTTTGTACACTCTCTGAGTTACAAATGGATAAATGAACACTGAGGATTTTTTTTACTGCGTACCATCATACAGTAGGGATGGCATTTCTGTACACATCTGCTACAGTGAATGAGCAGGTTCATGCACAGATGCGATGTACGGTTTAAAACTACTGCATAATAATCATAGTGTCTCTTTGCGCTACACACCATGTGTCGTTAATGAAGCCCAATGGAGTGTGTGTCTGTGTGTGTGTGTGTGTGTGTGTGTGTGTGTGTGTGTGTGTGTGTGTGTGTGTGTGTGTGTGTGTGTGTGTGTGTGTCCAGGGTTAATGAGGCATGGGCCAGGGGCGAAGCCAGGGACAGAGGGAGCGGGCTGGATTAAAACTTCACTGAGAGTGCAATCACACACACACATGCAAGCGCGCGTGCACACACACACGCACACGCACACGCACACGCACACGCACACGCACACGCACACACACACAGTATACTGTATAGGCACACCTGTTCTAACAGATGCACAGGCACACACACAGACGCACGCACGCAAGCACACACACACACAAGAATGCACACAAACACACACACAGAGCATTTGAGTTCAAGCCTACTTATAATCCATTACTCCAATGCTTCTTTTTACTGTCTTTGCATTAAATTTATGGTTGATGTGAAAATGTGTTGCAGGCGATAAGCGTAATTCTCCAATGTAAACAGAGAATAAATTGTGACAAAGCAACTCTCTTTCCTTTTCCTTCTCTCTCTCCTATTATACTCCTCCCCTCATCTTTCTGTCTCTCCTCTGCCGGTTGTCCTTTTTCTTTCTTTTCCCGTACTTTTAGGCACCTCTCAATCTCTGGCCAACCCTCTATCTCTCTCTGCACGAGACGGGTCTATCTATCTGTCTGTCGATCAGACTCCCTCTCCCCATTACCCTCTTTCTCTCTATCTTTCTCTCTATCTGTCGCCTGCGCTTACTCTCCATGTCTCCCTCTTCCACTCGATGTTATGAATGTGTGAGTATGCGCGCATAGTAACTTTGAAGAGCGTACAAATGTTTTGTACATACTGTATGTATAAACATTTGTAAACTTTAACTTTAAGTTAAATGAACACTGCGGATTTCACTGGGTATTTTGTATTTATCTATCTATTTGACCTTTTAACTAAACGGGTCCCTGGAACAAAATATGGGGGTCGGCGGCCAAATACACATAATTTGGGGGGTCCTTGACATGAAAAAGTTTGAGAACAACTGATATTAAAGCAACAGTTATAGGATTTAGAAGACATTTGTAGAATCGGCCTCAGGTCTTAATGGGTTAAGAGAATAAAAGCCACATTCAGCAGCGTGTAGTAGGCTTATAGGAAGAGAATAAAAGAGACCCGTGCACTCAATTAGGTTTTTTCCAGGGCAGGTATTTCGGGTGCTGCCCAGTAGGGTTCATGCTCTAATAGCCACGCGGCCCCTTGGGGTCAGCGAGCCACCAGAGGAATCAACCACCCCAATTACGTTTCCTTATTTGACCCGGCCTTAATGAGCTTGTTAACTCCTTAGCTCATTAAGCCTGTCAATAGGGAGGTGGAGCAGGGAGAAGAGGGTTGTAAAATCTTGTCAAACTAAAGAGACTGTAATTGGATGACCTACTTACTGGTAGGCTTGAAGGACTTTGAGCTATATTTGAGTGTTGATATTTGAGTGGCTAGACGTAGTAGAATGAGCACAGCTGGAAGTGATCTGTGTCTTGAGTGCTGTAGTAGACTTTCTCATATCACGGACCCCCAAAATTGACTTTGACGGACCCCCATTTCAAATGATTCTCACCTTGGAATGATTGGTGTTAAATCACGCGGCTATTGAGAACAATTCAATAGCATAAAAGACATGATAGCATAAGAATATCTGAATATGTTCTCATATTACAATCCAGTCAGCATACTGTATATGCTGAGCATACTGTACTGGCATATCTGCTATTCCTAAGTCAGGTCTTTTAACTAAAATGGGATCTAATTTCTATGCAAAGGCTCACTGTCTGTATAAGGATAGAAGGACCGGATGTGGGTTCATTAAAAGCCGTTTTGATTTTCATCTTCCTCATCGTCTCATTTTACATTCTCTTTTATATGGCTCTCATTGTGTTTTGTCTCTCACTTGTTCTGTCTCACTCCTTTCTCTCTTCTCTGCCCCCCCCCTCTCTACTGTGTGTGTGTCTCTCTCTCTCTCTCTCTCTCTCTCTCTCTCTCTCTCTCTCTCTCCCTGCCAATGAAGTTTTTGGGGGGCATGGGATGATATTTTACTGCTGTGCATCGCTACACGGTAAACATCTCAAATCAGAGTTAATTTATCCATTTGTACCTCTCAGAGTAAAACAAGTAAATAGTAAACATGTCGTCCCCCAACAGTGACGTACTGTAGTGCCACCTTTGGGACAGTCAGAGAGCATATTCAGAGCACTGCGCTCTGGGAGTGAAAAGCCGGGTGCAAGCGCCTGAACAATGGTGATATAACAATGAGGGAGGAAGTCATTGCGAAATGTGACGGTTGCAGTGTGTTTGGTACTCTAGATAGACAGTATTCAACACTTATGTGTAACAAAACGGCTAATAATCATGCTTTTACATGGGATGAATTAACATTCATTTGAATGCATTTAAAATAAATTAGAATGGTAATGTTAGTTAACAAGCATCTCGCCTGACCATTTGAAAATGATCTGCCCTGAAATTAGAGCAGATTCTCGGAGTGCATTTTCGAATGCACCCAGTATGTACAGTACACACACTGTTAGTGGTACCATGATCTAAATATTGATGCTACGAAAGAACAAACACACACAGCTCTGCAGACAGCGATGTAGAAAGGGGGAGGAGCTTATTGACAGACTTCAACATAAAAACGTAGACTGCGGTGGCCAAACCACCAGTGACCTTCTTGGAGGTGCAAGAACTGCCAAAAGGAACTTAGGCAAGGCAAAATGTGTTTTTCATTTTCGCCACTATGACTTCATTTTGTTCATGAGATTCTGCCAAACTTTGTTTTGAAGAATGCTGCAGTCTTCAGTGTCCTTGTGTGTAACGTGCAGTGCTGTGGAAGACAACGATCACTTTCAGCTGTCTGGGCGTGGACCAGCCCTGGTCTCTGCTAAGTAGAGTGCAGCGTTGTAAGACTAAGACTAAAGCTAACTCTGCTGTGACAAATGCCTATCGTCTCCAACCATCCATCAAACTAAAGCAGACCATTTATCAACGTTCAGATGGAGGTAAAAGGCTGCTTCACTGCTGTAAAAACATACTGTACTGTGCCAGCACAAAATAAATAAAATAAAATAGGAGAGCAATCAGTGCAAAGCTGATGTTGTGTGGGCAGCCAGGTTTGTGAGTAGAGTTAGTGGTTATTTTAAGAGTGAGGGAGGAGAGGAAAAGAGAAGAGAAGAGAAGAGAGAAGAGAAAAGAGACGAGAGAGAGAGAGAGAGAGAGAGATTGAACTTGAACACCTTAAAACAACGTTATTACTCTCAGTTAGGTCATAAAGACCACAGGATTATGTAATGAATGCTGCAACTTTGTGTGTACTGTGTGTGTGTGTGTGTGTGTGTGTGTGTGTGTGTGTGTGTGTGTGTGTGTGTGTGTGTGTGTGTGTGTGTGTGTGTGTGTGTGTGTGTGGGGGGGTGTGTGGGGGTGTGTGTGTGTGTGTGTGTGTGTGTGCATGTGAGTGTGTGCTTGTGACACCCCTAGGGCACTCAGAAAGCCTCGGAAATTACAGATGCAGTGTTTTCATCTCTCTACATTTTACTTTCTGTGTTGTTACAGCCAGCACTAATAGCAACAGTAATGCTAGCGAACATTCAGTTGTTTGTCACTTTCCAGCAATACCATTTCAGTGATATATAGTACGAATGTGCACGCACACACGCGCGCGCGCACACACACACACACACACACACACCCTGTCGTTAAAACAACCACAGAATCTACTGTATATGTGATTTTCTTTAGTTTTTTTTTACAGCACCAGAACAGTGTGCGTGAACGGAATAAAAATGAACAGAAGAGGAAAGGAACGAGGGATGAGAAATGACCCTCACCTCCAATAAATAAAAGAGGGGAGAGTAAAGGACAGTGACGGGGCAAGGGAGAGAAAGAAGAAAGAGGGGGGAGACCAGAGAAATGGAGGGGGGCAGGGTAAGGATGTGAATACATGAGGGAGGGAGAGTATGATGAGATATTGTAAAGGGAGACATGAAGGGGTAAAGAGATTAGAGGTCGTCTCATATGGATTTTTCAATGCCAATACCATATTTTACAGTAGGTACAGTAGGTCCATTCTCTCTCTCTCAAAGATTCCAATGTTCCCTGTACCCTAAAAGGCACATTATTCCACTGTCTGCGCTTGTGCCTTTCATTCTAGATAGGCATGTTTACTGTTTACCATATTTGACATTTCACGCACTTTAACCACTTAAACCTATATACTTCATTTGACTGGTGTTCCCCAGGGGTCTATACTTGATCACTTCCGTTGTTCCCTCTACAGATATGCCGAAAGAAGCATATCTACAAGCTGACGTGTTGCAACACAATGCATTGCGAGCTTGTAGATCTGCTAATTTCAGCATTTATTTTTATTTTTATGTATGAGTATTTCAATCAAGATCATGTGGTTGTGGAAGGTGTGATGTGGTGTAATTTGTGTCATTCCAAAATCAACTGCTTTTTTATCTACCTCAGCCCTAGGGGAAGAGAAGAGGTCCATCTTCGGTTTGACATCTGGTGTTTTCCTGAAAGAGAGAGAGAGAGCGAGAGATAGAGTGAGAGAGAGAGAGAGGTCATGTACTGCAGGGTTGTTCAAAAGAGAAACTAGAAGGGTACAAATGTCCACCAGAGGCATGCCCTAATAATGATACTTATACTGTCTGATGAAGTAATGTCAAAGTGAATCTCTCTTGTGTGCGTGCGTAGCAGTCTCTGCCTGAAGACCAATAGGCTAATATCTCCCCCGGCCAAGGGGGAATTTTCCTTTAGGCTGGTGGATAAGATATTTGGCTTTCCACATTGGTGCCGTGACCCGGATCAGGTTTCCCGGTGGATGGATCGGTCAAGGGTATAGCAGGGTGGCTCAGAGCCTCTACCTGAAGACCAAAAGGCTAATATCTACCCCAGCCAAGGAGGAGTTCTCCTTTAGCCTAGTGGTTAGGATGTTTGGCTTTAGTGACCCTTCCCGTGCGGCAGACCAGAGTTTGAATCCTGATTGATTAACCCAAAGTGAACAGGAAAGCAGCCCCATGCTGTCTGACTGAGTGTACGAAGTTAAGTTGCTGTAATGATTAAAGGGGGGATATGTTTTTGTTCATGCAGTGCCAGTTCATGCAATAGCGCTTATTATGCATGTCTGTGATGTCTGTCTAGTGCCACACACACACACACACACACACACACACACACACACACACACACACACACGCATGCACACACACACAGGGCCGAAGACCAGATCTCCAAGCCTGGTAAACCACCCCGGTCGCGGAAATCACATTTCATTTGATTTCAGCAAATCAAATGAAATGTGATTTCCGCGACCGGGGTGGTTTACCAGGCTACAGATCTCCGCCTGGTGGGGATAATTAAAGGAAGGATTCTCATTTCCTGATGTTGTCTACGGCCATTTATTTTAAATGGCTGCTTGGTTTCGTTGCACCAGCAAGTCTACTTTTGTATGAATATGAATGACGGCAGGTCAGCTGCAACATGATGAGAGGATATAGAGTTATCATCACTTCCTCTTGTGAGAGTCCCTGTGTTTACCGCATGACCTAAACGAGGCACACCTGGACACTGAGAAGACTGTCCAATAATGACTTGATTTTGAATTTTTGAATTTTTGAATTGAAAGAAATGGAGGAGAAGGAGAAAGGATTTGACTCCTTAAACCCTATATACTTCAGTTGACAGGGGTCCCCCAGGGGTCTGTACTTGCCCCCCCCCCCTGCTTTTTACCAGTACACCAAATGTTTGCCCACTATTATGACATGCCCAGAATAGGGACGCTGGGGCTGAAGTGGTTAACTTTGCAATGCAGGTTTTGGGGCAGATTCAGATGCTTGACATTGCAGTTACAGTTACAGTATGTTTTCAGCACACAGGTTGAGCCATCAGGATGTCCTTGGACACGAATGAGGAAGTACAGTGAATTGGGTATTCTCTACTATTGAGCCAGAACATGAGGAATCATGGTGAATGGTATCATTAGTGCACAGACAAAGGGCAGTGTCAATGTGGCCAAGAGGGTGAGCGCCATTGCGTAGTGATGTACAGTATGAGAGACTGTACTGTA
>NC_137604.1:19004952-19117452 GCF_963280865.1 Gymnoscopelus braueri
GGTGGCTTCCCAGACACAGCATCAGTGCGTCGGGGTCAGATGCCAGCTTGTCTGCTGTGATGACAAGAGCCACAGCTCAAGGGAGGGAGAGAACTTTTCATGTGCCAATGTCACAATTTGTTCCTTATTGAAATGCGGCAATTCCCCAGAGGAGATGCTTGCGTCTATATACTGTACAGCAGGGGGTCTTCAACGTTTTCAGCCCAAGGACCCCCTAGCTGAGCGAGAGATGAAGCAGGGACCCCTTAGCTGAGAGAGAGATAAAGCAGGGACCCCCATATTGTATAAAATTGTGTTTCAGATTCAACTTTTTTTTGTTTACGTGGTCTGCTCTTTTTTTCCCTCTACACCTTTGGCTAAAGTTCTCCTCAGAAAAGGGATGCCGGGTTTCAAGCGGATATGGTAACAAAAAAAAAACATAATCACACAAAGATTTGGCGGAACCCCTGTAGTAACTCTGAGGACCCCCTAGGGCTCCCGGACCCCCTGTTGAAGACCCCTGCTGTACAGTATTTGGTAGCACTGGGAGGAGATGGTGATTATGTCTCCAGGGGTCTTCAGAGGCCCTGACCTCCGAAACCTTAGTGTCAACCCCTGCAGTGGCCTTCAAAGGTCAGGGTCTCTGAAGACCCCTGCTGTACAGTATTTGGTAGCACTGGGAGGAGATGGTGATTATGTCTCCAGGGGTCTTCAGAGACCCTGACCTTTGAAGGCCACTGCAGGGGTTGACACTAAGGTTTCAGAGGCACTTGCCCGTCGGGCAAGTACAGGTCATGTTCTACTTGCATAAAGGTCATGCCCACTTGCCCAAAAAGTGCATTTTCCATTATAAAATGAGAGGTAGAATTTGCGCTTGTAGAACAAATTAATGTTAAATCCTACCGGCAACAGTCACTTTGAAGAACCAGAATGAGTGCAACTGCTAGTTGTTGTAAGGTATCATTGTTCTTCATTAATAGCCCATAATATCTAATGAAGACAGAATGCACTTGCCCGTCGGGCAACCTGAAAGCAAACTCCACTTGCCCGAATGTTTTATTTACTTGCCACGGGCAGTCGGGCAACTGTTAGTGTCAACCCCTGCACTGGAGTCAGCATGAACCAAGCCTGCAATCTACCCTGTCCCTGGGATGGACAAATATGGCTGTAGAGCTAAACCTTTATTATTTCATGCATTGCTTCATAGGGGTGTGCCGATCACTAATTTCACCAAACGATACGATACGATATTTGGCTCACAACTTCGATACGATTTCGATACGATACGATCCGCACTTTTTTTATTATGAAAAATATATGGGGGAGAAAAAAAGCAAATGCAAACAAATAATTCTCTTTTTGCATTATTCAGATATGCGAACTTGTAGCTTTTCAGCTACAATAGCCGTTTTGAATCCAAATAGGGCAATAGTGTGACACCTGACATGACCCGAAAAAAAACAAACATATTGTCACCCTTTTCACCTCGGGGCTGTTTGCATGCCTGATTATTATCATTGTAAAATTTAAAAAAAAAAAAAAAAAAATTGAAAACGATATTCTTTTTCTCAAAACGATACATATCGTCACGAAAACGTATCGCGATATATCGCGGGACGATATATCGGCACACCCCTATTGCTTCAGTTTCACGTCCAGATTTTTACTGTACTGTAATTGTTTTTAATCTGGTTATTTTACCAGGTCATTTATAAAGCATGTGGTAGAGTACAACAACTTGCTTGCCAGAGACTGCTAGAGATAGAGAGACCTACTTAGAGTTAGCTAACTGCAAGAAAGGACAACAGAAAGCGGATCAAACGAGTCACTAGATAGAGCAGACAGAGCAAATGAGACCACTAGATACAAATAGCACAGAATTTTAGAGCCCGACCGATATATCGTTTTCCGATATATCGGCCCCAATATTTAGCCTGGTAAACCCTCCCTCCGGAAATCTCATTTCCATTTGATTCCAGGAGTGAAATCAAATGGAAATGAGATTTCCGGAGGGAGGGTTTACCAGGCTACCCAATTTTGGCCTATTACCGATGTATCTATATCGGTTGAATTTTGGCCGATGTCGGCTGATTTTGTTAATTAATTTTTGGGAAGTTGGCCTATCAGTAGTTTAGATTGAACACCATTCACAGCTAATGAAATAAGGGATGGAAGAGGCAAAGGACAGAGAACTACAGAGAATAGACAGAGAACACATTCTAATGACGAACAGTAGAGGCCTTGTTCTAATACTGTAGGAATGCACCTGCATAGATGCCACACAGTCAGACATCAAACTTCTAACTCTGGCAATGTTCCAACTACATCTGTATGTACGTCAGAGATTCCTCTGCTATTCCCCACTGTAGCACATCAGTCCACAGTCCTATTTGAGTTTTGATACGCCTTATATATACCTGGTTAGTATTCCACAGTATTTCAGAGGGATTTCTATCTGCATATGAGGGTCTTTTTATCAGTCATTTGTGGACTTGACAGTCACTTTCTTTTTCTTTCTCCTCACTCCTTCAGGCATTTAACATGATAGACGGTCATGAGGACAATAATCATCTCTCTGCTAAGTAAGTCGTAGTTCAGACCAAAGATTCACGAGACAAAACCATTTTAAGCCCAGTTGAATTTATGGTTCGTCTTATGGCGGTGTCGTGACTCGTGTGCGAAAAATTGTCGATCTACAAGCTCACAATGCATTGTGCATATGAAGTGTTGTGAAGTTGTAGAAAGATCGTCTCAGGTCCTATCTGGGAACCCATTCCGTTTAAAAAAAAACAACGTACGCGTCAAGCCTTCATCAGTGTACGCCGAAACGTGTATGTTGTTCTGTCTGCTCTGCAGTATATCATGCCAACTTAAATACATGAATAAAAGTGCTTAAAGGACAGTTCTGTGAGTGCTGGTATTCTCTTATAGAGATTTATTGTAAAGTAACTTTTCCAGACAGTGCACCCGGTAAGAAAGCTCAGTGATATTTAAACGAGTTGGAGTCGTGCTCGCACCCTTGATGTAAAGGCAGTGGTTCTGACAGATTCTGCTGTTAGTAGAATCTGTCATGAGAGATTATCTCAGGTCTAAACCATATGCAGGTAAGAAACTGGAATTCTGAGATCCTGAAGCCATTCTAGCCAAGTATTTAATCTAAAGTCAAGTCAAGTCTATATTTCATTCTCTCATCCAGATTTATTGGCACAGATAATGTTCCAAAAGAACATTATCTGTGCCAATGAAGCCTGATTCATAGTTTGTTGTGCGCCGGTGTCAGCCTACTTGTAGGTCTGCTATTCTCAGGCATTTTCGGCATGCGACACCATCGCACAACGGAGCATAAATGAGGCTTAATGCTGTCACGTGCATTATTAATCTAACAAACAAAAAAAACGCTCAGGGGCTAAATGTTGTTTGTTTGATTAATTAAGCATAAGCCAACATTATGCTCTGCGACATTATCTTTCTTTACTTTGTTTTTCTTTTTTGGTCCAGCATCGGTTGAATCAAGAATAGCGGGGATGTGCATCCTCGTCTCATCGACAAATAGTGTCCCAGCATTCCCTAATCATTACGGACATTGACAGTTGCAGAGAGCTAGAAGGGGGTGGGACAGACTTAGACAGACTTAGGAGAAAATGATGACCAGGGGATAAAACTGGAGCCACTTAGCAGATGAGGACAGGGGACAGTGACAGACACACAGCAGAGCACTGCTGAATACTTAACCATTTAAATCCTATACACTTTGTTGCAGATGTATGAGCTTGTAGATCAACTATTTTTTTCTGCATCTTCACCTATTTCCATGGAATGTTTGTTCACCTATTATGACTTGCCCAAAATAGGGACGCGAGGGATCATGTGGTTAATGTACAGGACACTATTTAGGACAGTACAGTATGTCTCACTCCGTCTCCTTGCACTGTATACGCAGTGGGTCGTGACTTGTGTTATTCTTGTAAAATGTCAGAACGTCTTGCATGCATTTACTTTACTGTACAACGTGTTAGAGAGTCATCTAGAGTTTGGCAATTGGGGACACACAGCCACTAGGACCTTGAACATCTTCTTTGGTCCTTCTTTTCACTTAGTTCATTGCATGATCAGAGTTAGCTCTCTCTCGCTCTCGTTCTCTTGATTCACTTTCAGTCTCTGTTCTCTATGAACTCTTCTCTGTTTTCGACACTTTTTTCAGATCTTCACTTATTCCCAACGTTGTGATATTGTGACATCTGTATACAACATTGCCTCTATCACTGAAATATTTATTCTGACAACTTGTGATAATTTTCGCTGTCTTGTGTCCAAAACTATTTTCCCTTCGGGAACCATAAAAGACATCTTAGAGCTCTCTAATATTCTTCCTTTCTGTCTCACAGACACACTCTCTCTACTCCCTTTACCCTCTATTGCTGTAACAAGTCCTTTCCTGTCCATTAAATGTCATTCAGTGAGTGGGTTATATTTATTACCACCAAATGAATTGGATTTTACATCCTAGTAAGAATAGGGGGGTCGAGTCCATAAGAGAAATCAATAAAGGAATCCAGTATTTCTCAGTATTAAACAACAAAATATAATTTTAGAGTATGATATTTAGAGTATGATTCTACAAGATTCTAGATATCCATAAAAAAATGTCTTCAGAGCCTTGATTAAGCAATCTGCAAAGCCAAAAACCATCACCACAAATGTGTTTAACCTCACCATGTCGGGTTTTGTGCTTATTTCACTAGTGATCAATCTGCGTGCTTTAAGGGGAATACCACTCATTTTCAATGGGGGGGGGGACTTTTTCTTATTTCCACACAACAGCTCTAAGGTGTATTAAAGACACAGTTCAATGTTGAAAATGAGTGGTATTCCCCTTTAAGCATCAGGCTAGAGTTACTGTAACATACAGTATCTGCCTTTTATTGATGACTCCACCCCACCCCTACGGGGATTGGGAGGTGCACTTATTTCTGCCCGCTGTGGTCATATTGCCGATCTGGTCCTGTCCCAATGAGCCAAGGTGAGAGAATGAGTGTGCACTTTTAAAGTGAAGGTTACAGAGTGATGAAGCAGAACTGATCCTGTCTTCTATATTTATTCAGCGTTGGTGCATCAGCCAAAACGAGAACATTAACACCAAAATCAGATCAGACATGATATAGAAATAGTATAGTGTCACCTTTGTAAATTAATAAATAAATAATAAAATAGGCTTAGTCCAAAATGTTTCCAGTGAATGTTTCATGATGTAAAAACAAAACCTAAACCCAGAGATCATTTGTCCTGTCACCTACAATAGAAGCCCTTAATATCGAAAGACCAAAACGAGAACTGAAATGTAAAATGAAACATCCCCACTGTATAATATTACAGAAGAGAAACACAACAGGGAAGTGAAGTCAGTGGCCCGTAACAACACATTTGCATGACTGCTGACAATGATTATAAAAGGCAACCCCTTGAGCACTACAGTACCGTGTATGTAAAGTGAACAATTGTATACTGCAGTGGTTCTCAAAGAGGGGTCCGGGAACCCCCAGGGGTCCTTGAGGGGGTTCCAGGGGGTCCCCAGCAAAATGGTTAATACAGCATCACAATCATTTTAACCCCTTTATCCATATTTTATACGATGGCTGTTCAAAAACAGCAGATCTACAAGCTCACAAAGCTTGAACATCTGCAATTTTTGAACATATTTGAAACATTTTGCATAATTTTGAATGTTTTAACACAAATCTTCTCTTCAGGGGGTCCCTGGCACAAAACATTTTCAGATGGGGGTCCGCAGCCAAATATAATATCAATTTGGGGGTCCTTGGCACGTAAAAGTTTGAGAACCGGTATAATGTACAGTACACATGTGTGCATGCACATCGTACACATGCATGCACACACGCAAGCGCACACAAACGCAAACGCACACACACACACACACACACACGCACGCACGCACGCACGCACGCACGCACACACGCACACACACACACACACACACACACACACACACACACACACACACACACACGCACGGTATACACACCTGGCAGAGTTGGTAAGATACAGGTGTTAGGACCAGGTTTGTCAGGGTCTGCAGGGGAATACTTTGACTCCAGATCATGATGGAGAATTGAGAACTCCTTGTACCGCCTGTAGATCAAATATTTGCTGCTCCCTTTAGTCTTCACCTCGATTGCAAACCTCTGGGGGGGGGGGTCAAGAAAGGAGTGAACGGAAAATGGAGAGGGGAAGAGAAGGAAATGAAACAGAAAACAGAAAGATGGGATAGAGAGTGATCACAAACTATTTAAAAAGTTTCCGCCCATAAATACTCTGTTTCTATGCTCATTAAAGTAGTCTGAGCTAATAACATTAAGAAGATATATCATGAATTCATGATCTCTTACATAATAGTCGATGAAGCCTTTCGTCTCCTCAATGTCAGCAATGGTGGCGCTGACTGGGACATCATCAGGGAGCTGGTCAAAGTCACTGGAATGGATTGAAAGATCATTCTAACCACGTTTAAATTCAAGTACATCTTCCAATGTCTCAATCCCAATTATTCAAAAGGCTTAAAGGTTTTGCAGACAAAAGTCCCATAGTGTTCTCGGCGAGCGACACCATCGTACGAGCAGGGGTGGAAAGTAACTAAGTACATGTACTCAATTACTGTACTACTGTACTACATTTTGAGGTACTTTTACTTTACTGAAGAATTTCCAATTCTATACTTTTACTTTTACTCCACATCTCAGAGTCAAATATTGTACTTTTACTCCACTACAATTATTTACTGGTAGTTAAAAACAGATTAGGATTATTATTACAAAACATACATTAACCCTATTTAAACTTCTTTGCATTGTGGGCTTGTAGATCTGCTATTTTCAAAAGATTTGTATGCATTTGATGGACGCTAACACCACAACACCCCCCTCCCCCCTCGATACTGCTCCTCAACTTGATATCTCTGTGGACAAACACATCTCCATTGATCAAATGATCAAATCGTTCGGTGTTGGCTTGCACATGATTCACCTCAATGTGAATTCCCTTGTAGGAAACAAGCTAACACAAATCAAGCAGATGTTTTATGATGGTAAGGTTGACATTTTAACTTTCTCTGAAACTAAACTTGATCATACGATAAAGGACATTGAGATTGAAATTGAAAATTACAAACTTTTCAGAAATGATAGGAGCATTAATGGGAGAAACGGAGGTGGTGTATGCATGTATGTACATATTGACAATGAGTGCATCCTTCGCGAAGACCTGAAGGATGCAGCCATTGAAGCTGTGTGGGTCGAGATCATTTTTAAAAATTCCAAGCCTGTGCTAGTCGGTACCATATACAGACCTCCTAACCAGACTGATTTCTATGAAAGACTTGAGGAGTGTTTAGCTAAGGTGGAGTGTGCGGAGACGATTCTTCTTGGTGACTTTAACACAGACATGCTCTGTAAGGAAGCGTCAGTGTATAAGTCATTCAAGGGGTTTTGTCATCGGCACTCACTCCACCAGCTAATCACCCAGCCCACAAGGCTGTGTGTTTCCACTCAAACTACCATAGATCTCATTCTAGCAACGGACAAGGACAAAATCCTCAATAGTGGTGTTTCTACCTGTGGCATATCTGATCATAACATGATCTTCTGCACCAGAAAGAAACGTAAACCTAAGAACGGTTGCCACAAATCAGTCACGATCAGAGACCTCAGAAACTATAAGAGTGAGGATTTAGATCGCAGGCTAGAGGAACTGGACTGGTCCGACGTACTAAACAGCACACAGGTAGACGAATCTTGGCTTGGTTTCAAAACCAAATTCATTCAAATTTTGGACAGTGTGGCCCCCATGAAAACCGTCATGGTCAAATCCCGCCCGGTACCATGGATGAATTCGGACATCCTTACTGCCATGAAGGTCAGAAACAAAAAGTGTTCTGAGCTTCATAAAGGTAGGATCAAACTCGCCAGGTGTTTTAACAAAGGTCTCGAATCCCACGTAGCTAAACTTGTAAAAGAAAGAAACAAGCTAAGAAACAAGGTTAATCGCATGCTCGAACTAGCAGAAAAAAGCTTCCTCGATGACAAAATTGAGGAAAATAAAAGCAAACCACGAGAGCTTTGGAAGCTATTCAACAACCTACTAGGCTGCAGCAAGAAATTGAAAACCAGGTTTACAAACATAAGCCTCAAGGTGAATGACACTCTCATCACATCCAAACATGAAGTGAGTAAAATCCTCAACATATTCTTCACGACCATAACCTCAGATTTGGTTGAAAAACTTCCCCCTCACTCTGGGTGCTATGGTGAAGAACATGTTGACTCATTTTACAAAAAACAGGGTGTACGGAAAGATGATTTTAAACTCTCCCCTGTGAAAACAGAAGAGGTGTTTAAAAAATTGAGTGCTCTTCATCAACACAAAGCCACAGGCCTCGACAATATCCCCGCCAAATTTCTAAAAGACTCGGCCGCCTCCATTGCTCCAATCATTACCCACATAATAAACCTCTCCATCATACAGGGACGGGTCCCTAACGATTTCAAAAAAGCAAGGGTGACCCCTCTGTACAAAAAAGGAAACAAATTAGACCCTGGCAACTACCGCCCTATTTCTATTCTTAGCTCCATCTCGAAAGTCATGGAAAAAATAGTCTATGAACAGGTCGATAAGTATCTTGCCGAAAAAAATCTAATTTACAAATTCCAATCTGGTTTCAGAACAAACCACTCCACTGACACATGCCTTCTCTATTTGAACGACTCTATCAAACAAGATGTCGACAAGGGCAAATATTGCGGCATGGTCATGCTGGACCTCCAAAAGGCCTTTGACACCGTCAATCACCCAATTATGATCAATAAGCTCAAAGCAATAGGTTTTGATGATACGTCAGTGAACTGGATGAGATCCTACCTGGAAGGGAGGGAGCAAGTGGTGGAAGTAAACGGCACCCAGTCCCCCCCCCTCCCTGTGACTTGTGGTGTCCCACAAGGAAGTATACTAGGACCTTTACTGTTCCTGATATATGTGAATGACATGTCATCGGCCTGCGACTGCAAGCTGTTCCTGTTCGCAGATGACTCGGCCCTGCTAGTCTCGGACAGGGACAGGCTGCAGGTTGAGAAAACTCTCAGCTCCGAACTCAACAAGATCTGCATCTGGCTCTCTGACAACAAACTTTCATTACACCTGGGTAAAACTGAATCCATCCTCTTTGGGTCCAGTCCTAACCTTAGCAAGGCAGAGAGTTTCACGATCAAAGTGGGTGATAATGTCATCAAAAGAAAGGATGAAATTACCTACCTGGGCTCCATCTTGGAGGCAAACCTCTCCGGTAACAAAAACGCCGAAAAAGTGATCAAAAATGTCAACCGAACAACACGCTATTTGTGGAGGATTGATCGCCTAGTCAGTAAGAATACTCTGAAGATTCTTGCAGGGGCCCTCATTCAAGGTCATTATGATTATGCATGCACTTCATGGTATCACAACACCTCCAAGGCCTTAAAAACAAGGCTCCAAACATCCCAAAACAAACTTGTAAGGCTACTTCTTGGCCTCAATCACAGAACCCATCTAACCCCTGCTCATTTTGCTAGGATTGGATGGCTTAGGGTTGAGGACAGAGTACAGCAACTTGCTATGGGCCTGGTCTTCAAGATACACCACAACATTGGGATCCCCCTGTATTTGTCAAAATACTTCAAAAATGTTAATGAAGTCCATGATCATAACACCAGAGGCAGCTCCACTGATCATGTTCAACCCAGATTTGGCTCAACTAAGGGTATGAACTCATTCTCATGCTATTCATCAAAAATGTGGAATGCCCTACCAAAAGGAGTAAAGGAGTGTAAAACCCTACTCACTTTCAAAACTGCCCTAAAGATACACCTTCAGGAGGCTGCAATTCGAAAATGGCCCCTGTCTAAGTCTTAACCTACCCCTCCCTACCCCCCCCCCCCCCCTCTTTCATTTTCCTCTTTTGTATATATATATATATATATATATATTTTTTTTTTTTTTTTTTTTTTTTTTTTTTTTTTTTTCTCTCGTCATACCAGTAACCTGAAAGCTGATTGTATGACATTCTGTATAGTAGTGTGTATATCTGCCTGCCTCTTATATTTCATCATGATTTGTGTGCATGGGGTCCTCATCTTAAACAAGCGTAATGCTTAATGAGGGTTTCCAGTTTAGTAGACCTTGTATTGTGAATTTGTACTTCCATGTACTGTTATGTACTGTCATGTACTATTCTCATGTCTTTCTAAATAAACTACATCAATCAATCAATCAATTTGAAAACTTGTGAAATGGGACATTCTGCATAATGAGTAGTTAGTACTTTCTACTTGATACCAATACTTTTGTGCTTTTACTCAAGTTAAATTTGGAATTCCAGACTTTTACTTGTAACCTTTTAACGACAATAGGCTACAGCTGTGCTTGTTACAGATACGCAAAACTTCTAACGCATGTTTGAAGTTTCAAGTTGCACTTACACACATCTCAACATAACTTCAGAGAACAGTGGTGTAAAGTAACTAAGTACATTTACTCAAGTACTGTACTTAAGTACAATTTTGAGGTATTTTTTACTTTATTGGACTGGAGTAGTAGGCTATTTCCAATAGTCAGTACGTAGGTTTTACTTTTACTTCTACTCCACTACAAGATCTACAAGCTCACAAGGCTTTGCAAAGTGAGCTTGTAGATCTGCTATTTTCAAAAGATTTTTATACATTTAGATACTTTTACTTAAGTAAAACAATTGAGTACTTTTCCCACCACTGGCTATGTGTTACAGATACGCAAAACATAAAACGCGGCATGTTTGAAGTTTCAAGTTACACTTACACACATCTAAACATAACTTCACACACTACCATTTCACAGCACATTCATGCGTAATGGAATGGAATGCATGATGCGCGTCGCATTTCCAGATCCTATAATGGTTGTTTAGGTGAGAAAGATAAGACCAAAAAACTTTCTCCAAAAGATTACATTTTGTCTCAAAGACACTCACCTCTCATCCCGTAATTGTCGGGGCAGCGACATTGTATTTATTGAAGCTGTTAGTGAGGGAAAGTGAGAAACCTCTGCGTTCACTTCACACACACACACACACACACACACACACACACACACACACACACACACACACACACACAGTCCTAGATCGTGCGTCTGAAGCGTTTGCGCCACACTTAATACGCACGACATCCAGGAAGCGAGAGTTCAGTTAAAAAAAACATCCTCTATTAATTTTGGCGGAGGGTTACTGGGTGCGGACTGTGTGTGTGTGTGTGTGTGTGTGTGTGTCTGTGTGTAACACTGACAAAGGATTTTGTAAATGATTAGCCATAAACCTTCCTCTTAGTGTTTAACCACTTAAAACCCATATGGGTAACTGCAGTCCCTCGGGGCTCATTACTAGTGTATTTTCTGTTTTCTGCTATTTTCAGCGAAAGTTTTCCCCACAATACCGATGCTGGGGTTTAAGTGGTTAAACAACCCCATCCCCTCAAAGAGTGCATTTCTCCTGCCTTTCTGTCATTAGTAGTTAGAGCCTGCTGAACACCAACTGTACCAGTAAAGATAAACTACCTTTACCCTCTCAGCTGTTTTGAGTTGGTACTCATGATGACCAATGGGGCCAGTGACCAGCGGCCCTTGAGGAGCCCATGGGCCAAGGCTCATTTACAATTCAATTAAATGCAAATATCTGAATATATATATATTTACATTAAATATATAATTAAGTATAGGTTAACGCTCAAATACGTACCCTCAGCCTACAGTACAAGTCCCCTTCTATCTGATTATATGGCACTAATGTCTGACTAACAGTTGACAAGTATTATTAACATTATGTAAATACTGGAGGTTATAGACTGTAAATCCTGTACAAAGAATGTATACAGGTGGCGCTTTCTTGATCCCCCCCCCTTAACACGAGTAGGGTTTTTGCGTTCCTACCCGACTGCCAAAACAAACTTGTAAGGCTACTTCTTGGCCTCAATCACAGAACCCATCTAACCCCTGCTCATTTTGCTAGGATTGGATGGCTTAGGGTTGAGGACAGAGTACAGCAACTTGCTATGGGCCTGGTCTTCAAGATACACCACAACATTGGGATCCCCCTGTAGTTGTCAAAATACTTCCAAAATGTTAATGCAGTCCATGATCATAACACCAGAGGCAGCTCCACAAATCATGTTCAACCCAGATTTGGCTCAACTAAGGGAATGAACTCGTTCTCATGCTATTCATAAAAAATGTGGAATGCCCTACCAAAAGGAGTAAAGGAGTGTAAAAAAACTCACTTTCAAAACTGCCCTAAAGATACACCTTCAGGAGGCTGCAATTCGAAAATGGCCCCTGTCTAAGTCTTAACCTACCCCCCCCTACCCGCCCCCCCTCCTTCATTTTCCTCTTTTGTATATATATATAATTTTTTTTCTCTCGTCATACCAGTAACCTGAAAGCTGATTGTATGACATTCTGTATAGTAGTGTGTATATCTGTCTGCCTCTTATATGACATCATGATTTGTGTGCATGGGGTTCTCATCTTAAACAAGCTTAGTGCTTAATGAGAGTTTCCAGTTTAGTAGACCTTGTATTGTGAATTTGTACTTCCATGTACTGTTATGTACTGTCATGTACTATTCTCATGTCTTTCTAAATAAACTACATCAATCAATCAATCAGTGCCCAGGCCATTCTAGGTAGTGTGGGCTTGGTGTGAGTGTGTGTGTGTGTGTGTGTGTGTGTGTGTGTGTGTGTGTGTGTGTGTGTGTGTGTGTGTGTGTGTGTGTGTGTGTGTGTGTGTGTGTGTGTGTGTGTGTGTGTGTGTGTGTGTGTGTGTGTGTGTGTGTGTGTGCGTGCGTGCGTGCGTGCGTGCGTGCGTGCGTGCGTGCGTGCGTGCGTGCGTGCGTGCGTGCGTGCGTGCGTGCGTGCGTGCGCGCGTGCGTGCGTGTGTGTGGTGGGGGGGCTTAAAGATAATTGGCCCATGCGCCTCCTTCAGTCTTTTTGCGTCCCTGGAGTTGACCTTCAAAAGGTGAATTCGGCTCCTGATGAATACAGCTGATGGCTGAGAGGATGCTGAGTAGATGCTGGGTAGCTTTGGGCCCAACTCCCCCTCTCACGTAGCCTGGTAAACCCTCCCTCCGGAAATCTCATTTCCACTGAAATCAAATGGAAATGAGATTTCCGGAGGGAGGGTTTACCAGGCTACCTCTCACGTTGTAGTGATTAAATCTTATGACACTAGATGTCAGCAAAGTGATGATCTGGTGCTGGAGTGTGATTGGCATGCTGTTGAAAGAGATGAACTCTCTCTGCGTGTGTGGGTGTGTGTGCGTGTGTATGTGTGTATGTGTGTGTGTGTGTGTGTGTGTGTGTGTGTGTGTGTGTGTGTGTGTGTGTGTGTGTGTGTGTGTGTGTGTGTGTATGTGTGTGCGTGCGTGCGTGCGCAACACAACATAACAACAATAACAACAATAATAAAGATAAAGAACATAAAGATATACTAATAACATAAACAAGGAGATAAAAAAAATAAAGCTATGTACTATAGCAGCAATAGGGAGGGGGAGAAATGTTAGTCTTTAAGCTTATAGAATGTGCAATAAGGAATAACTATAGACACAATTACATTTATTCATTGTGCAATATCGGTTTTGAACTTGTTTATATGGCTCTAACCACCGCCGGAAACATTGAACCCCGGACAGTGAAACCCCTCACACCCTTGCCAGTCCATCACAAACAGTCAGTTTCCGGGGTGTTGCTCATGTCTTTCGTAATCCTTTTTACTCTCCTCAAGCATCTGCTGTCGTACATATCCGTCAGGGATCGGAGGGGGCTCCCTGTATGCGCTCAGCCGAAAGCACCATGAAGAACACACAGATCCCAGGAATAGCTACGAGTGATAGCCCCTGTCAATATGCTCTGGGTGTCGATTCTATTGTGTTTTGCGTTTCTTACTCAATGTCCTGTTGTAGCCCAGTGCTACAATTTATCCCAGTGCTACACATATCGATTCCATCTCTATTTTCATACAGCCCGAGACTGACACTTTGAATAGTTGCTCACATATCAGTCCATCCGTGGCCATGAATTGCAGCTATGTATTTCAACACGACCAGGGCATCCTGTGGCCTCCAAGCCAGCTACTTCACACTTACATTCAAGGGTGTATTTATCTTCAAGGTTATGCCAGTTGCTAGGCTCTAGTGTGTGTGTGTGTGTGTGTGTGTGTGTATGCCTTCTATATAGTTTAATGACATTGCATCCTTGGAACACAACTCTAAACTAGAGCGACACTGCCAAAAACAGCTGAAGGAATCCCATAGGCAATTGAGTTGACAGGCAGGTACAGGCAGGCGCGCCACACACACACACACACACACACACACACACACACACACACACACACACACACACACACACACACAGTAAGAGAAGAAGCTAGACTGACAGAAAGGGTTGACAGACACAGCATTTTGACAGCAGGTCACCTTGCAGACATAATGATGAAGTAAGAAGAACTAAGAGGAGGTCTTTCCTGTGGTTGATGATGACACTGTACTGGTGCATCATGTGAACATCATTACACAATAAAATCAGTTCATTTAACCATTTGAACCCCAGCATGCCTATTCTGGGGGGAACATTCACCAGAAATTGCAGATCTACAAGCTCTTTTGAGAGAAGAGATTTTTGGTGAAGAGATTTTGTGTAGACGGAAAAAGCGGTCCAACAACAGTTGTAACCCAAGTCTGTTTCACTAAGAATAGAGGGTTTAAGTGGTTAACTCTGAGTGTACAAACAGGCAAATGGATCCGTAAGGGTCCACATGGTTCCATTTGAGAGTGTAGCCTACAAATGGAAACACATGGATCCTTATGGGTCCATTTTGTTCCATTCGTACTGTCTCAGAGTTAGCATTGAGCACTGCATGGGCTGGACTTGAACATGCAGCATTGTAAGGACAGTGCAGTATTGTAGCTCACACTGCTGACCCCTCCCGGGTGGATTTGTACACTCTCCGAGTTAAATGAACACTCAGGAGTTTAATGTGTGGATTTCCCTGTGTGTATTGCATGAGCCAGTAAGCTAATCTACAGTAGGTGTAACTGGTTGAGGGATATCCTAGTGATACCAATACAAACATACACACGCAAGCACGCAATTACACACTCACTCACTCACTCACTCACTCAGTTCAGCTGGGGCAAATATCCACCTGTCAAGAGTTAATACTGCACCTGTTGCAGAACAGCAACTGTATCTTTAAATACTAAATTTGAAACAGAGGCCTTCCCTCTATCTACCTCTCGATCTATCTGTCTGTCTGTCAGTCAGTCAGCCTGCCTATCTATCTATATATCTATCTGTCTCTCTCTGTCTCTCTCTGCCTCTCTCTCTGTCTCTCTCTCTCTCTGTCTTTGTCTCTCTCTCTCTGTGTGTATCTTTAACTGATGCAGGTCATCATTCTCCTCTCCCTGCCTGACTCTTGTTCCTCTAGTCATGTCTTGTCCTCAATAAACCTTAAGCACCTCATTTATCAAACTAACAGTAGCTGCTGCACGTTACTGTTTGTCAAACAGTGGTCCACAGAGTTCTAGTGGTCCATAGGAAAATGTTATATATATATATATATATATATATATATATGTATATATATATATATTTATTTGTTTCTCTCCCATCAAATTTAAGAAAGCCTTTGAACTAATAACCTTGAAATTAACTATTTACTAGGGCTTGATACAGTATACTCTGTGTTGCGCATTGAAAATAGCCAGTCTACATTTTTTTAAATAATATTTCAAAAGCATATTATGCTAGTGGTCCAGACAAAGCTGAAACAAAAAAAAAGGTTGAGAACCTCTGCCAATCTGTCCAATACTGTCCAATCTGTCTTTGTATTTGGCAGTTTTTCTCCCTTGCTATCAATATTCACCCTGATCGCTCAATAACCTCTCTGTCTTTGTGTTTCCAAGAAGTCTTCTTCTCCGTCTCCTCACTCCCTACAGTCACCCTTCTAATCTCCCCCACCAGCCATACCTCCCTCCCTCTGGCATCCTTTTAAAGAGCTGACCATAGGAAATTGCTGACCAGAGGTAATTCAATAGTAAGGTGAAAGTCATGAGCATCTGGACTAGACAAGGGGAACAGAGGGTCAAACCAGTTGGAGGGAGAGAGAGAGATATTGCTAATTGTTTGCTTTTGTTGGTGAAATTACTGCAGGTGTAGCCCAGTGAGTTTATGTGTGCATATTGCATAACGGAGGAAAGGTGTGTCTGAAAGAGAAAAGATAAGAAATTGAAGAAATGTGGGGCAGCTGTGAATATAGAAAGCCAAATAGAAGCAACATTATTTTATTGCGCAGCTTCACAAGGCTGTTGAGGACACCAATTTAGTCAACAATAAAATTCAATAAAATGTAATTGGGAACACACACACACACACACACGCACACGCACACGCACACGCACACGCACACGCACACACACACAATTACTTTTTATCTACGTTCTACATGAATTGGTGATTTGACCATGAGTGGAATCCGAAGAGGAGAAAGTCTTAATACATCAGTGTAGGTGATGGGTGACAAATGAGAAGAAAGATGGAGAGAAAGTGAGGGGGTGAGGATGTCTGAGGCAACAGTAGGTAAAAGCAGAACCCATCTAGAAGCTGTCACGGTCCTTCTGACAAGCTTGAGATCGTGTGGAGATATGGGAGGACGAAGGGGAGATACAGACCGATAAAAAAATAATTGGGGGAAGGAGAGAAGGAGAGGATAGCCAGATAAACAGATAGAGAGATTAGTAAAATCATTGACCGAGTTGGAGATAGATGGATGGATATGCATTCAAAAGCTGAACAGGTAGGCAGAGGGAATTGGAAGGTGATGCAAATTTATTCTGGGCTTCAGGGGACCAGAGATAAGTCAGTGTGTGCATGCCTGTCTGCATCACATATCATATGTCTGTGAATTCCTGCTAGAGTATCCTGGTGTGTGTGTGTGTGTGTGTGTGTGTGTGTGTGTGTGTGTGTGTGTGTGTGTGTGTGTGTGTGTGTGTGTGTGTGTGTGTGTGTGTGTGTGTGTGTGTGTGTGTGTGTGTGTGTGTGTGTGTGTGTGTGTGTGTGTGTGTGTGTGTGTGTGTGTGCATGCGTGTGTCAATGTGTCACTCACCATATACCTCCGATAGGGAAGCAATTATATATCCTCTCGTTACTTTTGGCAAGATGTTACATAGTGAAGTTCAGACAAGACCATCTATATATATAATGCTATATTGAACCTCAGGGAGGAAATGTGAGCGTTCATGAGGCGGGCCATGTCACCAGGTCAACCGCAGCAGAACAATACCCCAGGAACAGAAGGATTCACTATGGCGTGGTGACAGGGGATCAAACTGAGCACCATCTGGTTCCAGGATTGTTATAGCAATGGGTCTCAAAGTGGGGTCCGGGGACCCACATGGACCCTCGAGGAGGTTCCACGGGGTCCCCAGCAAAATGTGTTGAAACACTTATAGCCCTATTTGATTTTCCGGGTATTTTCGAAACATTTAGAAAAATCTTGACAGATCTTGACAAATCTTCTCTTATGTTGGTCTCTGGCACAAAAAGACAAAATCTTTTAAAATGAGGGTCTGCGGCCAAATACATAAAAAAATATTCCTTGCCATGAAAAGGTTTGAGAACCACTTGGCTTATAGAACAACGCGTTCAAAACTGTCTTTGCGTCTGCACTTTCTTTTGCCGTCTACAGCAATCGTTCTTAAACGTAATAAATATTTGGACCCTTATCAGAAATGTAGCGGCTTCCCGTGACCCATCCATCGCTATTTTTTAATGAACACAGTAGGCTACTTAGTGATAACTTGAACAACTGGTAATAATTCATCACTCATTCTGGGAACCACCCCAGAAACAATGATCGACACAGCACAGTATGTCGTTTACATGCAAGGAGTGTTATTCGCATGATCTCCTAAATGACTGCCATAGCAAATGTCTTTGTTCTCATATCACTCCATACCCCGTGACCACCTGCCCATTCTTTTACGGGGTGGCTCTACAGGAGGCTAGACCTCTATAAGAGGGCTGGTCTGTGGGTTTATCCGTGTCTGATTGTGTGTTTGTCTGGAGATAATCGCGCAAACTGCTGGACTGATCCACATCGAATTGCTTGTGCACACTGCACTGCAATGTCATAGATGACTGACATCATAGACACGCTTTTCCCACGTTGAACGTCACAGCACCTCTGAAATGCCTGAATTGTAAATTGTTCTTCACCACCTTGCCGCCACAAACATGGAACATTTCCATATTTATTAGACATTATTCCCACTGACCTAGTTAACAATTGGGCTGAATAATCTTTTTTTTGTTGGCATGCTGTAGGTAGTGGACACTATTTAAACACCACTGTGGTACACTAACTCAGTGGTTCTCACCCCGTTTCAGGCCGCGACCCCCCAAAATAATAATATTTGAAATGGGGATCCCCCACCCTGATAAGCACTTGGAATTGTAGGAGTTGAGGCATGACATTTTGTTTGACTCTTTTTTTTAACGTATTGGGTATTAAAAGTCCTTAAATTGTTACTGTTACACTTGTCATCTGGGGACCCCCCCAAAATCATGTGGGGAACAGCAATGTCTGCAATTATGTCAATGAAAATGCTACGGAAACCAGGAAACAATACATTGACCACAAAAGGACAGATGGTTTAGGGGAAAACAAAAGTGAGCTACTGTACTATGTGGAGAGATGGAGAGAAACCACTTTAAACCCAATTCTTAGTTGACTAGGTTCCCAAGTAATTTGCCTGACGAAGGCCTTTTCAATAAATTTGTGCGGGAGCTACAATCCAGTGTGTGGATTAACTTAACTTTTCTATGTTCATTGCCTTGTTATCCAGCACCTGGCCAACAGGTATAAGATCTGCACACAATTTCCTCACTGAACTCTATACTAGGCCCCCTCCGCCTCCGATCTACAAGCTCACGACATGTCGCCTTGAGACGTGTTGTGAGCTTGTAGATCGGCTATTTTCGCCGAATGTAAGCCCCTGGATAGGGACACTATGGTTCAAGTAGTTAAGATTATTAATAGGCCTGTGTGATTTGTTAATGCCACAGAGACAGGGATCCCACTTCAGGGCCAACAACAGGCCGCACGTCATGTCTTGCATGACGTGCATTAGTGTCTATAGTGACCCTCCATGCCCTCCCAAAATAGAGAGAAGAAACGGGAGCGTGGATGTGTGTATGTAAGGGGGGAGGGGGCCTATAAAAGTCTTATTGTGTCCTTCCCTTTCTGCTGACCTTACCTCTGTCTCTCTATTTACTCGCCATCGCCTCTCTCTGTCCCTTTGTCTTCCCATCTCTCTCTCTCTCCCCTCTCCTCTGCATCCGTCCATCGCTCAGGTAAGACAAGAGATGAGAAGGGAAATATAATATTCAGTGAAAACAGCTGATCTACAAGCTGATCAACAAGCTCATGTGTCGCATAGTGACTCGTTGTGAGCTTGTAGAGCGGCTATTTTTGGTGAAGATATTTAGTGAAGAGCAAAAAACAGGAGGTAGCCTAGAATAGAGCGCTTGGGAATCCGTTCAACTAACTATAGTTTTTAAGTAGTGCTAAAGTCAGAAAAGACAAAAATGAGATGTCTTGTGAGATGCGTTGGTCAAAGATAATCTAGCTGAACAGAATTCATAGCCGGTGTTCATGGATTGAAATAACACAAGATGCTCTTATCTGTGCCAAGCAGTTATAAAGTCATTAGTGATGTATTGTGAACTATTAATGGAGTTGGTTGCTGTATAATGATGATTATAAAACTAAATGTGAAGAGCATTAATCATAGAAGACATTTACAGTAACAAAACATGAATACATCTTGTATCAAAAGTAGGCCTAGTGTATGTTGCAAGTGGGATAATCTTAAAATGTTCATGGACACACAAACACACAAAGAGGTGTTGATATACTTTACTGTAGTGTTGGCTATAAATAGTGTCCATTAGAACACTTGCATGGATGTGGAGTCTTCCTTCAAAGCAACCAGTTTGAATGTTGAAGATTATTCTGAATTCTTGGAAAACTCTTAACAGTTTTCTGGATTTGCCAGAGGGTTATTGTTGAAATCTCCACCTGAAACCCATCATAAAGTATGGTGACTTACATATGTTTTTTAACTCACAAACTCGCTCCATTTCAACAAGGGCTCTAAAATGGTTGAGCATGTGTTTGTGGTGAGAAAAGTGCTTCATGGAAGTTGTTAAGGAGAATCATTTATTGTGCTACTTTGAAAAGCCCATGGTAAAAACTACAGTAGTTTGCTGTGATGAATTGGTGTGTTATGGTGCATATCACTGCACTGAAATATCTGCCAGCACACTATCCATCATACTCACTGGTCATATTAGTTTGTTACAGAGCATGGATAAATTTATTTATTGTAGCTGTCGCTTCAATGTACAAGCCCAGTCATGTCACTCAGCGTGAAGCCACCTTCACGCCTACAGTAGCCTATATGATTTACACTGTCAACATTGGTGAGATAGGCCCTGTTTACTCCATTCTACTTGTGGAACTATGGTTGTTGTGGGGTGCATGTCTGTGTAGAGTATGAACATGCTAACACCAGGGAAGGGCATTGTTATGATGCAGCCTAACGGGTTCAGCTTCAAGATGTACTGTATGGAACATCAATTACATTTGCAAAGCATATTATATACATCTCTAAGCAAAACTGTCTCTAATAGCGGCATGGCTCCCATGTGGATCTCGGATGTGACCAGTCAATGACGTCAGTCATCTTTCAAGGTTTCAGCCCAATCCAACCGCCATTGACGTGCATTATAAAATAAAGTTAAATGTTTCAAAAATATCTATTACATTTTGTGAAAAACATAGACATTCACTTGCTATTTGTCAGTTGGATAACAGGTGGAGAGGTTGGAAAGAGACATCAAGGAGGGCTGCATATCAGATTTTATTAGTCATAGTGTCACTTCTGGGGTCCTTTCATCAAAGAGTACACAGTAAGTGTTTTGTTAGGGTCAAATACTCCAATATGCTAAGGGAATATCAATTCTACTCTAAAAAGACTTAGCAAAAACTCACTGGGCAACCAAAGCAACACACACATGCGCTCGCACACTCGCACGCATGAGCACATGCTTTCTCACACACACACACACACACGCACACACACACACACACACACACACACACACACACACACGCACACGCGCACACGCACACGCACACGCACACACACACACACACACACACACACACACACACACACACACACACACAGGCAGAGAGTTACGTCAGGGGCACAAATATACACTGCTCTATCTTTCTTCACAGCTTAACACTTGTTCCCATAGTTCTGCACTGAAGAGGCACCCAGGGCTCAGTACTGACACCTACACCACAGATCTGTAGGGTACTGCAACTAACTGCAATTGTGGGGTTTATTTAGATATCTGATTCATTACTAGAATTCTTGTCCATTAGCTACCTGCTAGATTGCTGTTTCTGCCTATGGCATCTCTCTAAGTTTCTAAGGAAGCTTGTACAGTAAGCTAATCATTTTTCAATCAATATTTTGTGTCAAATATTTGATTATATGGGAGGCCAAATGGTTAGGACGCATACCACATGGGCACAAAATGCCTTCTATAGCGTATCCTGGATTTGACTCCTGGCCAGCCAGACTGTTTGCTGTGTGTCATTCCCCTGCTCTCTTCCTATACTCTCTCGCTCTCGCTCTCTCACTGTTGCTGAGACATAAACATAAAAGCAAAAATGCTAAATGTATTTATTTTCTGTTCATAAGTCGGGGTGTAATAAGCTGGATAATGTACAGTAAAATAGTTGCTACTGGAAAATTAACCCAGATAGGGCGAAGCAGGTTTTACGCTATTGTGTCAGTCCTGTTGCTCCCCTCACTTTAGTATCAACCTAAAGTCGAATGTTGGTCATATTTTGTCGAGAGGGCTCCATCACCAGCGCCAGTATTGTAGAGACTATTACTACATGGAGGGTGCACCGTCAAATCCTCTGTATTAAATTATCCTTTTACAACTATTCTGAAATTAGTTATGACTATTGCTGGCACAATACTACCTTACGGGTGGTAGAAAGGCTGTTTGGGAATCAGTTTGTTGCCGATTCGACCCTCTGTGTCAAATGTCCCTGAACAACACACTTAACCCATAATAGCTGCCTCCATTCACTCATCTGAACCATCAGAGATACCATCTACTGGGTGAATGCAGAAAAGTAATGTCCCCTCTCCTGTGGACCAGTAAACACTCCCTTTCCCTTGTGCCAATGGGTTCTCTGTTGTCCCCAAGGCACAGGGCAAGGGACAACGGAACACACTTTGGGAGAGGAGGACCACGTGACTATGAGGGCGCTTGGGGTACTGCAACTCTGCTGCAGTGAGGGCAACAGTCCAAGTGCCAGTGTCTGGAGAGAAGACACATTACTCCTGTCCTCTTCCTCTCCATCAGAGGGAAGGAGTGATGAGGACAGAGGATGAGGAAAGTGGGAAGGACTGGGAGAGAGACATTAAGAGTTTATGAAAAGGACAGACAATGTGAGTGAGTGACTGAGTGAGTGTGTGTGAGTGTGAGTGTGAGTGTGAGTGTGAGTGTGAGTGTGTGTGTGTGTGTGTGTGTGTGTGTGTGTGTGTGTGTGTGTGTGTGTGCGTGTGTGTGCGTGCGTGTGTACTGTGTACATATTTAGGAATGAAGTATGCATCTGACCTCGTAGTGTATGCCAGATTGTATATTTATTTCCATACATAAGCTTAAATTCTCAACAATGGCCTTCAGTCAACTTCCTCCCTGATGTGCCAAGTTCCTTCAGACTGTCTGCTGAGTGCCTGAATGAAATACTGCCAGACCTGTCATGGTCAGAATCCCTGTTCATGTCCTTTTAAGTTTGTCCTTCCTACCAATGAGCTATTTCAACTGATGCATCTCATCAGACCGCCTGGGTCCCAAGCCTTGAAGTGAATGTAGCTTCCTGCTCATATTTGAATAGTTATTGAATATTTATTTTTGTATTTGAAATAGTTTATTGCGATACTCTTTGAACAATGCGCTATGAGTGAGACATTACACAAAGCATTTTTTAGCCTGATCGAAAAGGTACAGGCAGAAGCTTGTAGCTTATTAGTGCCTATCCCTTTTACATTGTGTTACTTTTTAACAAGAAAGAAGAATTGTAACATAAACAAAACATAACAAACAAATCAAAAATGTAAATCCATAATGTACATAAGTAGAACCCTAATCTACCAATCCAACATTCCATAAATTAACAAATTTGGTCAATAAATCCATCAATCACTCACTTCGGTATTCGTCCAGAGTAGTCTGTTTGAACTTTAAAAATAAATAAAATTGCATTAAATTTTACTATGTTTAACAATCTCAGGCAAACCATTCCACAGCTTCACACCACGCACAGAAATACACATACTTTTCAAAGTAGTACGAACGCTTGGTTGTTTTAAATTTAGTTCCCCTCTCAACTCATGCCCACCCTCCACACCAGACTCTCATAAAGATCCTTGGGGGCATTCAGGTGGGTCCTGGGGACAAAACACATAGCATACTAGGGCATTCACAGAATAGTCGAATATTCGAATATTCGAATATCAAACCGACTATTCGACTATCAAACCACTATTCGACTATTCGAAGAATAGTCGAATTTTTTTAGTGGCTTTTCTAGAGCAGACATGCAGCTGTGAGCTCTGGTGTGACGTCAACTCGCATTCCTTGAGTCGAGTCATCAATGCAATTGAAAAAAAAAAAAAAAAAAAAGATTTTTTTTTTAAAAAATTTAATTTTTTAATTTTTTATAATCAAATCGAATAATCGAATATTCGAATACTTTTGGGTCGAATAATTCGAATACCATAAATCACTATTCGTTAATGCCCTATAGCATACCAGGGTTTTGAATCAGGCTCATCGTTGTAATCACTCCCTCTCACCTCTCACATGGTTCCTACCACCCTCCACACTCTGCAGAGGTTGTTTGGAGATGTCTGCAATGGACCTCAATGGCATTTGGTTTGTGGCATTCAAAGCACCAGAAAAATGTAATTTGAAAAACTCACCAACAGTGCAGAAGCAAGCGTGCCAATGTGAGAACTGGCATGCATCCTTCCTCGCAGAAACAGTTGGTGGGCGTACTATGGTAGGAAATAGTTTTCTGTGAAACGGTTCACAACGAGGCCTGTGCATTGTTCTAGGTAAGAATGTCACGATGATTTCTTGAAAGAATCCGGGATTCGAATCCGTCCTTGTGCTCAAAAAAGCATGTGGGCTGTGCACTAACTGGCTGAGCCACCAGGTTTTTTGGGGATACATTTAGTAACATTAATAATAATTATATTATAATAATACAGATACAGATAGTACTAGGGGTAAGGGTGAACTGCTCCTAACAAAGTATTAATTCCATTTAAATAATCTCATCAAAAAGGAATGAAGTAACGGTATACAGTATCTCTCACGTCCAATAACAACACCCTTTTTCAACGCAGCCATATTGATGTACTGTAAATAGTTATGTAATGTTACTTAGATAGAAATTCAGTGGCAACATTTCACTGGTGTTACTAATGATACTGTGTAGGAAGTAATATTACACAACTATTATGTCAATGTGGCTGCCGTATTAAAAGGTCTCAGGTCTGACTCAATTATCCATCAATTCTCACTTTCTACTTTTTCTCTCCTCTCATTCCAGTTACCAAAATGGAAGATCTATTGAAAGTTGAAGATATCAAGAAGGCACTTGAGGCTTTTGCAGGTATGGTAAGATGGTATAGAAGCAGAGTTCAATGTAGGCATTCACAGAAACTCAGGCAGTTATTTTGAAATGTTCAAAAATACAGTTACAACAGGTACATCATAATATGAAAGATGTTCCTCTCAAACAACCGGCTTTCAGAGGATGCATGTGTTGTCTGGGAGCTCAAAGAGAGCAGAGGTTGGAGTTCATATACTTCTCATTGTTCTCAGTGCAGCGGAAGTGCAACAAGTCACAACGTAAAACAGTGCTTCTCAAACGTTTTAATGTCAAGGACCACCAGTTTGGTACAGTATGCAGATTAGGCCATGGACATTTACTCAGAAAGTGTAGAAAGGGAACCAAATGGACCTGTAAGGGTTCATTTGGTTCCTAACTCTCTATCTCACTGGGACTTCAAAACCGCTCTAAAAGAGCACTAACAGGTGGCTGCAATTCGAAACTACCATAGTAGTGTATATTTGTCTGTCATTAAATGTTTCGATGAATTGAGTACAAAGGACCCCAATGGAAACAAGCCATAGGCTTTCTTGGGTTCCTCCTAGCAATCCTCTTAGCAGACCTTGTATTGACTTGTATACTTTCCTGTGCTTTTTTTTTTGCAAACTGCTAATAAAGCATTCAATCAATCAATCAAACTCAGCTGTATATATAAAGGTCAAATAAACTATCAATAATCAATAGCTGGGGACCCCCTGGAACCCCCTAAGGACCCCAGGGCGTCTTGAACCCCAATTTGAGAACAACCTCGCCAAGTGTTCAATCTGTACCTTTATTGTGTTTGTATAAATTGTGTCTGATCAGAGTGTCCCTACTGTACCTTTCTGTTTTCTCTGCACTAATTAATTGATAGTCCATTTGCTAAAAATAGAAACAGAATTGTCCCCCAGAGAGACAGCCAAGTGCTTTGGCACTTTAATATCAACCGCACTCATGCTGCGGCGTCCAAGCTCATAAAACACAACCACACCTGCTTCATCAATGTCAAAGTTTGTATAAGTTATTATGTAGTATTAAAGAGGCTGTGCCACAGTCCTATTTCCTCCTAAATAATAATCATTAGGTATAATATACAATTAGGTGGAGGAATTATTTTTTTATTTTCAAAAAAGTGTACAGTAAGTGTACAAGTAAGTGTTAAAATGCAGTTTTTCTGTGGACATACCCAACAGTTCATTGAGAATTCAAGGTTGGGATAGGACAACCCTCGCCATATACAGCATATTTAATATCTGCTATGCTATTAATATAAGCCCTTGATAGGTTTATTACCTCACCTGCACATCCACTTTATAAAATGCTTTATTTACTTTACTTGAAATGTTTTCATGTGATCAAATCAAATTTGCCCATCCTCACCCTCTCTGTAGCCACGACCTTTGACCATAAGAAGTTCTTTGACATGGTGGGAATGAAGGCCATGACGGCCGAAAACGTGAAGAAAGTCTTTCAGACTCTTGATGCGGATGAGAGTGGCTTCATAGAGGAGGAGGAGCTTAAGTGAGTAACATGCACAGAAACAGATGTGTGTGCACTAGAACATTTTGTACAAAAGTTTATTTGGACCGCAGTCTACATTATGCAATTAATTTCTGCCTCTGTTAGTTGGAAATGTGATTTTGAGTATATTTTTTGATTAATTGTTCATGAAAATAAAATCATGGCCAGAATGCAACATAATGCACCAAAAATATTTCCTGATTTCGTCATTACTTGTCACCAGTAAAAAAAAAAAAGGTCTCACCAGCACCCATGGAATAATAATATAATTTTGACTCTGTGATGTGACAAATTAATGCAAATTGATGCTATTTTGCCATGTCATGCCACCTCTGCATAGTTCAGTGCCCCACTTGGGCCACCCCAGTTTAAAAAGTCTGAACACGCCACTGCAGCACAATCAACAGCACATT
The DNA here is from genome assembly GCF_963280865.1 of Gymnoscopelus braueri. Classification (NCBI taxonomy): domain Eukaryota; kingdom Metazoa; phylum Chordata; class Actinopteri; order Myctophiformes; family Myctophidae; genus Gymnoscopelus; species Gymnoscopelus braueri. Next base: position 19,031,751 of record NC_137604.1, read on the forward strand.
CTACTAAATGTGCTGCTCTGTCCTATCTTTAAGGTTTGTCCTGAAGGGTTTCTCTCCAGACGGCAGAGACCTGACTGACGAGGAGACCAAAGCATTCATCGACGCCGCAGACAAGGACGGAGATGGCAAGATCGGCATTGAAGGTGGGTGCCAGCATGAAACAATGCAGAGAGAGGAAGAGGAGTATTTCGTCGCTGTTGGGCATAAAAATCTTATTTCCATATTTCAACTTTTTATGTTTTGTTGGTGTAAATTAATACCCTATTTCGTCATACAAAAGCATCGCGCAAAACTAGTGAAAATAGCTGTTCTACATGCTCACAACGCATCGTATTGTGAGTGTGTACTGTACAGTAGATCTGCTTCTTTCGCTATTTTTTAAACATTTTGAAAGTTTATGTGGTTATTATTTAACTAATGAAAAGTATTAAGAAGAGCTTGTGAGAATAGTTAATAACTACATTGTAATCATTGGACCTTAAGTAATTTTTTCCATGTCTTGAAAAGCAATGGTTTTGGACATGCTGTACAATGTTTCCAACCGGCAGCAACGACATACAGTAACAGAGTGTATCTGATCGAGACAACTGAATTATTAGTAATCAATCAATCTTTGTTTTTTCCTTCTTCCAGAGTTTGAGGCTTTGGTGCATGAGTAATGGACGCCTGCATACTCCCTCCCACCTCCCAGCGCTCATATTTTGTAACTGTTGCCCCACCGCCACCCCTCTTCTCGTCACCTGCCTTGGGACCCTTTTACGCTCGTCACACCAGGCCGTGCTCTGAGTGACATGCTACTACCAGGGCAGGCCAACAGGGGGGTCGAACAGAGACGAGGCACTCACAGGCATGCCTGGCACCACCGTCATCATATTTCATTGTCTTACTTTTTATGAATATACAAACATGCTTTATTGTTTTGGATAATTTGAATGTATTATATGGTCTCATTATGGAATCATTTACCTGTGCTTTACCTGCTTAACTCACCTTTTCCTGTTTACCTTCTGTGTTTTATACTGTGTTTATCCCCGCTCTTTTTTTTTTCTTTTCTTTTTTCACTTATTTTTTGTTTTGGCGGGGGTCCTTCTTACACGTCATATAATTCTGCCTCCTCCTTCCTTGTCTCCTCTCCTCTATTCCTTCCTCCTTGCTCTCTCTCTCTCTGATGAGATGATGTAGAAGATAAGATGATAGAAAAATAAGCACTATGAACAGAGAAAAATGATCCAAATAAGAAACAATAAAAATGCCTTGAGTTAAATATGTCTCTTTACTTCCTGTCAACCACGGAGGACACAATTATACGGAACTCACAAAAGGGAAAATGGATTAATACTTCAAAGGCTGCTGCATTCATAGTGTTGGAACAAAAACATAGAATGAGTTTAGAAGAAAGTACATCTGCATTATACAACAACGGTATACATTTACAATGACTGGAATAAATGCTGCAAGTGGAAGCCTAAGTATGGGTGTGGTGTGGGATTAATAAATAAAATATATTGTAATATCTGTAATGGCAGGTGTCCACATTTTAACACCAGTGACCTCTCAGTGACATACAGGTTTCTACATGAGGTGATCAGAAAAGCAAAACGTGATATTTACACCAGATCCCATGCATTGGTGAAAGTCACGATACTGTACTCACATATTCACATTATGATCATTGTATCTTATGGTCTGCTGTTTTCACTAATATCAAAGTCAAGGACAATCAAATGTCACAAGATCTGTCATTATTAGTGTGCAGACCCAATGGAAACAGACAGAATGTATGCCATTTCTGCCTTAATGTTGAAAGTCTATAACATAAAGTATCATCAACAAATAGATTGGTTGAGAAATGTATCATTATCGCAGGATTACATCATATCATGGAGACAAACTAAAATGGAAAATGTCAAAATTAAGGGTTTTGGTAGTTTCATAATAAGCTTACACCCTGATGATCATTGAACATTACATTTTTCCTGATCCTTGCTGTTGTAATTGTACAAGAAAAGAACACTTATCAAGAGGATTAATTTGATATACAGTATAGCTGATGACTTATTTTATACACATTTTATGCCGTTATGGCCCTTATCTTCCATAAAAGGTTAATTAGCTTACCCTGAAACAAAATGTTCTAAATTTGACCTGGCAGACTCCAAATTGCAAAGCGCTCATTGGTCAATGAATATGAGGGGCGGATCTGTCATTGGTCGTTGTAGGTTTCAGTTTCACTGTGGCAAATGGGTTCGTGCCTCTGAAAATAACACAAGATGAGAAGTGTTACAGTACCATTCTTTTATATAGTATTTACTGACAGCACAAACTTGATTCATGTGCCGACACATATATGCAGGAACACAAATGCACATTTACCTGGGGAAGAGTGGATTCGCAGGTGTAGTTCCATGGGGAGATAGTGTCTAAAAACGTGAGAGGTAAAACATGAGCACAGAGATGCCAGGAAGTTGTTGTTTTTTGTTGTTACACACAGTTGTTACACACAGTTACACATAAGTGTCTCACTGTTGTTACACACACTTATAAATTAACATAATTAGCTGATCAGAATATGATCGGTTAACCACATAAACTTTAGCGTCCCTATTCTAGGGGGAGCATTTGGCACAAATAGCAGATCTACAAGCTTGCAATGTGTTTTGAGCTTGTAGATCGGCTATATTCAGTGAAGAGGTTTGGTATAGAGGGAAAAAAAGGAGCAGTTCTTAATAGAGCCAGTAGGGTAGTATATACAGTAGGGTTTAAGTGGATCCTACCTTTCCATCTCTAGGCGTTGCCTCTTTACTTTTTGGGAGCGGTGAGAGCGATAATGAGCCCCGCCTGATGTTCTGCTGAGGAGGAGGTGGGGGAGGAGGGGGAGGAGGTGGCGGAGCCGTCTTGGTCTCAGCTGCTGGCCCCGTCTTCCTCTCGGGGAGAGGAGAGACCGAGCGAACGTCTACAGAAGCCCTGCGAAGAGGTGTGGCCGGGGGCGGGACGTCTCCGTGACTCCTGCTGCTGTCCTGCTTCTCTGATTGGTCGGCGGACGTGTCAGTCGGATCCAGCAGGTTGTTCATGCTGTGGCTTCTCACAGAGGAGCCACTAATGACAACAAGGTGAAAGCGAAACAAGTTTCATGTCAAAATGACAGTATCATGCTACAATAACAAGATATCTACTACTCGAATGTGGACAAAGACTGAAGACAAAAATGAAATAATGTAGAAATAAACTCAATAAAGTGCCCAATGCAAACAGACATCATGCTTCATTATGTACAAATTTATATATTAAAGCTGAAGTTGTCTGTCTACCAGTTGTATTATAATAGTTGACCTTATAAGGTGTTATGATTATTGTTATAAAACATTATTTGTATTGTTGTACACGCATTATGCAATATAGACATGGGCGACAAGTGTTAGAGAAACATTTCATAGCGGTGTGATATGTGATATGTCAAGGACAGGTGAAATGTTACAAAACATTTAACCTTTTAAAACATACATTTCACTGGGCTGAAACTTTGCCCAAATATGGAGAGGCCTGATGTCCTAATACTACTGACGTCATAATTACTTATGCCTATTTCACTTGCACAATAACTTCAGCGATGTTGATTCCCATAGTAGTATACTATTGCTGAAAGTAGAACATTTTTTTGTCAAGAGTTGAGGCGGATTAGATAGTAGTCCATACGGTACCTGGTCCCTAAGGTGTTGGAAAAGTCCTCAGAAGAAGCCACGTAGGCTGCAGGGAACCAGCCCTGGCTGGGAGCAAACCACAACAGAGACGTACAATTAGACAGACGTACGCAGATCAATGCAGCATCAACTAGACCTCGACTGATACAGTATATCGGTCTGGCCGATATATCTGTATCTGTGACATGCTGGTTTAACAACATTAAAGTCTTTATTATGGTCCTTCAAACGTGTATTAAAAGGTTTTAACTGAAAAATCCACTCCAGTGAGCCATGGTAGGAGGGGTAGGGAGAGGCGGGGAGGAGAGGGGGCGGGATTGATGGACTTTGACATCAAAGTTCACGGGCCAATCACAGCATTTTCTGAGCTAATTATTCAGAAAACCCCAGACCACAGAAAATCCACTGAATGTTCAAAGTTCTGTTATTGAGGTCAGAAAACCTAAAACAAATAGAAATTTGATGTCATGAAACCTTTAAATAAAATTAAGTTCTTGGGAATTTTATATTTACTTGTTTGTTAATTGTATAATTAAAGTTAAGTAAGTAGGTCGGAGGGGCTTATTGTTGGTATCAGCCGAGAACACGGGAGCACTATCCCCGTTACAATGCGCTCTGGGAGATGGATTGCTGAAGTGGAGCGCCACACCTACAGTACCATCAGCTCCCAGTACTTACCGCACGACTTGCCTCACCCAAGCCGTGCAACTCATACTCTGAGTTGGCGGTGCCTGGGATCGAATCCATGACCTTGAGGTCCAAAGGCGAGAGCTCTACCAACTGAGCTACCCGGACACAAACATTACGTTATTTTAATGTATTTAAGTTTAAGTTCAAGTTCTCAAATAGAAACTTTGATCAAATCCAATATTTTTTCTCTTTTGACAAAATAACAGTCAAAACATGGTCTGGCATGGGCCAGATTTTGGGCCCTATAAACTACCCCCCATCCCAGCCGCATACCGCAGGTCACTGTCCGTGCGTCCGTACAGCCACCCATTGCGCGGCTCCAGGACCAACACAGTGATGGTTTCTCCCTTGGTGAAGGGCAACAGCTTGGGGTTGGAGGAGGAGGGGTGAGACACCAGGGCCATCATGGTTCTACCTGCACCCAGCCCCAGAGACTCACCCACCGAGCTGGAACGAGAGCGACTGGGCAAGGGAGACGGTGCTGTCAGAGGGAAGAGAAGGAGGAATACATGGGCAGTGATGGAAGAAGTACTCAATGTAGATATACTCTGTTACAAGTAAAATTCCAATATTCAAAATGTAGTAAGTACAAACGTATTGGCATCAAAATATACTTAAAGTACCAAATGTAAAAGTACTCATTGTGCAGAATGTCCCATTTCACAAGTAAAAAATGTATACAAAATCTTTTGAAAATAGCCAATCTATAAGCTCACAATGCGTTGTAGATCGGCTATTTTCAAATGGCCGAAATATAGGTAGGGCTGAAGTAGTTAAAGGTAGGGTAAGTGATATTTTTTGGTCATTTTCATTTTTTTGTTAAAAAGGTTAAAGTACTATATTCTGATAGTAATCATTGCTACAGAGCGTTTGTTCGGTCACAGGGGTCTCTCCAGCTATTTAGTAAACAGAATATAGTACATTTTCAGGTAGGTGACGCAAATTAAGCCAATCAGGAGAGAGCACTGAAAATGCATTTTCTGATTAATTAAGAGCTGGAGAGACATGGAGACTTTTACTGAACAAACACTCTATAGCAATGAGTACTATCAGAATATAGAGCTATTTAACAAAAGTAAATGACTTACTCTACCTTTAATGTGTGTTTTGGGATAATAATCAAAATCTACAAAGTAACTAGTAACTGAAGCTGTCAAATTATTGTAGTGGAGTAAAAAGTACAATATTTGCCTCTGAGATGTAGTGGAGTAGAAGTAAAAGTATTGAAAATAGGAAAACACTGAAGAAAGTAAAAAATACCTCCAAATTGTACTGAAGTACAGTACTTGAGTAAATGTACTTAGTTACTTTACACCACTGTACATGGGGAGGGGGTGATAGAATGATATGGAGAAAGAAGGAGCATGGTGGGAGAAGAGGAGAAACAAGATAGAAGATTAGGATGGAGAGAGAGAATAAAGAACAGGTTGGGAAAGTATGACTGTACCTCGTGCTGTTTGCATTTCTGTCTAATAAAATCAAAGCAAAGACATCATTTTGTGGATCTAATCACGTGGGAAAATGTGGATCATGGCCAGCCTGTGATGTCAGTCGTCTATGACATATCTATGATGTATGCCTACAAACTTGGTCAAGGTTTCTGCCTGATCTGAGTATACAACATATATGGAAAAAAATCTGTGTACTGTAGTTACTAAATTGGACTAGCAGTGTTCCCAAGAAATGTAGTGTGGATTGATACAGAGACTTGTGGGATTAGCACACACACACACACACACACACACACACACACACACACACACACACACACACACACACACACACACACACACACACACACACACACACACACACACACACACACACACACACACACACACACACACACACACACACACACACACACACACACACACACACACACACACAGAGAGCCTTTTATAGACTATAGCCGCCTACAGAGACCTGTCATAGAACTGGAGTGAAAAGCCCATTAAGTGCTATAATTACTAATTTTTTTGACAGCATAGTGCGTTCTTCAGAGGCAGACTCTGAAAAAGGCACTGTGCCGTGAGTAATTCAAGGTTTTTAAGATGATCCGTGTGCTCCAGCGTTTTCTTTTTTTGCTGCTGCTGTGGTCCCTGTCTGAGAGGCGCCAGCTCTCATCCTTAAAGTGTGTTTTAGCGTTTCTCAAGTTTGCTATTATTACATACTCATTAATGTAGAGAATGAGTCTAAATACCCTTAAAACCATTGCATGAACACAAAAAAAGAGAGAAAAAAGAAAAGAAAAAAAGGCTTATACTAATGGTCTCTCCCACCTCTGGAGGGTAGGCTGCCCAGTGCCAGCTGTTCCCTCCTAGCCCATGACATGTCTTCATCTTTAGCCACCGTCTGCAGGAGGGAGCTCACAGAGCCGCGCAACTGGTCAGAAGCCAATCACAGGGTTAAATAGACGTCAAAAAGATGTGGTGCGATTAGGGTTTCTCTGTTATTCAATGTGTTACCTGCGCCTCTTGATCTGGATGGGTTGGTGTTCGAGGTCTGGACGCTCTGGCTTCGTTCACTTTCTCCTTCCACCCGTCCGCCCTCTGCTGAAGAGATCCGCCTGTCTGGAAGCACAGAGGACTTCACTAGACGCACACATGACAATGGCTCACGCTGTACTGTAGGGGTTCCCAAATGGTGTGCCGTGGCACACTGGTGTGGCGTGATGGTGAGTCCAGGTGTGCCCTGGGATTTTGTGACAACTACACATTATTATTGCAATATGTACAACAATACAAAAAGGTACAAATTTGCTTTTATTTAATTTTTGTATGTGAGCTTGCATTGTGTGTTTGCAGATCGGCTATTTTCGCTCTTTTAGAAAATGTGACATAGGGCTTCAGTGCATAAACTTTTCCTTTGGCATTAGTAAATAAAAAGAAACATTTACAGAGTGATATCAAGTACTGTAGCCGTGGAAACCAACGGTTCCCGAGCCATGTGGGCCATAGGTCTCCTGTTTCTGCAGCGTCAGGCGGCTTAGTACAAGTACACCCCCTGGACATGACGCTAGCATTTCGCAGGAACTTACCCCCAATCCCAACCTTAATGCTGAGTGCCAAGCAGGGAGGCATTGGTAAGTCTTTGGTATGACTCAGCCGGGGAATTGAACCCCTACCGCCCAGTCTCAGGGCGAACAGTCTAACCATGAGGCCACTGAGCTGCTACAGAGTGATAACAGCAATATAACCTGTTATAGATGCTATTTTGCCCGCATAGGAACACAGGTGCGCCTTGACATTTTGACTTGCCCTTTGGAGTGCCATGGGCATAAAAAGTGTGAAAACCAGTGTTGTACTTTATTTGTTGAAGTTTGATTTGTGTGTGTGTGTGTGTGTGTGTGTGTGTGTGTGTGTGTGTGTGTGTGTGTGTGTGTGTGTGTGTGTGTGTGTGTGTGTGTGTGTGCGTGTGCGTGCGTGTGTGTGTGAGAGACTCTCAATTTTTGTGTGCATGTACCAGATACGTGTTGACAGAGAAAGAGAGAAAGTGTAGGAGACAGAGAGACAGAGAATGTGATCAAAGAGCATAGAGTGAGCAGGTTCAGTTTCCCCACACAGTAAAATCCTCAGTGTTTATTCAACTCTGAGACAGTACAAGTGTAACCGAATCGACACGTTTGTGTGTGTGTTTGTGTGTGTGTGTGTGTGCGTGTGTAGACCTTGTTGATGAGGAAGAGCAGTGACTGGGTGAGGCCACAGTGTTTCTCGGCCAAGAAGCGATACCTCCTCTCCTCCTCTTTCAGGATCTCCTGATGACTCTGACGCAGGTATACCATGTAGTCACTGTTCTCCTGAACACACACACACACACACACACACACACACACACACACACACACACACACACACACACACACACACACACACACACACACACACACACACACACACACACACACACACACACACACACTTCATTGTAGTGGGACTAGCTGTTTATGAAAAGGAATTATTGATTTGTGTGTTTGTGTGTGTGCGTGCGTGCGTGCGTACGTGCGTGCGTGCATGCATGTTTGTGTGTGTGTGCGTGTGTGTGTTACTGTATGTGCATGTGTGTGTGTTTACCAGTGAGTCTCTGTAATTCCCTCGTCTCATCTGCTTCTCCAGGAGCTCTGCCTGGTTCCTCACCTCCAGCTCATACACCCTGCGACTCCCCTGGATCACAAAGCACTGATTTAGCTACCATGCTTTAGCTAGGATGCTAGTAACAGTATAACAACATTTGTGCACACACAGCAAAATCGTCAGTGTTAGTTAATTTGTACTTTCTCTGAGTTACAAATGGATAGTTTAACCGTAATTATGTTGCATAATGACTGTACAGTATACATCCACAAACATTCTAATGGACCATTGTGGGTAAAATTATTATTTTGCCAAATGAACGCTTGTTAGTTTTGATGATTAGGGGATACATTTGTTTTTCATTTAAATAATATTTTATTTGACTACAGTTAGTATATCCTGACAGTGTTGCAGTCTGCTCTGCATATCTTTTCCCACTGGACTGCACTGCAGTGACTGCTCTCAAAGGTTATTCTAAATCCTTCAAAAAAAAATGTGTAAACAAATATTGCAGTATACAGTATGACAGTATACAGTACATGCATAATGTATTGTGCAGTCCTACCCTAAGTTATTTAAACGTGATGTGGCAATTAATGTCCTCAATTTCACAAATATCCATTGGTTCTTATTCACCCGTTTCCTAGGCTGTGTGTTTTCCACTTCCTGTCGGATTTCATTGGATATCATTAGTCATCTGACCAGTTTCATTGGATTTCATTGGATCAAATCGACAGGAAGTGGAAAACACACAGGAAGTGGAAAGCCTAGGAAACAGGTGAATAGCCAGAACTCAAAAAGGGTCTGACAAGTAGGCTACACACACGCACACCACACACAGTCGCACACTCAGCACACGCACACACACGCACACCCCGTGGAACACTCACAGCAATGTACTCTTCGTCTAACTTGGTGTTCTTTTCCATGGACTGTATAACTTCTATCTGGAACCACTGAAACTGTAGCAGAGAGAAAAGCAAAACAATGTCACTGTCAGGTCGCCATTCCAATGTAGCAACTCCTGTCTGGACAAACATGGATGATCAACTCCATCACTTTGTTTGAATAAATCTATATGTTTATTTTTAGAGCCAGCAGAGCAGTCATGTTTTGTTTGAACATAAGCCAATGCAGTCAAGCGTATGGGCTCAAGTGAGGCTATGAATTTCAACCACTTAAACCCCAGCATCCGTATTGTGGGGAAAGCTTTCGCAGAAAATAGCAGATCGACAAGCTGACACAATGTTGCGAAGCTTGTCGATCGGCTATTTTCAGTAAAAGCTTTCACCACAATGACAAAAAAACAGAGAGCCTGCGGGACTCCGGTCAACAATATAGGGTTTAAGTGGTTTAAGTGGTTAACCACTAGTTAACCACTAGTGGTTAACCATTTAACCACTGAACCACTTGGGAAGCAGGACTTTTCAGACGGGGAGCGGCACAACGCCTGCGTTCTCGCTTGGCTCAGCAGGAATACCTGGTGAACACAGACAGTCCATCACTCCGTGATTTAACGCCAGGTGTTCAGCCTGAAAGCTGTCCACAATCCAGCTCTTGTCGGGGGTGTATGTGTGAAACAAGCATGACATGACACGACCTTCAGATTGTACGAACCTCCCAACTAGTCCCCCGCCTCTCATTGAAAATGAATTGCTAGGCGAGTCAATCGCCTAGCCTAGAAAAGCCTAGAAAAGCCCTTTAAAGTGGTTAAACAACTGTGGTGAATCACAATTAGGAAGACACATTTCATTTACTGTATATTGGACACACAGGGGGGGGGGGGGGGGAGTACATTTTCCGAGTATTAATAATAATTGTGACTCCTTTAGTTGTTGTAGGGGCGGGGGGAGTTTTGACAAGTACATATGCATATATCTGAAATTCATCTTCACTCATCCACATGTATCCATCTTTAGATTCTTCACTGTTATGAGCATTGAGCACTATTTTTAACAGCCCCTAAGGCATTAAAGTGTCTTTGTGTCCATGACAAAATGTGTACAATTTCTTTTTGAATAATGTGTGTTTTTGAATGTTGAACGTTTGCTGTGTTTGGATTGTCTTAGACTGATGCGATTGGATGCTTGTCTGGTAGAAGAAACAAAGCTTAACAACAATATATTTCAATGTCACTTTTCTAGGCCTTGGAATACAGATTCTATGGCACAAACAGATTTTCCCTGTGATAAAGCACTAGTGGAGAACCTAATTTAGAGCGAATAAACCCACTCACGACTCCCTCCATCTCTGCAGTGAGTCTCCGCTGTGTCTCTGATATCTGCATCAGAACATCCCCTGTTAAACAGATAGAGACACAGACATTAAACAAACAAATGCACCCAGAAGCAATTGGAAAGAGTTTATGACCCAGCAGTTTGGATTAACTTCCTAAACAAATATAATTCTGTTGCTCTATACTATTTGCAGTGGTGTAAAGTAACATTACTAGTACATTAGTATATATAGTACATTACTCAAGTACTGTACTAAGTACAATTTTGAGGAATCTTTTACTTTACTCGAGTATTTCCCATTTTCAGTACTTTTACTTATACTCCACTACATCTCAGAGGCAAATATTGTACTTTACTCCACTACAATTATTTGAAAACTTTAGTTACAAGTTACTTTTCAGATATAAATGATTATATATATAAAACATACGTTAACCACTTCAGCCCTATTTTATATGAAAATAGCCAATCTACAAGCTCACAGCGCATCGCATCGCGACACGTTGTGAGCTTGTATATCTGCTATTTTCAAACATTTTTGTACTTTTACTTTTGGTACTTTAAGTACATTTTGATGCCAATACTTTTGTACTTTTACTCAAACATTTTTTTTATTCTGGACTTTTACTTGTAACAGAGTATTTCTATACTGCAGTATTGGTACTTTTACTTAAGTAAAGAATTTGAGTACTTTTTCCACCACTGACTATTTGTCATTAACATTGTGGCAAGCCAATGCAGTCAGGCACACATAGTGTTACGAATTTCAAACATAAGGTTCTTACACAACACATTTTGTGAGTACATCCATACATAACATGAATATTATGCGCTGATAAAGCAATGCAATTTTTATTCGGAATGAGGTAGTTTTTATGGTGAATAAAAGGCATCAACCTGTATGAATAAGACATCAGCTATATGAATAGACTAAATCATCATGACATCACCACAATCAAAAATGTGTTGCCGGGTAGATAAATAATATAATTTTGTACTAAATATGCACAGGTTGACAAACTAGACATAGCCATGCAACGTTCTGGACACTTTATTTTATATTGTGTAAATATCCATTTATTCTAATCTATCCGGTAATACCGCTCTACACGTTTGTTTACCAACATTATGATCAGATCAAAATATTCTGAATTAAACATATCAATGAATTTCCCAGCATATGGGTTTTACTAATTTTTCCAACTGTGACATACCCAGACTGGAAAGTATCCATTTTGTATTACTTAATACTTCTATCCACTACATCTTAGAGGCAAATATTGTACTTTTTACGCCACTGCAATTATTTGAAATATTTAGATACAAGTTACTTTGCAGATTTTGATTATTATTACAAAACATACATTAACCACTTACCAAGCCCTATTTTATACTTAAGCTATTCGAACAAGCTATTTACAAGCTCACAGTCACAATGTGTCACATTATGACTATATTTCTACTTTTGTACTTTTACTAAAAGTAACATTTTGAATACAGAAGTTTTTCTACACTTTTCTACTTCTAATTAAATAAAAACAAATTTTAGCCACGTCCACCACTGCTTATACAGTATGTACTACCACTCAGATCATTCTGCCCTGTATTTGAATCAATGAACGAGGTTGCCAAAGTGGTAGACCTTTAGCCAAAATCTTTAAGGTTTGCTCTGGTCTTATCTATTGGCACAGTTTGTGGGCGAGCTTAATGAATTGAGTGTGGCTGAAAGACTGCCCCCATCTATTATTTAGCGGCAGCTACCTGATACGGGCCCTAGTCACACTGTGGCTCCCTGACCTTCTCAGTTAGTCAGCCGAGCAGATCTGCACGGGTCATGCTACGCTAGAGCTGATGTATGAGTGGGTCCACAGTCCCCAAAGAGATGTTAGCATAATGCTTACCACGAACAATGCTATCACTGGCCCCGGAGGTCATAGAGAAAGTGAAGCTTACGGAAAATACTGTGTGCACGCATGGATGCACGCGCACAGGCATACACACACACACCCCCACACACACACACACACACACAGACACATGCATGCACGGACACGCACGCTTCTTGCACACACAGAAACAGGAATGTATGGGGTGGTGGTTGGGGATGACTTTGAGGTTGCTGAAGAGTGTGTGATGGATTTATCGCCAATGACCAGCAGTTAATCACAGAAAGGATCACATACACTGGCACTTACCGAGAGAACGACTTGAAATGGTGTGAAGTGCGTGTTCCCCCATCTTAGCCACGGCACTGAAATAGGCCTCACTGCAAACTGCTAATGCTGTAGTACGCACGCGCACGCACACACACACACACACACACACACACACACACACACACACACACACACACACACACACACACACACACACACACACACACACACACACACACACACACACACACACACACACACACACACACACACACACACACACACACACACACACACACACACTTTGAAAGCCAATGCTTTTTGTACGATTGGTCTAATAGAATAAATGGTCTAATACAGTAACCACTATATTTCAAACCGCCATATTTAAAAAATTGCTGAAACATCAGATCTTCAAGCTCTAAGATACAAGGTTGTAGATTGTCTATTTTCACAATTTTTAATATATTCCTGAAGCTTTTTGAAAATTGCCCAAATAGGGACGTCAGGTTGAATGTTGTTAAAGGTAAGGTAAGTGATATTCCTTTGTTAAAAGAAGTGTTAAATAACTATATATTCTGTATAGTGATCCTTGCTACTGTGTTTGTTCAGTAACAGGAGTATCCCTGTCTCTCCAGCTCTTTACTTAACAACTCTTTGACTGCCAGAGTATTTTCATTAGTACTCCCCCAGTGCCAGCGATTTTCGTGTCTTTTTTTGTTGTTATTCTGTTATTTTACATTCATTTTTTTTGTCTGGCTGCGGTTTTAAACACACACGACAGATCGACCAGCACAGAGCAGCAGATCGACCTCTCGATCACTCGCTCACTCGCTCGACCCCCCCCCCCCCCCCCCAAACAGGCTCAGACAGTCCGAGCGTCATAACCGGATGTGACGTTTCAGATCGTTGGAATACACGGAATGGATCGTTGGAATACACGACGACGATGGCTGTTCGTCATCCAGACTAGAGAGAGTGGAGTTGGAGCTCTCCGTTCGTTTTTTATACCGTGTGAAAAAATGTGTTTTTCCCTATTCTAGCCTAAAATGACACGTTCAAGCTTCTAGAGAACCGGAAACGGAATCTGTGTCATGAATCCGGAACCCGGTGAGTCTGAAGTAAACAGAAAGCGAAAGTGATGGTGAAAAATAAACAGAACAGCGCGATCACAGATTAAACAATGAAAAAGCTAAACGCGCGTCTAACGCGTCGACGGCCAAGTGGACAAACTAGCAATTGACTCGATAACACGTCGACGGCAGTCAAAGAGTTGTTAACAGAAAGCATTTTCAGGTCGGGACACCGATTTTATCCAATCAGGAGAGAGAACTCAGGATACAGGATTAACAAGTGAAATAGGAAGTGATGACACAAAGAAATGAGCAGACAAAATTGGAACTACCTTTAATTAGCATTGTCAGTCATTAGCACACATTTACGATCGTCCCAGTCCATAACACACAGCCCAGTAAAATTACTCTTAATTGACGTCAATCACTCCTCGTTTCATCCGAGACAACAAGAAAACACTCCCAGTCCCAACACTAGTGACATGTGATAGGGTGATTGTGGTCCAATAATAGACCATGTCAGTGGCTATCACTTTACCATGCTGACTAGCTGCCCTGTGAGTGAAGGCCTGTCCGGGGTGTATCAGGCAGAGTGGGACATTAATGTTGTATGCTGCTCACCCAGTTACTAACCCAATTCATAAGCATGTCAAAGAATAGGAGGGCCGAAGTCATCCAAACGGATGGTTGTAATCATATGTGGGTAAATGGAGCATACTGTATATGATCATAGTACCACCTTACTAAAATTGGGTCATCTTGAGACGATCCATGCACCAATTGTGTCAAGTTGAACAAATCTCTCGTCCTTTACGTTTGCCCTCTCCTCCTCTCTCCTCCCTCTTAAGCCCTTAAACACTATACTTTTGTTTACCGGGTCCCTTAGGGCTCTACCCCTATTTATTCTCTCAACATCAAATCTCTATTTTGAAAATAACAGATCTATAAGCTCACGTTGTGATGTGGTGAAGAGTGAAGTCAATAAAGACTCAAAGTTCAATATTGCATGGAAAATGCAAGTGGCTCTCATATTCTCATATCATTGATTTGATTTAATAAAAAAATGCAAAAACATTCTTCCACACTACTGTGCATATCATATTCATTACCTCTAAATATTCTGTGAGTTTGCATATATACCCAATTCCTATTTGTTTATTTGCGTAAACAGAGCCACACTGCCAATTCTATTCACTTTCGTTAAATATCTGGTTATTGCCTGTATAGATTTTGTCCATAGATTTTGTCCATATATTTCCAATGACTAAATAAAACTGTACACTTGCTGTGCATTTAATGAATACATTCTGCAATGACTTTACCCAAATATGCTGCATATATCATTACTGCAGTTAATATTATTATTCTACACTTGCCACATCTAGATTTAATTGAGTTTGGGATTTAACATCCTAATCTATTCTAACTTTCCTGTAAATGTTTCGCTCCATCCATTTTGTGCAAATGAAACAACTCATTTTCACCTCAGGGCTCTTTTATCCAATCTAATCTTCATTTGACAGCCTGTTTCGCAGAGTTTACACACTCCCCCATGCACGAACACACCCACTCACCTTGGAATGCCTTGATGTAGCTGTTTCCTAGAGTAACTAGTTTCTGAAGACCTGGATTGAACTGCTCCATCAGGTTCTAAAAGGGCAAGAACATAATAATGATGATACTAAGAACAATATTATTAATTATTATCCATCCTCATTGTTGTTGTTGTTGTTGTTGTTAGGAAACCAGTCACCGAAA
This sequence comes from Gymnoscopelus braueri, assembly GCF_963280865.1. Taxonomy (NCBI): domain Eukaryota; kingdom Metazoa; phylum Chordata; class Actinopteri; order Myctophiformes; family Myctophidae; genus Gymnoscopelus; species Gymnoscopelus braueri. The sequence goes on from NC_137604.1 coordinate 19,047,436, forward strand.
CATGCTGACATGCATGTAAGATTTAGCTGATGCACTTACACAGGACATTGCTTATAGTGAGTTGGATATAAGGATACAGTGGATATAAGCTGGGGGTTAGGGGTAAACAGCATCTCTTTATTTAATTTAATAAAACAAGATTACAAACAGGTGTATTTACAATGTGTACAATGTGTGTGCAACAACTCAGTCCAAATCCTCAGTGGTAATTTACCATTTGTAAATCTGAGTGTGAACAAATATAACCAATTTGTACACACTCAGAGTTAAATGAACACACAGGATGCTTGTGAAGGGGCGCAGTGAGGGAAGTGAGGAGACCATTGAGGAAAACGTAGTAGAAGTACAGTAGTAGGAGGAGACAATGTCAACTTACCGAGTAGACACCTAAAGTGGTTCTGTGTAGCTGGTCACTGTTTGACTTTGTTCCTGCCATTGTCGACCACGATGTAAGCACAAACTTAAAAACTAAGCAAAATAACAAAATGTGTCTAGCAAAGATGTCCAAAGCGGGATTTGAACCGTCAGAGACAACAATACACCGTTGTGGAAAAGGTACGCAGTCCCATGAACACCTGGCAGTTAGAGCAAGCTTCTGGGGTCCTTTCTTCAAGAGAGTGAGGCAGTGAAAGTCCTCTTCACAGGAACCCCCCACCTTCCACACTGTCTATCGTTCCCACCTGTCTGATGGTACGACTTTCGTCTTTCTTCTCTCTCTCTCTCTCTCTTTCTCTCATTCGTTAATGAGCCTTTTTATCCTTCTTTCATCGGCTGTTTTCACAGAGAGAGAGAGACAGAGAGAGAGAGAGGGAGAGAGGGAGGGAACGAGGGAATAGAAAAGGGAGCAGGTGCCATTGATACGGCCAGGCCAGGTAAATAATTGATAGTAGCACTGAAACGAAAGGAGATGGACAGCCAACTGCCCAACTAGCTGTGACGTAGACCCACGCCGCAGGAAATTCCTTCACCTCAGCCTTCAAAAATATTCAGTACACTAATATAATACGTTTTCAGCAGTTCAAGTAACATATAACTTTAAAAAAAAAAACTTTACAGGAAATTTGTATGCATATTGATTATTGATATTCTGTATGTCATCTGTCTGTCAGCCTATCAATGACACTACTACAGTACTACTACTACTACTAGTAGTTGTTGTTGTTGCTGTTGGGCTATTTGCCAAGTACTACTGCTAGGGCATAGCATCTAATATGGAGGCCACAAGTGAACAGTAAACTGCTTTTAACTAAATAATTAGCAATAGAATACGATGATGCTCAGAAACAAACTTCACATCTAACATTGTCTGAGAAGGGTTTCTCCCACGCTTTATTGAGGATGTTATGGCAACACTTAACACTATGTCCATTCAGGGGCTCCGTAGAGAATAGATGGTTGTTGCTCAAAACACATTTTCAGTTCAGAAAGAGGAGAGAAATTCATATTGGCAGTTTGGTGACAAATGGCTTCAAAATGCATTTGTCAAATTGAGCATGTTCATTCAAACAGCTCACAATTTGTATTTCTTCTCCTGATGTAAATATGTTTCAAGCCTACAAGCCTATCCACAAGACCTGGCAAGACCTGTATTCATGTCTTAAGGGGGGGAAAATGCACCAAATGCATGCACCAATATTGTTAAACTTGTGAGCTCATGACCTGCTACCCTATACTCTTTAGTTCCGTTTCAGTCTTCCTGGCAGCCAGAGCCTCTCTAATTGGATGCTTCCATCTCATGAATGCACAGTTCGAGTAATCATACCATCAATGTCACCTGTGACCTGGGATGACAAGGCCTATATAGGGTGTCTCGTATACTGTAAAACCCCTGCAGTCTGTTCCTTCTAGCTTCTTGATTTGAAAATAAAATACATTTAAAAGAAGACTCCAAATGTACAGCACCTCCACTAATACTGGGTCATGACACAAGTGGAGACAGCACATATGCTGTCTCTCCGGGACATGATAATGGTTGTGGTGCTACATGTACATGCTAGGCAGCAGAAGCAACCACGCCTTCGAAGGAGCTGATGTCATCATAGATGACCTCATCGCCCTTGCCCTCCCTGCTCCGTCGTTCTTGGCAAAGGCTGACGGTTTTGAGCACCGTGGTCAATCGACGGTCGAGAGCAGCGAGGTGGGCCTCTGAGAGCAGCGGAGCCACACTGGTCAGAGGGTCTTGGGACAAGGACTCCCGCATGACGTCACTGAGACGGTACTGAGGTTGTGAAAGGAGACGGAGCCGCAGCCAAGTAGAGCGGCGTATTCTGGGAAATGGGACAGATGGGGTGAATGAGAGAGTGATGGGAAGCGGTATGGACAAAATTACAGTTTTTCTGGATGCACTTAAAGTTATACATGATATTTTATATACCAGCTCAGTGGCCTTGTGGCTATAGTGTCCGCACTGAGATTGGGAGGTTGGGGTTCAATCCCCCGGCCGCACTCAGCATTAAGGGTTGGATTGGGGGTAAGCCCCTGTGACATACTACAGCGTCATGTCCAGTGGGTGTACTTGTACATCATGGCTAGGGAATGTACTTGCCCATCAAGCTGCCTCACGCTACAGAAACAGGAGATAGGCTCCTGCCCTATTGGCCACATGGCTTGGCAAGGCTTGCTTACTATATTTTATATATTGCACTGCATTAATACACATATTTAACACAAACATCTACAATGAAATCCGGCAACTGGAAAAGCTACTGTTCAGACACATTTAATTCTGCAAAGATTCATATAATTAACATTCTCCATGCTTAGCCACTTAAACCCTATATTATTAGTTGACCGGAGTCCCCCAGAGCTCTATACTAGGGGCCCTCCTGTTTTCACTCTACACTGAATATCTTTGACGAAAATAGCTGACGTGCAGTAAAACCTCACAACGTGCCACGTTGCGACATATTGCGAATAGCTGATCTGTTTGTAGATCAGCTATTTTCCCGAATGTTCGCCCCCCAGCGTAGGGACGCTAGGGTTAAGCGGTTAAGTGATTAACCACATTGACATTTTACCTGCAACATTGCTCGAGAGGTACAAGGATAGAAGGCTCATCTTTAGAGTGGCGTCCAAACCTACAGTGAAAATACACAAAAATCATAATTATCTCATCTGAATCAGAAATCCTGTTATTGCCAGATGCATTTGCATGTACTGTACTAGGTAACAGTTCGTCACAGAAGACAAACAGAACATTATGCATGAAAACACAGGGCAGACAGGACCTCACAGTACAGTGCCATAGTAGGCAATTAGAAGATACAAATAACATTTGGGGTATAGCCATGAGTGAAGTGATTGTTCAGAGGTGTTCAGGATACACGCAATTGAAAACATTGGTGGATGGGTACAGTAAATCCACATGATGTTTAAACACTCATCTATATTGGTCACTATAGGCCAAATCATTTTTTTTGCTATTTGTTGTAAGACAAAGTATACAGGGCTTTTAAATGCTCAATAATTAGTTAAACCACCATTAGAAACAATGGTTGTGGTGGCTGGCTGGGTGGGTGCAATGGGTTTTTCTTACCCAATGATAGTGACAGTATTATGACACTCACCCCCTCCCATTGTCCAGGTGCATCAAGAATGTGTTGTTGCCAAACTTCTCGAATGTTTCATAGTGATGCCTGTCCATGTTACCTAGAGGGGGCCAGAAGACTTCTGTTACAGTCAGCTATCATCTCATAAGGCAGTCATATATTAGCTACTGTAGTACAACCACCTCAGCAACTCTCTCTGCTGTACAAATCCTGTTGAGACTTCTGCTGAGTGGAAGATTTTATTTAAAATTACACTTTTGCATTGAAAAAATTGCCACCCCAAAAGAAAAACGGTTTGCTCTATTTGGTAAACCAATGTAGGCGACACACTTGTACCGAGCTCTTTACAGGCAGACCTGGATTGATAATTAACTCTACATATGACTACAAATGTCTGGTTATTGCATATTTGTGTTGATATTTACAAAATAATGTCATATAGATTTCCTTTATGCTGTTTAACTGTCTAAGAGAACAACTTGTTTTTTTACATTTAAATAAATAACAAATGTTGACCAACAGTTATTTAGTTAAACACAGAAGGGAGAAAATAATGCAACCACAATAAAGCTGCTCGGTACGCTTTATTTTCTACTCTACACATTGCACACACTTCTTTTACAAACATAATTAAATGCAATGTACATTAAAAGCAGTACAGTACAGTATATGTGTGTAAGAGTGTGCGTGTGCGCGTGTGCATGTGCATGTGTGTGAGAGAGAGATTGTTATTCTAAAGATGCAAATCTTTGGATTGTATGAAATACCAAATCCATGCCTGAGGGATTCATATATAAATGTAACTTAATCACTGAACTAGAACGCTGATTAAATTATTAAATAACTATCATTTCTAATCAGTTTCAGTGCAATATGTATGAGCAAAGATTATGGAAATGTATATGAATGTTAACACACGATTTCTCATATAAAAAGTTGGAGAAGCTAAGACACATTTGAATCCACATACTGTAGAAGAATATATTATGATTAACATCCTTCATGTTTAACAACTTCAACCCCTATACACAATCAGTCAAGAGGTGTCAAAGTGTACTGACTAGCCTCACTCTTCTCAGACTACACAACACAGGATTTAGCTTAGCTGCAAGGGGAACCCTGGTGACAACATGAGCGTCTGCCAGTCCCCATTCTCCACAGTCACTCTGCTGGTCCAGATACAGAGGACAGTGATAAACTGGCAGCTGAGGGGGATCCGACACTTGGGTGGCATCGGTGTTGGTCATGTGTGAGGAGGCGTCATGCTGGCGACTATGAAGGGCAGTGTGAGTGTCCCCTGCTCCTCCAGGCCTGACATAGAGCAAGGGCAGCGAGCAGGGCTGAGGGGAGAGCGTGTCCTGCAGAGCGCCGAGCCGCGTGTCCCACAGCGCCCCCCTCAGCTCCAGGCCACACAAATACACGCCACCCTGAGAAAGAGGAGAGGAGGCCGGGGGTGGAAAAACACTCAGGACCTGGGGAGACAAGAACACACATTAGTCGTGCAGCAAAGAATTGCTGTTATATTCTTAAATGTTTTTAGTATCGAAGTGGCTGGTTAGACGCGTGAGCCAGCTTATGTGACAAAGTAGCAGGTACTGTAGAACCAATGGTAAAGCATTGAATAGCACGACCAATTTGCCATTGGAAAGTGGGGACTTTGATTTAATTTCCGTTGGTAAAGATTGTCTTGGTTTACCTGGAAATGCAGGCCTACATTACTGACGTCTTTACGTTGGGCTTGAGTAGCCTCTCTCCTCACAGCCACCAAAAAGCCTCTGGCATTGCTGAAGGTGGACAGACGGTAGGCGGCGGGTGTATCTTTGCAGGCCTCATCCCAGAGATAAGCTCTGAGCAACTCGACTCGCCTTTCTAATCGGAACAGATCAGCGAAGGCGAGGAGGGAAGAAGTGGTCGGCTTGCCGTGTCGATTGGGCTGCTTGAGCTGTGAGATCAGTGAGGAGACCAAGTCAGACAGACCATCCCACTCAGCCAGGAGAAAGTCTTGCATGGGGCCGAGGGGAACGGTTCCTTCACTTGTTACTGCACGGGTGTCTTTGGTTGCAAACGTGCTTTTCAGAGCTTGCAGTCGGTCTCTGGATTGTCCGTAGTCTGGCAGCATCGCATGGTGGTTCCGCTCATTGCTGCGGCATCTGACTTTGCCTCGTGGTACCTGAGAATCCTGGAGCAAGCCGTTCAGAGCATGGCCATTGACTTTGATTATCTCGGCAGCCAGATTAGCGCCGAAGCCCAACATTAAGGGGTCATTGACGTAAGCCAAGTCTTGAGTATACTGCTCCAGGCCCCGCAGTAATCCTGACACATCTGTGAATATAAAACAATTCAGTGACTATATCCCTATCTAAAATGTCATAGTTAACCACTTAAGCCCTGTATGTTATAGTATGCCATTGTACAACGGTTTCATGCAAAAACTGTGATGCGACATGTATGAGCTTATAGATCTGCTATTTGTCGTCACATAATGACATGCCCAAAATAGGGACAGCAGGTTCAAAGTTGTTAAATAGAACATACAGAATATCCACACTGTGGAATTGACACTTACACCTCTTAGTTTGTTTATGATTTCTTGCCATGCTGACATAACTAGGATCATTAGGAAATAATTGATCATATACATATGAAATCATAACAGAACTAATTGTCTTGCCAAAGCAGCCAGAAGCAAAGTGTCCAGGAATGTTGATGATGTTCCCGAGGACGTGTGGGCCACTGCCACAGAGTGGAGACGCAGTGTTAAGACAGGCCTTCACAACACTCGCCACTGCGTCCAGGTCTGCAGGGTCTGACACATGGCCGCCATGCACCAGATTGACTGTGAACAAAGATGAGATGAAACAATAATGAAGAAACTGGCTTAAAGGGATATTTCACTTTAAAAAAAACTTTTGGTAATTTTATCATTTACTCAGGGTTTTGTGAGCCCCCCAGACAGTTTTTAAGTTGCTCGATTCAGTATTTATATATTTGATATTCATTTTATCAGACACGCCCCCTTCCTATACAAACCCATTGTAACTTCAAACTCCATTTTAACCATGTTAGATTCGTCAAAAACACCCGTCCTTGGTTCTGGTGACTCACCCTGCCCTCCTAATGCGTGAGGGGGCCGTGTTTTTCCGATTATATTTTTCTTTTTTTTTTATTTTCAAAAAAATATATTTAAAATAAATGAAAAAAGTAATTGAAAAAACACGGCCCCCTCGCGTATTAGGGGGGCAGGGTGAGTCACCAGAACCAAGGACGGGTGTTTTTGATGAATCTAACATGGTTAAAATGGAGTTTGAAGGGGGCGTGTCTGATAAAATGAATATCAAATATCTAAATACTGAATCGAGCAACTTAAAAACTGTCTGGGGGGCTCACAAAGGCCTGAGTAGATGATAAAATAACCCAAAAAAAATTTGAAAGTGAAATATCCAGCATATACAGATTTACATCAAATGTGGGGCTGCAACTATCGATTATTTTCTCAACAATTATTATTACTTTTTCAGTTAATCGAGTGATCAAGAAGCATGTTGTTTTTTAATATATAAAAAAATTATGTTTATCAACAAATCAACGTGAAATAAAAAATCTTGGTGAATCTTTGATGAATAGATTTGCAGCTGAGGTCTGTTTCATTAAGACTAGAGGGATTCACCTGCAATGTACTCCAGAGCCTCCATTTTGTTATCACAGTGACTGGCAATGTGAACGTGTGCTTCTACCAAGGCCTGGAGGTCCTCCTGAGTCCTTAAACAACAACAACAACACACATACATATACCTATACATCTTGTACCACGTGTCTCCAATCATTGAAGTAGCTACTGACTCATGAGAATGCTATTTATTTTTTCTTTAGAGACACAATTAGCTTAGCTAAGCTCCCATCGTCCAAAACCACATAGCTAGTGGTTTGGGATGATTCCCTACATAAAGATCAGAGTGTCAGTACTGCATTATGCTATGCTCACACACCTTTATATCTCATCTCAGGTACCATGTGTAAATATGTAGATAGCTTGTTTGGTTTTTTGGTTCTCTTGTTTGATCTCCCCCCTCTTCTTTTTCCCTTTCTTTTTTTCTATGGAATTAACAATACGATGGGAACTATGCACGAAAATGAATTTCACACACTTTTTTTTACTTCTGTAAACCTGTGATGTGACAATAAAGCTGGTTAAAGGGATGAGAGAGAGAGAGAGTGTGTCTCTGTGTGTGTGTGTGTGTGTGTGTGTGTGTGTGTGTGTGTGTGTGTGTGTGTGTGTGTGTGTGTGTGTGTGTGTGTGTGTGTGTGTGTGTGTGTGTGCGTGCGCGCGTGCGTGCGTGCGTGCCTGCGTGCGAGAGATTGTTATTTTAATGACAGATGCTAATATAAATGTGATTGTATGAAATACTAAATCCATGCCAGAGGCATTCATATTTAACATTCCACTTAATCACTGAACCCTGATTAAATTATCAATTAACTATTGTTTCTAAACAAGATCGAATTCCACAACTTTCTGTAAAATCTCAATTTCATTGTAGTATGTTAAGTGTAATGTTAAATTAATGATTGAGTGAGTGAGTGAGTGTGAGAGAGAGAGAGAGGAGAGAGAGAGAGTGTTTGCGTGTGCGTGTGCGTGTGTGTGTGTGTGTGTGTGTGTGTGTGTGCGTGTGCGTGTGCGTGTGCGTGTGCGTGTGCGTGTGTGTGTGTGTGTGTGCGTGCATGTGAGTGTGTGTGAGTGAGTGAGTGAGTGAGTGAGTGAGTGAGTGAGATTGATGAAGGTGTTTCCTCACCAGTGATAGATGCTGCTCTGGCCCACGTTCTTGCAGGTTTGCCTCTGCAGTAAGACAGAGTGAACGATGGCACAGCTTAGGAAGGGCTCCATGATGCCACATGTCCCTTCAGACTGCACAGCAGAGAGCACCTGAAACAGGGAGGCGCTGAGCTCCTCCTTCACATCCCGGGGACAGTCACATACCAGGTGTAGGGCCCTCATTCTCACTGCAGCTGCAGGGGACAGGCGGAAGGACTCAAGTCAGTGAATGCACCAATGCACCAATGCCAATATTTACAGGTTAATTTGGTTACATCTGTACACTCTCAGAGGTGCAAATGTATAAATGAACATTGAGGATGTCATGTCAAATAAGTAAATACGTCAGAACTTACAACAATGTTTGACATCTCATCTTTCTATGTGGAAGTACATGGTAAAACATCCATCATTTTCCCCGTAGTAAATGTCAGTGTGCATGCTCCCTTAGGCTAGGTAGTGGAGGATCAAGAGCATCAGATCTGGATGTTCTATTCCTCCTGTCATGTACACAGACTTACCAGGAATGCAGCATGGGGTATATCCTCTAGTTATAAACCATAGTCGGAAGTTCGGATGAACCACCTCGCCTGCCTCCACATCAGTCGGGTAGCCTAGTAAAGTAAGGTAAAACAACAGGAGTACAGTCAGTTGTAAGGCAGTAGTAAGAGAAGGAATATGAACAAGAATATAGAAAACAATCTCTTTCTCTCTCTCTCTTAGTGCAATATGGGAAATAATAATGTTTGTCTACTGTGGACAATTCCTGAATTTATGCTGTATTATTTATACATCGTCATGAATACCATTACCACCATGCAGGGGACTCCTTATGGACAGCTCACATCTGGAAGACGAAGCCAGTTGATTAAGGCGTAGCATTACTTTTTCATCCCATCGTTCCAAAAGGTGGCAGTTGTTAAAAACCAACCAGTGACCATCATTAACAGCTCTGTCCAGTGCTGAGAGGATGACCTCTGTCTCACACTTGCTTCCAAATGAAATGACTTTCAATTGAACCTGAAAGACATTTAGAAACACATCAAATAGGGCAAAGACAAGCAATGGTTATGTTATGCTATGGTAAACTAGTAACTAAAATGGATAAAAACCCATTACCCTGTTTGCATCTGCTTGGTAAGTAGTCAGCTGTTTCAGCAGGTGGAGAGGCTGAATGCTTGCCCAACTCTCTCTGCCTGGACCTGGCAATGTTAGCACTATGGGTCCCTCGTGTGTGACAAGTAATCGGGACAGGCCCTCTGGGTTGCCACAGTGAGGGGCCTCGACCACTGCTGTGCTTCCAGAAAGGCCCAGGTTGCAGGCGGCCAAGCTCTCCGCCACTACGGCCAGGCTGTGGGGGAGCAGGGTCTTCCAGAGCAGAGCTCGCTGTATCAAGGACAGATGGGAGTGAGAGGAGCAGGTGACGGTCCCTGCCACCGTGGAGGAGGGGATGCGCAGGTACTCCTGCCACTGCCTGGGAGACGTGGCCAGCGAGGAGAGTAATCCCCTGAAAGATGGAATTCTCTCCAGGCGAAACAGCTCCGGAAGGATCTGAGGAGGTATCCATCCAGGCAAGGCGTGCCTTGGTGTTGTTGCCCTAGGTGAAGCGGTGGAGAGTGGGGAGTCAACTATGTTTTTTTGTTCCTGCACATCCAGGTCTCCCAGTCCCCTGAGGAAGGCTGCTCTCTCAGCCTCGGAGCACATCTTCTGGTGCTGGAGAAGGGTCACAGACGTCAGCAATTTCAGAAGCGCGGCGTGGCTCCGGAAGAGACGAGGCTGATATTGGGCCAGTAGGTGGGACACCATCCTGTGAGTGATCTCTGGTATCATGCCCTCTGTCACTTCCCTACCGGTATTAGACACATTTGAATCCCCCTTCAGAACCGAGGCCTCGCCCATGGCGGCGATAAAGCCGTGAAGTGGAAAGAAGTAGACAGGAGACATACGGGCCACATCCTGCAGGTCCTGGTAGAGGGCGGTAGCCAGCCTCGCTGCTCCTCTGGGAGCGGACAGTTGGGACTCATAGAGTTCCAGCTCAATGTGCAACTGCTTGACTTCAGTCTGCAGTTTCTGAGATGCTTCCTGACAGGCCAGAACGCGGGGGAGGAATTCAGGGTCTTGCAGTAATGGGCTGGAGGACTGCAAGACATAGTCCATCAGAGAGACCTAAAAGAAAAACAAATATATAACACGAATTATTGAAAACATTGTTTTCAACATTTCCTGATTATTTCCATGTTATTTTATGCCAGTAACATATCAAAAAGTTATACAGTAGTTGTTTTGAGTTGAACAAGTGAACATAAACACCCTCTAGTGGTTTGAAATTATGATGGAAGGATTCAAATATTTTGAAACCACAACTCACCAGCCACTTCCATATTTTTACCATCCAAATAAGTTTGTATAATAAATGGTTGGTTAACCACTAGATGGTTGGTTACCGTGTGAACTGGTTGGTTGTATAAAGAGGACCTTCATATTGTTTTCACTCTTATATTCCACCTGTATAATTGTATGATATGATGGCAATTGATTCACCTCCTCTTTCAGCAGTTTGTCCTGCAATGCCCTCTTGACCCGAGTCTGCTGTGTCCACGCTTCCACACATTCAGACTGTAGCAGCAGCTGTGACAGCATCAGCTCTTGGGTCTCTGCTGAGCCCAGAGCCAGGTCAACCACTTGTACCTCTGCCAGTATGGCTGGGTGGATCTCTATAGGAGCAACACAGAGTAAAGTACAGTTCCAGGTAATGCACGCACATCTGACGTGTTCAAGAAGCACATGGTGTCCACTGTGGTGTCCAAACTTTATTAAATTCAAAAAACTATGTTTAGACCGTCCTGGTCTCCATCAGGTACTGTACAACCTGTACCTGGCGATTGATACGTTGTTTACCCTTAATATCTATATACCTCTATTCCACACAGATAGGGCTGTCATGATTACAAATTTAAGTTGACGATTAATTGTCACTCAAATAATTGCGATTAACGATTTAATTGTGTTTCTGTCGTTGAAAATTAATGGAACGTTATGAATAAATATTACATTTCTGTTTGGCTTTTAGGCACAAAAGTTGCACGGGGCACATACAGTATGACAAATAACACATATTTAATGACTTTATACTAAAATAATAATAAACATTAATAGTGGAAATAGCCGATCTACAAGCTCAAAACGAGTCACATCGCGACGCGTTTTGGGCTTATAGATCTGCTATTTCCACTATTTTTGACATTTCTGGAAAATATATGACATGTTTTTACATGGAATTGATTATGCAAAAATAATTGCAATTATATAAAATAATTGCGATTAGACGATGATGTAATAATTGTGACAGGCCAACACACAGACAGACACTTTTTTTAATAGGTCTGTGGATGTATTATTTTCTTTTTATTATTATTTTACATATAAATCTTATCAAATTGACCTTTTTGATAAGATTGAAGATTTGACTGTGCACAAGTTGACCCTATACTCACCACTGCTAATCAGTCGGACAGGCAGGTGGGTGCTGAGGAAGAGGCAGAACTCAGGGTGGGCCGGCTGGAGGGGTCGTCTGAGCCCTGCTGAGTGATGAAGATGAGATTCTGCTGGACGCACCAACATGGCCAGGAACTGTGGACTGGGGACAGCACGCTCCACGTGTCTGACCAGCACCCTCACACCTGCACAGGGACACGATGGAACGAGTTTTACAATGATAAAAAATAAATATTAACCCATTAAGACCTGAGGCCGATTCTACAAATGTCTTCTAAATCCCAACAGTTTTCTAAAAAGCGTATGTTTCTATATAAGTGGTTCTCAAACTTTTTCATAATTGTCAAGGACCCCCGAAATTATTATGTATTTGGCCGCGGACCACATCTCAAAATATTTTGTTCCAGGGACCCCCAGAAGTAAAGATTGGAGTTAAAAATGTTCGCTTTAAAAGAATACATATTCAAAGATTTGCACCAATTTTCAAGATTTTTTCAAAAATAGCAGATCTACAAGCTCGTAGCGCGGCACTCGGTGCCGCGCTATGAGCTTGTATATCTGCTATTTTTGAATAGCCAAAGTGTAAAATAATGCTTTTTAGCTCAAATAAAAAAATGACACAGATGCGTTCCAGGTCTTCATGGGTTAAATTAAAAACTAAGAAAATGTGACTGTGCACTGTAAAATCATGAGTGTTAATTTAACTCGGAGTGTATAAATGGAGTCAAATGGGCCCTCCATTCAGTGGGTAGAGAGGCCGTCTGGTAATCAGAAGGTCACAGGTTCACCTTCCAAATCCACGCCACCCACCCATGTCTGCGTGTCGAAGTGTCCCTGAACAAGACAATTAATCCCTAACTTAACTTAACTTAACTCCCTAACTGGAACAAAATATTTTGAGATGGGGGTCCACGGCCAAATACATAATACATAAATACTAGGGCTGGGACTTTAAAGGGGAAATCCACCCATTTTCAATATTTAACTATGTCATTAATATAGCATAAAGGAGTTGTGTGGAAATAAGAAAAAATTTAAAAAAAAATTAACATTGCAAAAAAATTTAACATTGCAAAAAAATTAACATTGCAAATTACACTGTGATGACTCATCATGGTGTAATTTGCAATGTTAATTTTTTTTGCAATGTTAAATTTTTTTGCAATGTTAATTTTTTTTTGAATTTTTTCTTATTTCCACACAACTCCTTTATGCTATATTAATGACATAGTTAAATATTGAAAATGGGTGGATTTCCCCTTTAACTGATTAATTGCAATTAATGACAGAAAAATGTACGCACTAAACAAATTAACGCATTTTAATCAAGCTTATTTTTGCACCACGGAACCTTTGTCACTGGACGAGTTTCAGGCGTACCGATCATGCCGCTGATCATACCGCTGTTTATTATTTTGGCCAAGGATATTGAGGGAGAGTTGGACTGAAAAGTTTTTTTTGCCTCTTAAGCAACAGAGTTTTTGTTAGTTTGGTTTGTTCATACAGGATATTGGACAAATAATGTCATTGAAGACTTCTTTTATTTATTTTTATTTTTTCTAATGGTCAGGGTTAGGGTTAGGTTTCCACTGTTCTGGAATGTACTTGAAAGGATTGTGTAGTTGGAAAGTATTGTGTTTTGCTTGTGCTTGAGTTTACAGAAGGTCCTTGAATTTATATTGCCTACCTGAATCTGAATATATTCCTAAAATTGCACTGATCTGTTTAGTACCACCCTGATAAAAAAAAAATTAGTTGCTTAAGCTTTTGTACTTATTCACTATTCATTGATTCACTCGTATATCAAAATCCATTTGAATTGAAAAAATGGCTTCTCAGGTCAAATATTGATATGCGATTAAAATGTGATTAATTTTTATAAATCAATTACAAAGCCTATAATTAATTAGATTCATTATTTTAATATAGTAGATCATATAATTACATATTTAAAAAAGAAATTCACAGAATAAAATGTTTTATGGTCATGATTAACCAGGACCCTGGATGGCTTGATTCTAGGCTTAAAATAATTTATATATTTTATATATATTATATTTATATATAAATTAAATATTATATATTAAATCTTTTTGGAAATCTCTATGGGAAAAATGCATGTACTATTTTGGAGTGGAACCAGAAAATGACCACTGCTATGCCCTATAGCAACATACTGTTAGGATTTAGAAAACATTTTTAGATAGGTATTTGACCGCGGACCCCCATCTCAAAATTTGTTGTTCCAGGGACCCCCAGAAGCAAAGATTTGAGTTCAAAATGTTCGCTTTAAAATATATATATATTCAATTCAAAATGTTCACGATTTTTCAGCAGATCTACAAGCTCATCGCGCGGCACTCGGTACCGCGCGATGAGCTTGTATATCTGCTATTTTTGAATAGCCAAAGAAATCTAAAATGACACAGATGCCTTCAGGGATTGAATGGGTTAATCGTAACATCAGACAAATCCTACTGTACTGTAATATAGAACTACAAGACCCACCATTCTCAGCAGCCTGTTTCAACTTGTCCAGTAGCTCTGGGTCATCAGCACAAAGCACCATTCCATACTCTGGCTCCTTCTCAAACTCTGCAGAACAAACGGTTACGTTTTCTTTCTTTTGTGCTTTTCTCTCATAATTGATATCCTACAATGTGTTTGTTTAAAGCCAACTGTTCCTATAGCACAACAGATGCATTACATTAAAATACCACTGTAGGTTTAAAAAAAGATCTACACCAAAGTGGAACTGAGCACTATCATTTGAACCTTCAACTCTTTACATATTGTTGCTTATAATAACAGCAATAAAAAACACTTTTATTGTAAATCAGTCTTGATAACAACACCAGCTATAATGTCTAAAACGGAAAAATGTTTGATGTCGATAGGGCCTACAGTACTGTACCTGTAATGAGCTCTTCGTGATGCCGGGTGTCTGCCAGTAGAGGCCAGTGTTGAACCCAGGGGCTTCTGTAGCCCCACAGGAGCAGTTTCACCACCAGCCTGGCAGGCAACCCTTGGAAATGCCACTGCTCCACGCCTAGTGCCCGAGCCAGGGCCCACGGAAGCTTCTCAGCCACAGGGATGGCATCACTGAGGGAGGGCTCAGGGCAGAAACGGTCTGTGTTCGGGAACAGGGAGGTTCGCGGATCTTCAGGATTTATATCCATCGTCCCCGTTAGACACAGCTCCTTCCATTTGTGCAGTAGCTCGGTGCGTTCGTCAGCTCCAAAGGGACCCAAGTACGAAATGGCAGCGGCCAGGATAAGGGCATCCCCTGGTAGGGTTTGGTTGTTCACTTCTGCCTCCTAGAATATTGTGTGCATTAAAAACACCCTTTTTACATTTATAGACGTTCAACTGACTCATTGTTGAAACATGTCATATTGTCACTGTCGGGCAGAAACCTAAAGAAATTGCAAAAATAGACGATCTACAAGCTCAAAACGTGCCGTGATGCTACGCGTTTTGAGCTTGTAGATCTGCATTTTTTTTTTTTTTTTTTTTTTTATCCTGAAAAGTAACAGTTTTGGACATACTGTATCAGGTTTCCACCCGACAGCATTGATATTTGTACAATTGAGAGTCGGTTCAATATCTATACAGGGCTATCCGTAGAAACTGTTAACAATAAGTATCAAGAAATAACAATTAACCCCCACGAACAACAATGGACTTCAAAGAATAATAAAGTGGAACATGTTTCTGTATGTTGGAGAGTTTGAAGTGACAAAGTCAGTTAAACATTGTGTCAATGCATGAGTTTTACCTGAGCAGCAGTGTTCCAGTCTGCCATGTGGCTCTGCATCTGACTGACGACAGCGGCAGCATGGCTCTCCAGGCTCTCAGCTCTACTCAGCTGCTTGAGGAGCTCTACTAGCCCCTTCTGCACAAACTGGAGCTGACGCTCCATGTCTGCCAGATTCCGAAACACCTCCTCCTTCCGCAGCCTGGCCAAGACCAGGCCATCACGAGCCTCCTTGGCCAGCTTTCCTAAGCACTGCTTGCTGACTCCCTGGGCAGCCATGCGGCGCTCCATGCAGGCGTACTCATACACAGATCGCACCCAGTTGCACAGAGACTCACATGCATGACTGACCTCTCTCACGGACTCTGGCTGGAAGTGAGGACTGTGAACTATCTGGCCGAGGGCTTGTAGCTGGCTTTTAGTCAGTCCGTGGCGGTCAAAGAACTCTAATTCCTATAGAAAAAGGAAAGAAAGTGCAGTTGGAAGCATCATTCATTTCGGAATCAGTCATTTCTGATTTAAAGCTGCAATTCGCAACTCTGTCCTACCCAGGATTTGAACAATTGTCTCCTGCATGAGAGACCAAATTCGAAATCTCTTCCAAGACTGAAACCCCGCAGATTGATTAGAATGTTTGTTGTTAAAATAGGTCCAGGATTTGAGCTTTAAGTAGGTTTATTTGATCAGTTCTATCAGGTTTGATCAATTTTCAGTTGATTCACACTTGACTCAGTACCTAGAAAACATGTTTGATTAAAAAAAGAATATTGTCCCACGCACCTGGAAGAAGTTGGATTGCAAAAGAAGCTGTTTAGCACTTTCCCAGTTGCACGGGCGGTTGAATAGCAGACATAGGGCATCCATGATTTTCACCACTCCCTCTGGAGGGTTTGTGTAGTGACGCACCTCTTCCAGGTCAGATGAACTGAGACACTTGAGGATCGTAAGGCTTAACTGGAACAGAGGACTCTCCTGCAGAGGCAAGATTGATGAAATACAGTTAGAGTCTATGCACTTAATTTCTTATGACAATGTATTTTTTGATGAGACTTGATAATATCTGAAGTTCTGAACATAACATCTGGTGACATCTAAATTCAATGTAGTTGCTAGAAAAGCGGGGGAAACGGCCGCAGACAAACCTACGCTCACCGCTTTCAAAACTATTCAAATCACCATCCCAAAGTATTTGCATTGGTTCTGCGATGCAGTTATTTTGTAAATCTCCAAATTGTTTCCACCTAGGTTAATGAACTACAGCACATTGAATTAAGATCACCAGGTGTATCAGTAGGCAGAGATTACATGAGACTATGCAAGAGTCTCTAGGTGGTTTTTCATGTGCTTTAAGCTCTAGCAGCATTTCATTATCTTAAAGCCTCTAAAGGTAACAGTTGACCTTGTGTTTGGTGTGATGAATCTGCTCTTCCAGCTGAAAGAGTTTCATCTGGGCTAACACAACGTTCTGCCGGGCTCTTTCACAGAGGATCCTCTCAGCGGCCATGGCGCTTAGGAGCTCCTTCTCACACTGCAGAACAAGCACCGTCCAATAAAAGCACAAACATTGGCACACAACGCATAACATTGCTATAGAAAAAAGAAAATAAATCCGTCTGCAGTCGTTTTTCTTTCATATTGTGATTAGCTGTGTTGTGATACATGGAGACATCCATTTCAACATAATTTCTTCTTTATCATTTGGGAATCCAAATATGTTAGAGCACTCTCAATATTCTTTTTTCTTTTTACCGAATGGGTTCCCAGATTGCCTGGGTTCGGGGACCCCCAGGGGTCCTTGAGGGAGTTTCAGGGGGTCCCCAACTAAATGATTCATAGACCAAATAGAACACTACGGGTCTGTAACTCAGAGAGTATAAAAATGGTTAGATGGTCATTTGCACACTCTCAGTGTTAACACTCAGTGTTAAATTAACACTGAGGATTTTACAGTAAGATTGGGGTCCCAGAGGTAGCTTAATAACACAATGGTGGTCTGTGGTCTAATGCATATCAAACTGGGGGTCCTTAAAATGAGTGGAGTATCACGGTATTAGAGTGACAAAATAAATGTTATTACTGGGGAACTGTTTAGTTGTGTGTTTGGGCGCAGCACATTATACATACTGTAGTATAAGGGAATACGAGAAAATAAAAAATATGCAGACTTGCAGAAATTATAATGGACAATATTGTCACATTTTGAGCATTCATATATCTGGCATTGTATGTCTAGTGTGATCCCAGACCACACTAGACATACATGCAGTATTTAATTTGCATGTGTTAAATTGCCTTACAGTACCTGTTGTGCTTGTGCAACATTCTCCTGCAGTGTGATTACGTGGTGTTTGTACTGGACAGCTGTATCTGTCATGACCTTCAGTCGGACCAGGACAGCTGTAACTCTGAGAAAAATGTAGAATAATTTCAGGTCAGTACATGTGGTAAGTATAACACTCTAGTTTACATTATACATATGCCTCATTCTGAGAACACCTACCAGGCATTTTGACCAGGAAAGTTTTCACCTTTTTATTTTCTTTTTCTTCCTTTTTTCCCCTCAAAACTGATGGGTCAAGGCTTGTTTATTTATTCTTATTTATTACAGTTTATTTAGCTAATAGCTACAACATTTTCTTAATCAGATTTTGCTTCTGTTATGAGTGAAGAGATTAATTACAAGTTAAGTTAATATTATCAGAAAAAAACAGCAAAATCCAGTAATGAGAATGCAGCGGTTACAGTATTGAATGAGACCCTGTGTTGAACCATGTTATTGTCTGATTATGCAGCCTTGCGCAAATGCTAATTCTTTGTTAAGAATGTCGTTGTGTGGAGCCAACTACTGTATATGTTAATTAAGCCATAGTCTGAAAAGGTCTAGCAGAATGCCACGATTAATAGTGTCAAAAAAGGAAATATGCACCCCAAGAAAATTTGTTTAACAGGTGCAAAAGGAGAAAAAAACAAAAATATATCAAAGTAGACCTTGTATCACATGTCTTAATGAAGGTCTTGTACCAGAAGCTTAACTAATGAATCATTGGTGTTTGCATAACATGTTGAATGGAGTCTCTACTTGATATGATTAACAGTGTCGAAAGAATGTATGGCTAACCTGTTGGTTTGACGCAGTCCATGTTTGTAGAGATGGCTACTGAGGTAAAAGAAGTGAGAGATGAACGCCATATAGGTCTGGGGGCTGAAAGGTTGGGTTTTTAACAGGACTGAAGCATATCTGCATGCTGACTTGTGGATTCTTGCCATGGCCAGGGGCATGCTGGCCTCTAAGCAACGTCTCTGTACTGCATCAAAAGCAAACAAAATAACATCAGGTCAGATTTGATGATTTCCTTCATGGACGGTAATATACTTACACACATTTTAAAAGCATGTAACACCACAAGGGAAACATAAAATGTAGCAACTCAATGGTCCATTTGGTTACATTTGTACACTCGCCGAGTTAAATCTGAGTATGTAACGTATAAGAAAGAGCAACTGACGTTTTCCATGTAATTCAGGAATCCGGAGATTATCCTTAAAGCAGTGAGTAGCAGCTTCCACTAAAGACTGTCTGGACCATGGTTGGTACACTTCCACACAGCAGCTCAGGCTCAGGGCCTTCGTTATGTGTGCCTGTATCATTATGGCAATGGCAACAATGGAAGAAGCACACCATGGTGAGTAATGCTGGTATACTATGGTTGGTAGGTTTGACTACTAATACATTGATAGGTTGGTATACCTATCCATACCTGTCATTATCTATTGCACACTCTATTTTTCCATGTTCTTCTGTCCAGCACCTACTGTACAGTATATAGTATTTATGATTTGGATGTGCATGCTTTTGTAATCTTTTTGCACTACTTTTTAACTGCCCTACCTGGGTATTTTGTATGTTTAAAAGTGAATACTTTTTTTGTGCACTGATGACATGTATGCAAAAACATGTTTCTTCAAAGCAACTACACACTAATAGTCTAGTTAGGATGATGAGTGAAATGCAGAAGACAACATTTCCCCACGGGGATCAATATAAGACAAATTAAATAAAAACATGTTCCTCAACATTTTACAATGTTAATTTTTGAGAAAGTACAGTTACGTTACAGACCTGGGTATTGTAGTGAGGCAGATCACGTCCCTCTGACGTAGTCAAAGGTAGCAGAAGAAATGCATGCATATTCCTCTGAAACTGCCTTAAATGCCTGTCAATAGGGGGGAAAGGGTACAAATATTGTTGTTAAAGGAGAATTCCGGACAAATTAAGTGTTATCTTTCATGTCTCGTTACTCACCTAGCGACGTAAAAAGTGGCGTTCTTTTTTTCCATATATTCCCCTGTCGTCATTTTTTAAACACCCTCCGTTGTTATAATGGGAGCGCGTGGGGTAGTGAAGTTCGTCTATTATAACCGACGCAATGTTATTTTTTTCTCTACTACGATTCATTGTAGAGTCTCATGATAGTCAAACATGCGCTGAAAATTCCTGCGAGCCTGCCGTTAATGGCGAACGATTTAACACTGGATGCTTGTTTCTTTCCAGAACCTGGCAACTCGTGTTGCCAGATTCTGGAAACAAGCAACCAGTGTTAAATCGTTCGCCATTAACGGCAGGCTCGCAGGAATTTTCAGCGCATGTTTGACTATCATGAGACTCTACAATGAATCGTAGTAGAGAAAAAAATAACATTGCGTCGGTTATAATAGACGAACTTCACTACCCCACGCGCTCCCATTATAACAACGGAGGGTGTTTAAAAAATGACGACAGGGGAATATATGGAAAAAAAGAACGCCACTTTTTACGTCGCTAGGTGAGTAACGAGACATGAAAGATAACACTTAATTTGTCCGGAATTCTCCTTTAACATTTAGATGAGTTAGACTTGAATCATGTGGACAAACTACCACAAGAGCTAGATGTTCTCGTACCTCTCAAGTGCCTGAGGATCCGTGTGACATCTGTGTGAATTCTTGACACCATTCACTCTGGGTACAAGGTTCGCCAGCTCCTCTTCTGAGTAGAGCCCTGGACAGGTGCCACTGGCCATCACCATCAGTAGCTCTTCTCTCACAGCCTGGCTGACTTCCTCATGGGCCAAGATCACCACATTAGCACTGTTCACTTCAGTCTGATAAATAGCCTCCTTCAGGATTTCACGCAACTTTAGCTCATTACCAGGGTGTACTTCCATCAGCTGGTAACCTGTCAGGTAGGCAGCTAAACGTACATTGCTCTTACGGCCTGTGCCTCTGACTGCACCAAACAGCACTCCATGACCTCCAGGTATGAGCAGTGCTCTGAGGATATGCAATAACTGGTGCATCCTCTGTCTGTGTACTGTATAACCTGACGTCATATCATCAAACTTCTCTCCATGTTCCTCTTGTCTTTTAACAGAAGCAGACAGCTGCTGCACCAGCAGATCAAAGTCTCGCTCTTGATAAGAAGCATTGCGTTTGAAGTTGTACTGTTGTGCCATTGAGTTGACTGGATCTGTGATCTCAGGGCCATATACAATCTTATTCATAGTTTGTTCCATGTCTTGAAGAAGTTGAGATGGCAGCAGATATGGGGCTGAGCTGGGTTCTTCTGAATAAATTCCTTCATTCTGCACTGAGTGTTCAGTGAATCTATGGCCCCTTTCTGACTGAGCAGCTGGTTTGGGTCCTTTGGGTGGAGAGGGGATTAAGACTTTACACAAGCTTGCATCTTGCAGGATCAACTGATCCTTCTTCACAACTTTCTTGTATTGTACTGTATTGATTTTATTGTCTTCTTTAGAAATGGAAACATCTTCTTTAGTTCCATGACTCCTAATTGAGCTAGAGTCTGAACTTGGAGACTCAACACTGCGTGGTCTACCAGACTGTCTGGACTCCTCTACCTCTTCCCTTAGGGTTGTCAAATCCAACAGAGCCTCAGGAGCTAACTGTGAAGATGAGGCATCACTGTCCCCCTCTCTTTTATTTGGTGTGTCTAGACTCTGACTACTTGACTTAAGGTTGTCTGTGATGACAGTAGAAGGAGTGGGGATCATAGCAGTGGATTTGTCTTCCAGGCTCATGGATGAGGACTTATCAACCAGTGTACCATAGTATATTGCCGATACTCTGGCTATGAGTGACACGAGTGCTTTGCCTTCATCTACTGAGAACAGTCTATCACTGAAGGTGAGCAGGCACTCATGCATCCAGAGATGGACTATGTTGAGGACACTGGCAGCATAACCTGCTGTGGATGTGGCAAAGCCAGTTCGCGAAGACTTGGAAATATCTGTGATAAGGCTGGCATCTTCCTGGACTGGCTGTCTGTTTGTGTTGCAAGGTTGCCAGAGACACATTCCTTGGAACACTTTTTGAAGGTCATGGTGGGAGAATGTGTAATGGGGTCTCTGTGCAGTGGGTGGGAACTGCTCACGCATTGCATGAAACAGATGCTGAGTTGCGCCGATGATACAACGTGTCAAATCTGCAGATCCTTGCAAGCTTGGGAGGTCTTTGAGCCATAGTTTTAGTCGAGGGGAGTGAAGAGAAAATAGAACCTCAGCAGATAAGCTGGGCAGCACAAAGACGGAGAACAGACGAGAGAGGCGGGAGCTGATCATGGAACCACTGCCAGGACCAGACCCAGATGTGCAGCAAGTAGCCATGTAACTGATGCCTCTACACCTCATGCACTTGAAATGATAGCCATCATAGGTTTGGATATGTCCTTTTGAAACACTTTGTCGGAGTGTTTCTAGAGCCATTGATGTTTTTCCAAAAGCATCTAAATATAGAAAAGTTATAGAAACATAGTCTTGATAATTGTTTGGAATACAATATTTATTTATTTTGGTTTAGAGTATCATTGCCAATATATTGTGGTTATACTGTATGTTATATACTCACCACAGGGAGCCTCATGCAGATCATCCACAAACAGAAGCAGTCCTGATTGTCTTCTCATAGCAATCTTGGAGCTCATGTTATTCAGCACATTGCGCACATCACGGGAACTCAGGAGTGGACTGACATGTAGGCCGATGTGGGGCCTGTCCTGATTCAGTAATGTTTTGCATAACATGGTCTTCCCTGAACTGGCCTCTCCTACCAGCATCACTGGCTGCTTTGCCTCCAACATGAGGTTTAGAAGGTAGGCATGTTTCTCATACTGTGTGAACAGAAATTGTTGATTATATTAATATTAAAAGTTGTAAAATTATCAGGTTGTAAATGATAGTGCAAAAAAAAACTAAAATAAAAAAGTAACTAAATAATGTTTAGGATTTGGAAAGCAAACCTTGGGTATAACTGGACTGGCCAAACATGGGTCTCTAACCCTGGGACAGTTGATGCCATTGATTATGTCCGCAATCATCCCCTCACTCTGGTTGAAAAAGTGCTCAAAAATAGTCCCTTCGTCCGGAACCTCAACTCTATATCGGCTATTAAACAACACTTGGCGGGCAAGTGTATCAAACTGTGGCCAGTGGCTAAAATAAAGACAAAACAAACATGTATGTTAATATCAACACATTAACTTATTTTAGAGTCTTCAAGTCTAAAAAAAGTGACGTTTAAACAGAAATATGGTCTATTACCGGTAGATAGTTGCATAGACTATTTTACATGACAATAGCCTCACCGGGGGTGCAGGTGTCCACCAAAGCCCCAGATATAGGCCACCAGAAAAATGTCCCTGGCTTGTAGCTCCTTCTGAGTTGAAATGACGTAGATATCTGTGTCTGTTGAGTTTCCAAGCAGAGGCATATTTGTTGAGAATGGACCATGCAATCTATTGTTAGGAATGTTATCACCTCTTTAAATATTTTTATATTAAGGAGTTTACTCTACCTCTTTTGTATGTCTGTCTTGGTGATGTTTTTGACCCAGAATCCCTCCCAAAATGCTCCAGGAGGGCCTGTATAATCCTAAAGAATGACATAATTTCCTGCAGTCCATATGTGGGGGGTTTAGAGAATTCAACATTTCCATCTCCTTCACTGTGTAATACAGAGGTAAGGGCCTTGTGCCTAAACACATCAAGTGTTCTGCAGAAAAGGTCTTCAGCTAAACGATTCCACATTTTCAGGGTCCCTTCATCGAGTGAGCGTTCTCTACAAAGAGCATCCATCTCTACCTTCCACACAGCCTTCCATAGATCAGCTCCAGTGAAATGCACCAGGCTGCAACGGGTTACTGCTGAGGGGGCTGCGTCCTTGAGGTCTGTGATCTCTGCCAGTAGTTTTAGTTTTGACTGGGGTGGCACAAGTTTTTCACCTGAAGACAGATACAGGGAGGGATCGTCAGGATTGCAGAGCGTAGTGAAGCAGTCCAACCAGCCAGGCTGGCCCAGTGGCTCTCCATCCATCACTAGCCACTTCACTTTTTGTGTCTGATCCCTCCCTATGTCAGTGGCTAAGAGGTCATGCCGCTCTGAGTCTCTTAACACTTTAGTGAAAGATCCATCCCACCACCCTCTCTCTTCTCTGCAGTATCCAAAGACCTCGTCATGGTACATGGCATTAGGAAATAAGACCACAGTGTCAACAGAGTGCCAGTTTGAAAGGGGGATTTGTGGCTCTGTCTGTGGGTTATCTCCACAATCGACATGCTCTGCTGTTCTGGCAGCCAGGATATGCAGTGCCCCAGCTAAAACACGATAACAGGTTGACTTTCCACTCCCTGAGGGACCGACCAGCAGAACTGCCCGTGAGAACTTCATGGCCTGGTAGAGAGCAAGGGTGTTGCAATTCGTTTGAGTGTCAGGGTGGAACCCAGCTCTTTGTAGCTCTTCTGTCACAGCATCTCTGAGTAAGTTCTGTTCTTCTTCCTCAATTTGGTGTGGGGGGAAAGGAAAGTACTTTGCCATGGGAAAGGTTTCCTCGAGAAGGGTGCGAAACTGCGAAGCTTTCTTTTGCTCACAAATGTATGGCAATAAGGTGGAGAAGAGTGCTTTGACAACAGCCTTTTCCTCAGCTAAGCCTTGCACGATGGCTGCAGATTGACTGTTGTACATCAAAGTAGAAGATCTGGCATCTAGGTGTATACCAGAGGCTGCGATGATCTTTTGCAAGACCACAAGCAGGCCAATCTGGTCTTCATTTATGAATTCAGGCAAACAGTTGGAATCCTTTGCCATGCTAAAAAGGGACATGAGGCATTGACTCAAAGACATCGCCTCTGAGAAACCAATGGAAGCAAGCATTACTTCTGTGATGACCCTGTAATCTGGGTGCATGAATGCAACGGGTCTGGTTGCAACTCGCAGACTCTCAGGAACCTCAGTTGTGTGTCCTTTTGATGAGATAACAACACATCCATAGCTCAGTTTGGCAAAAATGTCTTTCCCTGCAAATGACATTGGTAACTGAGGCTCTTCACGGTTTTTGCACCCCTGATTCATGTTGGTCATCCTGTCCCGTGGCTCTCTGTGCACTTTCTGTTGTAAAATTGTCTTCCAGGCAGAGAAGGATTGGTGAATATCTGCTAGATGCTGTCCTAATAATGACAGTGTTCCTTGTTTCAATGAGTCCACAGCGTCCAAAACAAGCCATGCTCCTGTCTGGAGCGCACCAAGCAGCATCTGCTGCACAAGGCTAGGACTTGTACTGGAAAAACATTGCAAAGCAATGACCTGTCGTCCCAGTGCTCTTCCTAACTGAACCACCGTCTTTTTCTTACCAGACATGGAAGGTCCACTAACAAAACCACATCTGTAGCTGGTCAAAGCAAAGAGAATCCCGAGTATTGCCCTTTCTGTAGAAGGAGTATTCACCATCATGCAGTGCTCTGGACCAAGGTACTCATAACCATACAGCAACTGAGTGCCAAGGACATCCACGTAACAAGTGCTATAATCACTGCTGTCCTGTGGATAGCTGAAGTCATTCTCAGTCTGACTCTGGTCATGTGAAGTTATATGATACTTCAGTGAACTTTGCCACTCAAACGAAGATGCCAGCTCACATTTCACATCCATAAGTTTGGATATCTGTTGTGCATGATTCATGGTAAGTTGCACCAAAGCACGCAGAAACATCATTCTGCGATTAGAAACCTGGGCTTTCTCTTTGGCACCAGTGATTCCTTCCCTTATAACATGGCACAAGGTTTTCAGTGTGGAAGACTTGTGTGTTTTGATGCAGTTCCACCTCGCTGGGCCTGAGGCCTGGTTGATCTTTAGAACATCAGCGCACCACGCCACTTCCTCAGCCACCAGAAGGCACTGAAGAGGATAATCAGACACTAAATTCAACTTCTTAAGTAACTTGATACCTCCAACACTCGTCTTCAAATCTTGGTCTGATGGTTCAAGCAGTGTCCGTGCCGTAGTGCAATCTTTCATGAGTTGCATCATAGTGTGCATTAGTTGTTTCTCCAGCAGACCGAGACAAACCAAAGGACTCACACTGGGTTCTACAGGACATTGAAAAGCAATGTGCTCATTGAAGCTGCCAAAGACCCCTGGGATCTTAATCTGTATGAGTTTATCATTTGCCATCTCACAGTCCACCTCTAGCCAGCGTACTCCTGGAAAGCATTTCCGCACAGCAGGGAGCAAGGTGGAAGGTGTGGTGCGCAGAGAAAGTAGTTTTATCACTTCTCGGTCGCTCAGGAAGCAGAGTCTTGGGAACTCTCCACGAGGTACATGCAACATCTGGTTGGAAATGGCTTCCATTGTAGACAGATCATTGATGAGGATTTGGCGATGGCCATAAAACAGGTCGTTTGTCTTCTGGGACTGTGCAATGCTCAGCACATGAGGGTCACTTGATATAGAACAAATTATGTCCCTGAATGTTTTATCCACTGGATGGAACCTCTCCAGCTATAAATTAAGAGAAAGTAAAAATTTACTTAACCACTTAAACCTTATATAATTCGTTGACCCCCCAGGGGTCTACACCAAATATCTTCGCCACAAATAGACAACGGGACAAATTGTGACAAATTGTGAGCTTATAAATTGGCTATTTTCGCTGAATATTTGCCCCAGAATAGGGATGTTTCGTGTGGTTAAATACCTGGATTTTCAGTTACAACAGGTTATGAATGTTTAAAGTTCTTTAGAATTCTATAAATAAATAAAATAATTCTATCAGTATGTATTTTTTATTGTCAGTATTTGAGCAAAATTACTTAATGTACATACCAGTTCCACCCTCTGAGTACTAATAGTTGTTTTAGAAAACATTTTGGCCAGGAAAATCCATGTCTGCTGGTATCTTTCAAAGAAATCAAGCAGCTCCTCTGCAAATATCGTAAGGAAAAGGAGACAGAAAAATACATTATTTAGGATTGAAGAGGCAAATATTCATAGCCTTTTACACCATCTAACTCTCATCAGTCATATTTCTGTATTGTTCATGTTACCGAGCTCTTGTAGCAAATGCACCCAGTGTTCCACATCTGGCCTGAATTCAGCAACATGCGGGGACATCAACATATTGGATAAAGCCATCACACTGTCCTCGGTCTCAGCAAGGAGAATCTCCAGATCTAAAACATAATTCAGCAACAACATGTACATGGAATATGTCCAATGTAGCTAGTGAGAATCTGAGATCATTTTAACACTTAACCACTTTCAAACTGCCATTAAAAAACATCAATCGTTAATGTATTTATTCTATAAACATTTAAAAAAAAATGTCATTGCCTCGTCACTCAAGGGTCCTTCTGGCCGATCCACACGGTCACGACTCTTTTCTGTTCTGGCCCCACAGTGGTGGAATGAACTTCCCACTGATGTTAGGACAGCAGAGTCACTGCCCATATTTCGCCGCAGGCTGAAAACTCACCTCTTCAGGAAACACTACCCTTCCTCTCTGCCTGACCTACTTGTTGTTAACTAGTTGTACGAACGCTTGTTTTCTATTGCTGTATTGTTTATTGGATTATTGGATTGTTTATTGGATCTTGTTTAGTCGATACACTTATTTGTTTTAGCTCATGCTCATTTGATTTAGCTATTTTGTCTCATCTGTTTAAGGAAATAGGTAGCTATATATATTGCACTTTTACCTTAGCGCTAGGTATACTCTTGGTTGCTTGTTTTTGCAGAAAATGCACTAAAGACTTCTGGTGATTAGTAGTTTTCGTTCCCTACCTATGTTGAATACACTTATTGTCAGGCACGCAAACAGCCCCGAGGTGAAAAAGGTGACAACATGTTGTTTTCTTTCGGGTCAGGTGTCACACAATTGCCCTATTTGGGTTCAAAAAGGTGACTGTAGCTGAAAAGTGACACTTTTGCATGTCTGTATTGTAAGTCGCTTTGGATAAAAGCGTCTGCTAAATGACTGTAATGTAATGTCATGCATTGTGAGCTTGTATATCTGCTATTTTTGTTATTTGTCGTATGAACAAAGTATATAGGCTTAAGTGGTTAAGCTTGATTTATATTATTATTATATAACTATTTTCAGCAAGATACACCATCGTATGACAGAGACTAAAGTAAGTATTAGCCTCACCAGTAATGATGAATGTATCGCTATCACAGGATTGTTGCACTGGATGTTGTTGACTGGAAACAATGTCGGTTGCAGGAACTTCTTTGCAGGTGCGATCATGCGGCGCATCGTGTCGCCACACAGCCACTGTGAACGTGGCCAGTCGAAAGAGTCTGGCCTCCCAACCCCGCTGCAGCTTCAGGAGCGCCTGCTTCACGTCCCACTCTGCCTTTGCTTCTCTACATATCTGAATAGGTGAAAGGTCCACATTTTATCAAATGAAAATATGTTCTGCATGCTTTGCAAAATGGGGCGGCAGTGGCCCAGGCACCATTTACCATTTTACAAGAGGATATAACATTATGTACTGTATCACTCTTTTTGGCAAACTGTTTCAATTAATTGGTATCTTCTTTATATACTCATCAAAGCTTAAGTGGTCCTGATATTTTATACACTTTCATACACAACGTGCTTATGCTTACAGTGTTGAATGTGAATGATAGCACTCTCCTGCTCTCACCTTGCCAATGATTTCCTGGTGCTCTCCAAACTGCTTAGACATCAGATCATCTACTGTCAGCTTCATGTCTGGGGAATACATTCGCCCCATGCCTGAAGAGAAGCAAAGTATTGTAATATAAAGGATTTTTAGGAATACTGAACACTGCACAAGGCGTATAATGCTGTACAATACACCCACAGCCTACTCTCTGACCTTTAAAAATGTTACTCCAGTGTTTATGTGTGACTCCCGGACTGCACAGTTTGTCCATGACAGAAAGTTGTTGGTTAAAGTGCTCCACGATATCTAGTGTCTCCTGGAGCACTGCGTCATTGGTAGGTATGGTCCTTGACAGAGATACAGCCTGCTGTTGCCACATATCAACTTGCTCTAGGGCTTTTGACACCACAAACTGACATGATGACAGACAGACAGACAGAGACAGAGACAGAGACAGAGACAGAGACAGAGACAGAGACAGAGATAATCTGTTGTTAATCCCCCGAGAGGAAATATGGGTGGTATCTTGGTTGTTTACCAAATCATTTGTTGGTAGCATTTATTTTTTAATGATACGCAAAGCTAAGTTCATACAACGGTCACCTCGCTGAGTTGTAACTGCTTCCACTCTCGTATCTGAGCTGTGCATGCAGTCATCAACTCCCACAATCCCTTACGGGCTTCAAGTGCCTGCAGAGCTGCTGTCACGACACTCAGATCCTGTGGATGCCCTGAAGGGAGAAACCAAGGCACACACAGACAGATTCTAGGTAGTTGAGAGAGCTGTAAAAATGTGGTTTTGTCAAGTTTGTCTAGGACAGATTATTATAAGATTTCAAGTTTCTTCAAGACTATGAAACACATGTACTGCCTCTACAGTGGGATCTGAAGGGTCCTTGAGGAGCTACTCAGAGAGTTTACAAATGCCATTTGTGCACTCTCAGAGTTAGGATTTTACAGTGTTTCATTGGGGTCAAATGGGGATCCGTCCGTGGCCTAATGCATATCAAACTGGGTTGAGAATCACTTGTCTAATAGTTCCCAGGTCTCTGGGGCCCTCACCTCTTAGGTTTCCACTGATCCCACTAAGCTCTTTCAGCTTGGCGCCGACAGCACAC
Source organism: Gymnoscopelus braueri (assembly GCF_963280865.1). NCBI lineage: Eukaryota > Metazoa > Chordata > Actinopteri > Myctophiformes > Myctophidae > Gymnoscopelus > Gymnoscopelus braueri. The sequence continues at coordinate 19,077,121 of NC_137604.1, forward strand.
ACCTGTCTGCACACATCACAGAGTCTGGAGAACATCTCATCGGCATTCTGAGTGGGGTCAAGGAAGGGTCCGGAAGTGGCGTCGGACACCATTTCGTCAAGGTCACTGACCAACGACGAGAAGGCATGATCCAAGGCATCGGCCACCGAGGGAACACGCTGGCACACAGTCTGTTCCGCTCGCTTCAGGAGCGGGACGTAGCATCGCCACAGGCTTAGCATCTAAATATAAAACATAGACAGACAGATGGAGACACACTTGCACAAACAGGGCAAAAGTAGGACAAGAGTGAATCAGGGATGCGTGAAATTGAAAACATAATTTTAACACTGACCTGGTCTTCCAAAGTCACCTCCCGTTTTGTCATCTTTCTACAGCGCTTGCAAATGGTGTCTTGGAGAGAATGCACACGCTCTAAACGTAGCTGCATGTCAGCAGTGTTTCTCTCACATTGCTTCACCTAAAGGAAGATAATGATCATTGTAGTCTGCCCTTATTGTAAAAAAGACAGATTCATATAATATTTCTTTCAAGTTTCTTCAAGGCTATGAACAAATGTACCGCCTAAACTTGCTATATAATTTCCAGTGGACAGAGCTTTCTATGGTGTGTAAAGGATCACGCAGACTTTCAACCGTAATCATTGTTATCATACTGTATGCTTAATAACGCATCTAGTGTACAATTCAGTGCGCTGTCTGCTTCAAATAACTTAAATGACATTATCAAACAGTAGGTTTCCTGCCAGATCACCAGGGTCTATATTTCTCAATGGAAGATGGAGACCAACTCCAACAATTACACACGTGTTATTTGACATTAATTGACATTCTCTACCATACAGATTGGCTAAAATAATGTTTTATTCATTAATCACATGAACCCTAGCATCACTATATGGCAAAAATAGGTAAACATTCAGCAGAAATAGCAGATCTACAAGCTACCAACGAATCGCAACGTACTGTTAGCTATTGGATCGGCAATTTTCGGCAAAGAGATTTGGTGTAGCGGTTAAATGAGGGGATCAAGTATAGACCCCTGGGGGACACCGGTCAACACTGTATGTATGCTTCAAGAGGTTAAAATAAGTCCTGGAATGTTGCTAAAACTTTTTCATACCATTGAGGCATATTTGTCCAAGTCGTAGAAATCAAAAGGTTCTGTGTTGAGTTCATTGATAGACCTCTTCAGATCTGATATGAGGCTCTCTGAGCACTGCTTCATCTCCTCCACCAGCTGCGCTTTCACTTCCCCCACAATGCTATTTAACTGCAATCCTGGAAAAAACAACAATATTTGCATAAACATATCAGGCATGGATGCTGTACAATAGAATCTAAAGCGATATTTATTTTCTGTGCATGCATACCTAGCTTCTCCTGAACGTCTGCACAGTGGATGACAAACAGTTTGTTGGAGGTGGCGAATGAGGGGGGGAGCGTGGACATCCTTTCAGTCCAGGAGCACACTTTCTCAATGTGTTTCTCATATAGTAAGGCAGGCTGGTCCCTCATGGCCTCCAGACAGGCTGGGTTCCATTGGCTGGTGAACACATGGATGTCAGCCAACCAGGCATACTTCTCACACAACTGCTGGATCTCTGATTGAATCTCCTATCCAGAGACCAATGACAACACACAGTACAGTATATAAACGCTTTACAAAATTGCTAAATGTATAGTATAATTAACGGTGTCTAGAGATATACTGTGTGTGTGTGTGTGCATACGTACAATTATTTGTGTTTTTTTTTTTTTGTAGTGTTAAATAGCTCTATATAGAGGGTAATCATTGCAATAGTGTTTGTTCAGTAACAGGGCTCTTCCCATCTCTCTGACAAGAATACAAAATAAACCAGGCCAGAGGAAAACGCTAACACCCCGTCCCCCCCGTCCCCTCTGTCCCTCACACCTCCTCCCTCTCCTCACTACCCTGCTAGCTGGAGATATGGGGAGACCCCTGTTACGGAAAAAGACACTCTAAGCATTACTATCAGAATATGGAGCTTTAACTTTTTTAATAAAACCTTTATAAACCTAAAAATACATCTCCTCATTACTGTATATCCATTCAAATTAATGTGACACATGCATGTCTCACTTTGTGAAATAAAAAATACAGGCAACATTTCTTAGCTCTCCAATGTCATCACAACCACAGAAATGGTTCTTTCTCTATTACCTATGTATTCTACAAACAAAGAAACTAAGAACACAAAAAAGGCCTGCCTGCATGATCCTTGCTTGCGCTCTCTCAGCCTCTTCTGAGAGATCTTCATTTCTGAGCTGCCACTCGAGCTGCTTCTTGAGCAGGGGATAGTAGCAGCCTCGCAGCCTGTGGCCCTGAACCGCTAGACGGCTCAACTCTGGCAGCACCGGCCTGTGATCTGACTGGTAAAAATACAAAAGGCTTCCAAGACCAGTCATCCCAGTTTCCTCCTCATCCCCTGGAAGAGGAAGAACACATGATTCGAGATTGACATTCCTTTTATATTCTATACAGTCAAAGACTGCTGTCATGGGGAAAAACAACATGAACCATCTTCACATAAATTTAGACCAACTAGTCCATACCCGTGGGGGGATATGAGCCCCCCCCTCCACGCACACACACACACACACACACACACACATACACACACACACACACACACACAGACACACGTACGTTGGTCGAGGCACGTTCTGTGTGTGCGACAGTGTAACGCAGTGGGCAGTGGGGCAGTGGGGCTGTAGATTTGACGCAATCGCAGTTTGATCATTCGTCCCATAGATCGCGGGGCCATCCCACTGCTGGGCGGCTGTAACCATGGCAACATTGTTTGACACAAAAAACGCTAATAAACAGCTGAGATTTGGTGAAATCGAAAAACGGGCTTCGCAGTTCCGTGCAGATGGTAATGGTCAATGGCTGTGTGCAAATTCAGATCAATTGCTCCAGCCACTGAGGAGAACCGGGCAGACAGTTTTGGGCTCACCACCAACCACCCACCACAGAGGTTTGTCAAATTATAGGAGGATTATTTGTCAAATTATAGGAGGATGACAAGAACAAGACGAGGGCCCTATTTTAAGAGTCTAAAAGCCCCACTAGCAGCCCCTAGAGGACGCGCCGATCATTACATACAACTGGACTGCAGTGGTTTGAACCTACCAATATTGCCATCTTTTAAGAGCAACACTCACTCACTAGTAGAGCTATACATGGAAAGAAAGGTACATGTATTTAGTTATTGGTGGTAGAATTGATAGAGGGAAGATAGAGGGAAAAAAATGTTTTCCTTCACATCTGATATGAAGGAAATAGCAATGTCAAGGAGTCACTCAAATTATTATGGGTCATCATCCAGGGAGCATTAATGCACTCAGCATGTTTCATGGCAATCTGACCATTCGATTTTTAGATAGCTTGTGTGCAAGTCAAAAGTCTGGCCGAGAGCCACCTTTAGAGCTCCACTGCTAACGGGGCAAAAATAATTATTGATGTGTGCTGAGACAACAGTGGAAAAATCAATATCTGTTCCACTAAATTCCTGAAAAGTTTACATTTTGTAAACACACATAAGAATGAAGGAATAAAACTGCTAACAACCACAAGCCGAAAGCCCTTGCCTGTAAAAGCACTGCAACCTGCCAGGTTGAAGCCAGGGGTGAGCTCTGGAGCACAGCTGGACCTGGAGGTGCTGGAAGCCTCACTGTCATTGGTTTCATGGAAGAAACCATGAGCGTCCAACATCTACAAGGATAGCATAATACAGTTTTGCAAAAATGTGAGCATGAATAAATTAAGTGTCATTATTGATACATACAGCATAAGCAAGGTGTCTTTTATGTCTGAGCACTGAGCAGCATGTTTCAGATATCTTGACATTTTTATTTTCCCCTTCATTTCAACGTTGATGGTAATTTCTATTCACAGGAGTTTGTTTTGTAGAACATTCCCAAGAGGACAATTTGTGTTACCTGGAGTATAGCTCACTGTTACCTGGACTGCAGAGTCACCGACAGTCAGCAGAGCCTCACGCACCACTCCATCAAACAAGTGCACGGGTGGATCTACGGTCAGCTGACCATCTGCACTGAAAATCAGTTGAGCTCGGAAGAGAGGTTTCTCCGTCTAGGAAACATAATAGAAAAATATTTAATCATCTTTATACCAATGTTTCTTGGGTACGTGTACCCCTAGGGCTTCATGAAGGTAGGGCACGTGACAGAAAGTGGAAAATGGAAAAAATAATAATAATAATAATGTTATGTATAATGATAAAACACTGACAATCTTTGTATAAACCACTGATCTGTAAAGTTGAACCAAATTAAATGGAAAAAGAAACTACCTTGACTGTTATTGAATAGAAAGCAATACTTGCCATTATCCTGTTTTATTTGGAACATATTGACATCAAAGCGGACTTATAAAAAACTAGAAAAAGTGCTCCTCGGAGCACAGGTCTCCGCCAGGTCCGGTACGTTATTGTGGCCTCCTGGTGGTGCTATAATAGGCCAATGTGAAAAGAGTGCCATTTATTCTTAGGTCGTTCACAGCAATCGGACACTGCGTTCATGATTTGAGGCATTTTGTTCCAAAAATTTGTTTTGCTAAATTAGACCTGCTGGTGGCGCTATAACAAGCCAATGTGAAAAAGGGTGGCATTTCTTCCTTGGCCTAGTGGGAATGTGTTTGTGAATTTTCACGGAAATCGCAAGCTGCGTTCATGATTTGAGGCATTTTGTTCAAAACGGACCAATCCTGCACATTTTGGAAGCCAACCTTAGCCAATGAGGATGGAATATGGGAAATCAGACAGATCCGTGTTGATCACATGACTATAGAGATACTGTGTACCGATTTGCATGACGTTTGGATAAAATCTGTAGGAGTAATATAAAAAAATGGGTTTTGCACAAATCGGCCTTCAGGTGGCACTATAACAGGCCCATGTGAAAAATTTTAGGCAGAGGTTCTGAATTGGCATCCAGGGAGTGTGTGTGCACAGTTTCGCAGCGACCGGGCCAACGGTGCCGGAGATTAGCTGCTAACACACGGACAGGACACACACACGGACACACACACGGACGGACAGACGGAGGGTAAAACATACTCTCTCGCCATGCCTTTCGGCCTGGCGGAGACAATTAAATGAATCTGCTTGGGAGGCAATTATCACAACTCTTTCACTCCATGTCTTACTTCCTAAATAAAATGATTGGTTATCTTATAATTCATTCATAGCATCATTATGCGAAATATGATTTTCTTTTGCAGTTTCCCCCCCCCCCACCATTTTGCCAATATAAATTCATGATGCATTAGCATACACATGGGGTAACAACACTCAGTGGATGCCTCTGTCGATTGACAATGAAGTGTGACTAGTTAATGGTCCTTTTTCAAAGTATCTTGCCGTTTTGTAAATCTGTTCCGAAATGATGTGCAAAACAACAAAATGTTGTAGTCGGATAAAGGGGGTACTTGGATTCAGAAATCAGGGAAAGGGGGTACTGAAGCCAAACCCCTCAGCCTAGAGGTTCATTGCTCTCAACGCTTATTTGTGTTTTAGAGCAGTGGTTCTCAACCTTTTCAGGCCACGACCATCCAAAAGAATCATATTTGATCTGGGGACCCCCCAAAATAATCATATTTGAACTGGGGACCCCCCCAAAATAATCATAATATTTGGACTGGGGACCCCCCCCCCCCACCCTGACAAGCATTTGGAATTGTAGGAGTTGAGCCATTACATTTAGTTTGAAGTCCTTACATTGTCACTTCACTGTCATCTGGGCCCCCCCCCCCCCAAAAAAAAGAAAATAATTTGGGGACCACCCTAGGGGGGCCTGACCCGCAGGTTCAGAACCACTGTTTGAGAGAAAACAGGGAATCATTATAATGATTATTATGATATTTGTTTTCTGGTATTGGTAGAGTACCACCACTGCATGAACGCAGAGGAACTGTTACTCACTGTTAAAGCCTTTGATCGTAGCATCAGTGTCACCAACCTTCATTACATTGTTGAGGAAAGACAGGACCTCTCGTCGAGTGACAGTGACAAGCCCCTGCATGATCATTTGATCAACGAGAGTGGCCATGTTGCCCAGCTTCTGCATGACATCCTCTGCACGGACCAACTCTTTCTTCCATTCCCTGTGGCGAGCCAGCCGAAGGTGTAGTGGTTGGTGGTGTTCACGTGGTGTTTTGGACTGCTCAACGCGGAACTGCAGCTCTTGGCGTGTCCTATAGCTGTCCTTCTGTACCTGTGAGCAAGACAACGACAAGGCCTTATAGCAATATTAAAGTCAGCATCTAAATCGTTGTCCGGAGCTAATCTCACAAACCGCTGGACTGATCAACACCAAATTTCCTCTGCACACTGTAGTAGGCTTTCTTAGGTTTTTTTTCACATAATGGTTCACTTATTTCCCCAAACGTTCTACACCTTTTGATGTATTAAACTTTCATCATTTTATAATTTAAGTAAAAGGGGGCTCGGATTCTCCAAATTTGGGCACGGATGTCATGGCGTCATCGACACTAACTGTTTGTCTGTCCACCATAACTTCGGTATCGACTAGTAAGACTTTAGCGCTGTCATATACATGAAGCTATAAAGGCAACTATCAATTTATCATCTAGAAAATGTAAACATGGTACCATATTCAGGATGACAGTGCGATAATGCAACAATTTCTCAATTATCCCCATCCACTGCTTGTTTTTGTTCATCAGTATATTCTTGAATTCCAGCACTGTGTAAGTCTTTGACTCATCTTGTGGCAGCCAGTGGGTCTCTTTCACTTCTTCAATTACTCTGTGAAAGGTAAACAACGTTAGAACAAATTGTGGCATCACAGATGCAGATTGGAGAGACTGTGAGATGTTTTTTTTATTATTCCACCATAGGAACAACACTGATGCCATAACAGCAATTAAAGATTGGCACAAAATGAATTTCCGCAAGGACAAATAAAGTATCTATCTATCTATCTAAGATGAGGGAGTTAATCTATGCACCTGGAGAGGAGTAAAAGGCAATTTCTGAACTGAGGCACCGCCATAAGCAGCATATTCTGCAATGTCTCGCATTTGCGTTGGAAGGTAATCTTGCACACATTTCTGTGCCACCTAGAATCAAGATCGAAAACAAAGCGTCAGGGTCAAACAAGGAAATGCTATTCACAAATCAGCAACAACAGATAAAGACTAGATGCCTTGTTTACCGGGTGAAAGCTTTCCGCAGTGGATAGTCTCTGAAAAACGAGAGCTCTTGCAAAGCCCTCCACAGCACAGACTCTCTGTACCACTCCTCCAGGGTAACAAATCCACCATAGCCCTTCTCTGTCACATGGAGGACAGTACTAGGGGAGAATACGTAGTGTTGAGAGCCAGCCTCGCTGGGATGAACCACGCGCAGGTCATAAGGTCTAGAGGAAACGGAAACACGCTGCATGTCACAAGAACATGGAAACAGCTGGGTTAACTGTAGCTACAAGGGCTGTAGTACTCTGGACCCAACCCATTCCATACGTTTTATTGTGGCCGTTATTGACCTGCCCGACCCACACCCATACATAATGTAGATAAGTACATAGTCATAGTATGATAACCTAAAGTCAGTACCTGAATGAGTCCTCGTTCACTTCTTTGAGGTAGTAAAAATCAAACTCTCTGGGGTGTCTTTTCATGGCAAGGATCTCGACCACCTCTGTGCCAGAGAGAGTGCCTTCATGCAGCATGGTCTCTTTCACACACTTAGTTTTTCTGTCTTTCTTAATTGTGATTATCATAGATTCATCTTGATCTGTAAGACTGAAGATTGTAGTGGTCAGACAGTGAATATAGAGTACATATAAATATGAAATGTGCTCAGTGGTAGAGCACAGACACCAGCCAAGGTCACAGGTTGTGGTGTTGCAGTGCTTCTGCTGCCAAGTCCTCTTTTGGCCAATATAATGTCATGATGCATTAGTACAGTATACACATGGGGTAACGACACTCAGTGGCCTCTGGAGATTTGCAATGAAACGGTGTGACTAGTTAATGGTTCTTCCTCCACTCATAATAAAACCTTTACAAAAGTCTCCCTAAAATCTAATACAATTTTAAAACAAGAAAACTGCAAGCTAAATCGGGCAGCAAAACTAAATTCAGCAACTTGGGAGAGCTCAAACAAACTTTAATTATACAACTAATGCATTTCCACTGACAAAGGCTTCATCAGGCACTATCATTTTCTAAGTACATTTTGCAACCGTGAAAATGTTCAGTGAAAACTATTTCCTGACCTGGACACATAAAAAAAAAGGGCCAGCGAGACAGCCGTACAATACAGCTAATGTATCTTCCAAGTTCCAATTATTGCTTTTCATTTTGAATTGAATATTAGAGTCTCACATTATACCAAAGCTAGTAGGTATTGGTCCCATCACTGGAAATTAAATAGAAATGGTATGATTTATGTATTAACATAGGCCTATAGATTTTCTAATGTAGTTCTTCAGTAAGATGCTGCTCACCTTTTTTCAGGGCATTCTGTATTAAAGCATCTACTGTATTATGTCTAAAATATAATGCAAATGTCCCAGTCGAAGAAACCATTCTGCTTACCTCTGAGTTGTTGACTCACTACCCCGCACAGATCTGACTGGGATGTCGGTGCTTAATGCAGAGGCCATGAGACGAGGTCCTTCCATCCATTTTGTGTCAGCTATGGCCTTCTCAGGGCCCACCTGTGCTATAAGACGAGGGAGCTCCAACACTGACACAGGGGTCTTAGGTGGGGGATGCTCAAGGATAGAGGTACGACCAGACAGGGGTTTAAATGCAAAGGCAGATACTCGCTGTTGGTCCTGACATAGTGGTGGCAAAGTCACTGAAGGCCGCGAAACAACGCCGGGCATTAGGCCATGGTTGTTTCTCTTAGCTTTGGGACTCAACATAGCGCTGTCCCTGCCTCTGTTCCTTAAGGTCACATCAGGGGGTTTGTCCTCTTTTGAGGCAGCAAACATGCCGCAGGTTCTTTGTTACCATAGCATCAGCAAGTCTTTAACGGGACAGCTTCCACAAACAGCAACCCAAGTGAACAACACAGTCTGCCCAAGCTAGCATGGAAATAAGAAGAATACATACAATTTACTTTTTGTGGCCAACGCTGTGTGATAACTCCAAGGAATTATCTTACGTTCTTCACAATCCAACAGCAATTAATTACATATAACTTATTGCCTTTCAAATTCTGTTACAGTCCTAAACGCTGCCAGAAGTATCACAGTATCAATCAAATCCAGCTGTTTAACTTTACATTTGCATGTTTTTGTGTCATGATCATGCCAATGTTAACCTAATGTCACTCCCAATAGCTGCAATTTTAACTGAATATAGATCATCATTTCCTTACATCCTGCTAACTTGATAATTCCAAGCTAGGTTAATTAGCTCACCTAGCTTTGTCAAAGTTACTTGCTAGCTATAGACCCACACAGTGCAACTGACTTCAGTTAATTCAATTGCAGTATCAATACCAACATCCATTTCAGGTATTGACTAATACATTCTTTATGTTCATAAAGCTACTTTTCAAACAAACCTAAACTTTAAAACAGATAATCTTTAAGCTCATTTGTTTTCTCACCTGAAGAAGTGTCGACACAACCACAGCAATGTCTCGTTGCCATGGTAGCGCTCACATAACTTTAGTTGTGCTCTTCAGCAGACTTTCCTGTGAGTTGCAGTGTGTAATTACGTTGCTAAGTAACAGCTTGGGTCCAAGTTCATTTCCTGTCAGCTATTCCCAAACACAGCAACAGGAAATAACCCAGTACTCATTTGACTGTTTATGTTGTCAAGTGTGAAAAGGTCTTTTTATGCAGTACAATGATGATTTCATAATCCTAATTTGATGACAAATTAATCCCATGCATCTTTGTTGTAAAACCTCAAAGAGTGTGTCCATTTAGAACTATTTTGATAACACCTTTTCAATGAGCTTTTGAACCACCCTCTAAGGGTTATTTTATATTTTTATATTTGTATTTTAAATGTAGTAAACACGTCCATTTGCTTATATATCATGTGCTTTCCAGCGATGTAGCCGCGACCGTGTACACACAGGCATATGGTAACCTCAGAATCTGGACATGATTATAAAAACCTCTTTGCTAATGAAACATCTTCAACATTTCAATTCCATAAAATATTGTATATACACTTGCATAGCCAGCAGAATATGCAAGGGTATATTATCGTCGGGTATGTATCTATGTTCAAAACTGTTACTTTTCAGGATTCAATTCAATTCGCGTTTTGAGGTTGTAGATCTGCTATTTTTGCTACTTTTGTGTGACACTGTAGCTGTAGTAGATAAAGTTAAGGCATTCATTTATGAAAAAACACAGTGAAAATTTGGAGAAAATAGGTTTCTGCCCGACAGCAACCTTATGTTACCTAACTTAACTAATGTATGGTAGGCTACAATATACCACTTCTACCACTGCTGTGGTTTAAACACAACAAGTACACAGTAACATGTTTAGATTTCAGATAAAAACTCAGTTTACAGTGCACACACAGCATGAACCTACTCATAAGGAAGTCCAGTATGACCATGTCTATAAGGTCCACCAGTCTGGTACCCTTATCATATGGTGCTGTCTTCTTCACAGTTTCACAGTAATCTGGTTCCGTCTCCCACCTGAAACAGATATATCATTCATATTGTTTCCACAGTCCATGGGTGGTGAAATAATAAGAAGTGACCATGAACTTGAGTCAATGACCACCATTATTAAAACTAATAAGAATATTATAAACAATCCTCAATTGAATTTAAAAAATAATCTATGTTAATCACAAAAAAATTAAAAATGACCATTATGGTAATAATAATACCTGAAATGTATACATAGCTTTTATACAGGAGGGGGGGCAACTTTATTAGAAAATAAAAAGTATTAAAAGCAATAAAAAACAAGAGTTGAGATCAATCTCAGCTCATAAAAGCAATTAAAAACAGGGCAGTTTTGAAAGAAGGGAGGGAGGGGGTGTGATTTGTTTGGAGAGTGCATTCCAGAGGTTGGGGGTAGCCACAGAGCCCTGTCGCCCCAGGTTTCGGAGCCTGGTCTATGGGGACCTCCAGGAGGCCGGCATCACTGGAACCTGAGGGAACGGGACGGGACATGCAGCTGGAGGAGGTCAGAGAGTTAGGGGGGAACCAGGTTGTGGAGTGCTTTGTAGGTGGTGAGCAGTATGTTAAAGTGGATTCTATGTTTGATAGGCGGAGGTCGTGGTAAGACAAACAACCACCAAAATGAAGAACATCATTTCACGGGACAACATAAGTTGTCCCGTGAAATGATGACATCATTGTTAACGCTTATAACAACAGCGGTTATACTGGCGAAGCGGTTTATGCAACAGAACAAAGATACACCCACTTTGCCAGCTTGCTGCGGCTGTACGAGCGTCTCCACGGGGACCTCCAAGTTCTGCGGTTGGCCAGAGAGAGGTCTGGCAGCATCACAGCCAGAGAGGCCTCAAGGGCCCGGGGCCGACCACATACTGCATGCTCTGTGGAGCAGTAGTAGGAACACTGGCCGTAGAAACACACATTCCCCACTAGATGGAGCCAGACGAAAGGAAAGGAATGGTGCAATGCAAATAGAGAGGAGAGGAGGGGAGAGGAGAGGAGAGGAGAGGAGAGGAGAGGAGAGGAGAGGAGAGGAGAGGAGAGGAGAGGAGAGGAGAGGAGAGGAGAGGAGTAAACATACAAGAGGAGAGGTGGGAGGTTAGACAGAGGAATAGAGAAAATGACAAAACGGGAGGAAGGAAGGGTTACAGAGGAAGAGCAGAGGAAAATGATCATTATATTCTGTTAGATTATGGGACATGATATGTACAGTAGGATATTGTTACTTTCACTAAAGAAATGAAAGTGTAATAAGTGAGAGGTACCAGGGGATGTGAAGAAGGTTCGGGCCAGTTTGTGATCGGTTGTAATGTCTTTTATCTCCTTGACTACATCCACTAGCCTCCCCACTACTGGAGGGATCCTCCTGTAACCCAGGATTCTGGAGAGAGAGAGAGGGGCAGGGTTAACGACAGACCACAAGGGGTAGAACTAGAGAGGGACATCGAGAGAAGCAGCCAAATAAAAGCAGAAAACAGATGGAGAGAGAGACAGCAATGGGAACAGAGTGGGAGTGGATACTGTATGTAGGCTATACGAATAATAAAAAAGGGCAAATTGTTTGAGAGACAAAGTTAAGCAATTTTAAATAACAGTACATTATTCACTGCTGGATTTTCCAAAACATTTATTTTGAATTGCCATACCTGTCCAGATGAAAGGCAGAAATTTCTGCATTGTGCCTTTCGAAATCAGAGAAGTAGTAGAGGTTGTAGTTGGATTCATCATCTCTATCCTGCCTATTGGTGTAAATTACATTCACACAGTTACATTGATGTGCAATAACCTTCATCACCCGTCATGATGTAAGTACAGTCGTCTAAATGGAATCATAGATTGCACTTGGATTGTACTTGCAAACATGTCTCAGTATATGCCCATGGTGATAGATGTGTGGTGTATTGGGTTTTCCTCACTGACTCACTTCATGGGCTTGAACAAAGCTTGTCCATAGTTGGGAAATGACATCATCAGCTTCAGCTGCGTCCCTCCGGACTTCTGCACTGAAAACAATGCAGAGAATGTTACCATAGCAACATCCCAAACTGCGTATGCTCCATGCTAACCCAAAGACCTCTGTCATGATGACAGATGTAACAGCTCAAAATATGACTCACTGTAAAAGCATAGCATAAATTGGTCTGTCACGTTCGCTTTGATTTGCTTTAGGCCTTTACTCCCCTATCTCTCTGTCTCTTTCAGAAAATACTAACATGCACACTCAGTCAAGCACGCACAAAATACAGTCAGAGGGGCGGTCTAGAAAGTCGGAATTGTTTAAATTATTTAAAAACACTATAAGACACACAAGGCACACAGTCCTTTAATCGTTCCAGCTCCTGGAAACTGTTACTCTAAGTGAATTAGCATATCCTCTAACGGAAGCACACTAATGCTTAATTTATGCTCTGTCATAGACAGTATAAATCGGGACACCCAAGTCTCTGGTATACAACATTTATCCTAATTCAATCCTCTACTTCTGTCCTCACATCATCCCACGTAGTTTCATCTGAGATGCTATAATATGACATTCAGAAGGCGTCTGGGTGGTGTAAAGGAAAAGCACTCGCTCACCACCGCAGGGACCCGTGCTCCGTTCCCTGCAGCAGTGCCTCTGGCTTCGCCGGAAGCCAACACAACTGTCAGTGTTTGTGGGTGGCAAGCTGATGAGGGATCATCATGTGCATATCGCTGCACTAGCAAACCCTGCTGGGCGCCTGTTCAACGTGGAGGGGAACTGGGGGAGATAGCGTGAACCTATATGCACGTGGTTTACTCTCCCAGTGAATGTTCTCACGATCAGCTGAATGGTAAAGGCTGGTAACTCCATGTGTATAGGTTCTGCGCATAACTGGAGTCCCAGGTTTCCAGAAGGTGACATACCTATTTCCAGTGGTGGAAAAAGTACTCAAATTCTCTACTTAAGTAAAAGTACCAATACTGCAATATAAAAATACTCTGTTACAAGTAAAAGTCCAGAATTAAAAATTTACTTGAGTAAAAGTACAAAAGTATTGGCATCAAAATGTACTTAGAGTACCAAAAGTAAAAGTACTAAATATTTGAAAATAGCAGATCTACAAGCTCACAACGCGTCGCGATGCGACGCGTTGTGAGCTTGTAGATCGGCTATTTACAAATAGCCTAGGTATAAAATAGGCTTAAAGTGGTTAATGTGTGTTTCATTATATTATAATTTATATCTGAAAAGTAACTAGTAACTAAAGTTTCAAATAATTGTAGTTGAGTAAAAGTACAATATTTGCCTCTCAGATGTAGTGGAGTAGAAGTAAAAGTATTGGAAATTGGAAATACTCAAGTAAAGTACAAATACCTCAAAATTGTACTTAAGTACAGTACCTAAGTAAATGTACTTACTTAGTTACTTTCCACCACTGCCTATTTCCAGTTTTGGTTCATTTTCACAGACTTCAAGTGACTGGTCTTTGTTTAGTTTTTTAGTTTTTTTTATTTAGAGTAGCCAACTATAATTTTATAAAGTCGTTATGGCGCAGCGGTAAAGTCCCTGCCCACCACCACGGAGGTTGTGGGTTCGAATCCACCGTGGTGCATCCGGCTTTGTCGAGCGTCTACGCGAACACAATTGATTCGGGGGAGGGGAGCCGGACGGGGAGGGTGATATTGGTCACTGCATGTACTCCTACGGGCGGCACCTGTCAGCGGGGAGTGTTGGGCGGGACGAGTAGGACGAAGGCTCTATACGTCCTCCTGGTGGGGGCTCCTCACTGGCAGGTGAGTCAGTAGGATACGACAGCAGTGACCACACAGAAATGTGTGTGGGGAGGAATCCATTGGCATAGTGACTGGTCTTTGTTTTAGTCATAGTCTTTTGAATAAAAATCCATTTAGTTTTAGTCGTATTTCAGTCATCTGAAATGTTTTAGTTTTTGTCTAGTTTTAGTTGACTAAATCTACAGTTGATTTAGTCGACTGAAATGTATTTTGGCGTCGTAACGGATTTTACACTTGGCTGCATGCTGAAAATAGCCGATCTACAAGCTCACAACAAGCTGCTATTTCCAGAGTGCAAAACCCGAGCGCAAACACACATAAAATGACTTGTCTTGTAGTTCTACTGGATCTCTTCTCCACTAGTCCCTCCCTAACATTTTAGTCTAGTTTTTATTTGTTGACGAAATTGTCTATATATTTAGACTCAGTTTTAGTCATCGTAGCTTAGTTTTCATTCAGTTTTCGTAAGTGAAAAAAGGTAGTCGACGTACATTTTTCGTCATAGTTTTAGTCGACGAAATCAACACTGGTACTGTGATGTCTGTCATCTCTATATTTGGGCAAGGTTTCAGCCTACCGGGGCTTTTTACTTCCTTCGCCTACTACATACAGCTGATTAGTTCAAATGTTTGCGAGATTAGCCCCAGACTCACAGTCTCATAGACTCACACCCAGACTCACACCCAGACTCACAGACTGAGCCCTAGACAGCTCTACCCCTTGGAGCCACTCAGCCACGTTGTAAAAACAATAGCAAAAATGTATACGAAATGAGGTTTGGTAGGAAACATGGTTACATTATAGGCTACTCATTATTATTCCCTATCTTACTTTAGCAGTACTGCAGTTGAAACACTGAACAGGTACAGAAAGACATGTAAACAATTACGCTAAAACAAGAAATCTGCATATCAGACCAGCGCTGACGATGCGGTGGGTTGATAACTGTTGGCTCAGTGCCTCCATGTTGGAGTCCCGGTGGGGATAAAGCTGCCAGCGGGAGATTCCCAGATGGAGACGCAGCCAAGGAGGGTGACTGTCACTGCTACTGTTCCACTGGACATTCTCGTAGTCATCCTGGCTGGCACTCGCCCTGGGAGAGCAAGGTACAGTATCAGGGTCCATTTGGTTCCATGTGTTACCCTCTCAGAGTTTTTTTTTTTTTTTAACACTCAGGAGTCAGGACTTATCCAGAGCATCCGTAAGTGTCCTACCCGGGATTTATGAGAGACCAAATATCTACTACTCTCTTGGCCATAGAGGGTATTGCGTTTATGCTTCAGTCAGTACTACTTGTCAACCAGTAGGTGTCCTACCCGACACCAGGGTCTACATTTCTCAATGGAAGAACAGGGTCACCACACCTCCCACCCCTGGAGAATGACGTGCTAGTTATATTGTATTAACATACTCGGTAACCGGAACGCTCGCCCCAAAACATTCGTCCCCGTTCCCCAGCGGGGGACCACCAAGCACCCAGAACCATGGTATAACAGTGAAGTTGCCGTCGCCTGGTGGTCAAATCTGGGATTGCAGGACTTCCGCATTTAAAACGCTACTGCGCGTGCGTCTACCGCAGTGAAACCCTAGTGTGAAACCCTAGTGCGCCTCAAATCAAGATAAATGCGTAAGTAGAGTGCTCTTCCGGGTGCTTCATGCGCTGATGAGCAGCTATCATTGAAATGAATAGGTGGGGGAGGGGCCGTCCGCCCTCTAGATATATTATAACTCTATGGGGACCACTCGCCCCACTTGGCGCGGAATGCTCGCCCCAAGCAAGGCGGACCACTCGGTAGACCACAGCCACTAATATTAAGTTAGGAAGTAGTTAAAAAAAACGACAGTACATTATTCACTGCTGGATTTTCCAAAACATTTATTTTGAATTGCCATACCTGTCCAGATGAAAGGCAGAAATTTCTGCATTGTGCCTTTCGAAATCAGAGAAGTAGTAGAGGTTGTAGTTGGATTCATCAACGACAGAGGCGCGCAGTCTGAAGCGGACCCAACACCGTTTGAGTTACGTCTCTAGAATCGTAACCCCCTGTAGTCTCAGTACCTCCGATACGTCAAACGTGGCCGAGTAGGCTAGGTTATGGTGGCCAGAAACACCTGCTGGGTCCGACCGTTCCAAGGTAGCCGGATTTGTCGGTCCGTCTGTTGCGAGGTAACTGGATCTGATTGGGGCGAGTGGACTTCGGTGGCCAGAAATACGTGGGTCCGACCGTTTCCGAGGTCGCCAAATTTTACCCGGGGCGAGTGGGTTTTGGGGCGAGCGTTTTTGGCCAAAGTGCAGATGCTACGTAAATAATTAAACTGATAAAATAGGCTTTGAAGTGTTCCAATTGGCCAGCCAAACAGGTTATCGGTATAGAGCATCGCAGTTCCCGCCCACTTCCTGGTTTTTCCTGGTGCCGGAAGGAAAAACTCAATGCATTTTTCCCATTGACATTTCCAAAAATATTTATATCAATTAATTTAAGCCTAGAATCAAGCCAATAAAACATGACCATCATCATGACCATAAAACGTTTTTTTCTGTGATTTTATTTTATTTTATATTTAATTATATGATATACTATATTTAATAAATACCCTTTGTTTTGCCGTTTTCAAAAGAAAATAATCACAGAATCAAACGTTTTATGGTCATGATGATGGTCATGTTTTATTGGCTTGATTCTAGGCTTAAATTAATTGATATAAATATTTTTGGAAATGTCAATGGGAAAAATGCATTGAGTATTTTGCGGTGGAACCCGGAAGGGGCGGGAACTGCGATGCTCTATACTGTATACGAGATAATGCACTAATCAGTTATCCGTTCCTGACGTAGTAGTTTATCCACACAATCATGAAGGCTAATTTGACCTTTGAGACAAATAAATAAGTCAATGTGTCCAAAAACATAGTTACTGCACTTTGGTTTTGTAAGGCAGCATACAGACTGGTTAAAATCGCGGTTTATTAATTAAAATATGTTCCGGATTGCAGCTTTAACTCTAGCCAACAAAGAACAGGGTAAGTGGTCAAATAAATAGAGTGCCAGGAAAGCTGTTAAGTGTTACAAAGTAACTACCAGAGCAGCAGAGTGAACCACCTGGTATACATAAATCATAAATTGTACCCCCTAGCCATTTTGGCTGTTGGCTAGATTGAATATCCTGGACTTCCAACAAAACAATGAAAACAGAAATGGATGCAACTCAGCCAATACCCTCCTCTAATCAAACATGAGAAAATGAGAGAGAGGTGGATCATGAATGATATGAATAACAGTGAGTCTGATGATGAATGTCTGCTCCTGGTTATTGTAGCAGATATGAAAACATCGCTCTCCCTCATTAGTGTGGTTGCCAAAAGGCAATCACAGTACAGTAATTGTGTAGTGTACTTTCTCTCTTTCTCTATGCCTTTCTCTCTCGCTCTCTCTCTCTCTCACACACACACCCTTCCTGCATCTTTGCTGGAGCATGCACTCACCACATTTGTGAGCTCTTCTCGCTAGCTTTGACTTTTGGTTTGACCCTCAGAAGCCAATCATCTTCAGGTATGGGCAGGGTGGGCATGTTATACAGTGGGTGGCTAAAGAGGACCTCCAGCTTTGATACCCCGGGTGGCATGTAAGTGGCATGGCTTCCTTCTGTGGCTGAAATGTTAAGTGAAACACTTTTCGTCTGTTTCAGGGCAAAATCCTTGACCGGTGAATCTTCTAAACCGGCCATTGCGGCCAATTTGTGTGTAGCAGATTTTGAGTGACCTTTGGTAACCTCATTAGCAAACTCCATGTGGTTGGTATCAGTCGGTGTCCTGACGAGGGTACCAACTCCCACTGAGCTGTAGTTAACGCGTTCCAAAGCCCGCTGTATCCTGGGTAACGAGGAGGAGGAGGGGCTACAGGGCTGCTGATAGACAGAGACGAGCACCAAGAAGAGGTGGAGGCAGACAGTAACAATTGCCAAGGACAGACAGATTGTCCTGGAGCGACGACGCATACACCACCACATCCCACTGAGAGAGAGAGAGAGAGAGATGGAAATACATAGACAGACATAGAGGGTGAGAGCGAGAGCTTTATTAAACCACGGAAAAAATATATCAAAACCCAGAAAGCATTACTCATAATCGCCAATGCTGGTCACGGTGAAAATACTCAATTCATCAACAAAACATTAAACCACTCTCTTTAAATGTGAAAATAAAAATGAAAACTGAAATAAAACAAAAAAAAACTTTAACACCTCTATCAAATCCAGCGACCTTCACTCTTATCATTGTTGTCTGTCCACAGATTTGGAATTGCACTTCTGACATTTAAAACAAAACCAGTTTCTCTCTGGGTATACACTCGGTGGAATTTGTGTTTAACTTCCTAAGAGTTAACAAATTAGACAGAAAATGCCAACAACAAGAAGGAATCCCAAGACAGATACGAGTGAGAGAGAAGGCCCAAATGCCATGTGCTCAATGAAAGAATCTCCTGAGTACGGACAACAGGGACGGTTTGACCGCAAGAGCATTGCCAAAGTCCAAGTTAAGTTAATTGCATTCCAGGCTATGTCTCCTTAAGATTTGTAATAAGATCGACAAGAGAATTGCTGGCTTGACTAATAGGTTGAGAAGAGAAATAGCAATGCTGAAAACAGAAAATGTCTCTCCTATGGCTAAGCTGAGGGCCTGAATTAATTCTCAACGTGAAAAAGTAAAGGGCCCGACCCTGGAGGAGTGGGAACATTGGATTCTGTCATGGAATTGGAAACCTTGGTGTCAACTTTTTGGCCAGGTTGAACAGCTTTCAGAAAAATGCTTAGAAATACCAGGACATTAAATGAGACAGAATCTGAGAATTGCTGGGTTTAAAGTCAGCATTGGCAAGAAAACCTGGAGCTGTGACTGCAAAGTTGCAGAAATAAGTGCTACAACAAGATGATAATCCAATAATAGACAGAGCCTATAGAGCTATCCAGAGACACCAGGGGATAATGAGCCAATGTGACATTTGATTCTGAAGGTACATTATTGATTCTGAAAGCCATGCTGTTGAAGAAATACTGCATAAGGCAGCAACCAATAGAATAAAACATTTCAAGGAAATTGTTTAGCTGGTAGTTTAGCTATAGTTTCTTTGAGATAGTTTGTTCTCTAATTATTTACCTTGTTTATGGACAAGTTCTTGCTTATTCTGCTTATTCTGATGGGCCGGACATTCGGTGAAAATAGCAGATCTATAAGCTCACACTGCGTCATGTTATGACAATCTACAAGACAACCTACAATCTTGAAATCTTTTGTGATCTTGTAGATCAGCATTTTTTTGGCAAAAATATTTGGTGTATGCTAGTGGACCTAGTATAGAGCCCTGGGGGACCCATTAAGTTTATGTTTAATACATACGTTTGTTACAGCAGGTCAAAGGAGAAGTACATTAAAGGTATCATGACATTCATTTTCACTTTTTTTATCTTTTATGTTTTTTTGGGGGTTTTATGACCTCAATTACACCCAAAAAATCTGAACTTTGAGCATTCAGTGGATTTTCTGTGGTCTGGGGTTTTCTGAATAATTAGGCTGAAAAGTAATCTGAGCTTGGCCCTTCGACAGTGAGGTCACAGTCGATTAATCCCGCCCACTCTCCTCCTCGCCCCTCCCCTCCCCTATCCTTTCCTTTGGGGGGGGCGGAGCAGAGGCGATGATTGACAGGCAAAATCCCTCACCAGCGACACCCGCAGGCAAAGATTTCTTTTGACATTGCAGTTGAAAAGGCTTTAGAAATGTGAGACAAAAACACCTACAGTGGATCACTGGAATGGAATTTTCACTTAAAACTTTTTGTACACTTTTGAAGGACCAGGACAAAGACTTTGAATGTGGTGTAAAAGTGAATGTCATTAAACCTTTAAACACAGAGGTCAGTAGTCAAGTAGTCCTCTGCTGCTAGTGGCCAGACTAGACTATACTTATAAACAAAGACAGGGGGAGCATTAAAAAAACAGCATGAAAGTGATATCTTGACTATAATATTCAGAATGTCAGAACAACTCATAAGGCCAAGAATCGACACCCTCATGTCAATGTTTGTCTCAAAACAAACAAGCCCCTAGTAACCATGATAACAGCTAGTTATCAGATAGAAGGCACTCGCATAAAAACAACTAGAGAAGTGCGCTCCTCAGAGTGCAGATCTCCACCAAGCCTGGTTGCCTACCCAGGGTTGTGCCAGTCAAGGGGCGCAGCCCTCAGGTCATGAGGAAGCTGTGTGAGGAAATTGAGTTTGTACGACAGATGGTGCAAATGTTCACGTTTGTGGCACCCCAACAGGCAGAAGTGAAAGCTGTTTTGGAGGTGCGCTCTATAATAATAATAAAAATAATAAGACATAGCCCCCCCCTACACACACAAATATGTGAAAAGGTATGGAGTATCAAACCCCTGTTTGATGGTCATTGTCACATGAGACATGAGACCATTTACCTAATTGGTTGGAAACAAATTTCTGCAACAAACAGTGACATTTGTAGCATTTGGGCGAAAACATTATCTCCCGCCTCTGCATTCTGACCTGGCAGAGATAATACATTATTCCACAATATACATGTACAGACCCACAATGGCAAGAAATGAACAAAGGACAAAATACCCTCTACCAACCAATCAGCTTCAAGAAGACTATGCTCAATCAATCTGGCCAAAAGAAACTGTCTCTAAACAAAAAGAAACGTACACAATAAAAGTCAGTGTTAATTTAACTCTGACCTGTTAAGTGTCCATTTGGAGTAATTACTACACCCCAGAGTAACTTTTTCTGTGTATATGGAACATTTGAGAGTAACAATATTCCAGAAAAGAAGAAAACTAATCTCTCAGTGAAACCCCTCTGATAGACAGAGGCTATATTAATGTAATAACCAGGGAGGTTTTACTCCCTAACCTTACTTCTTATTGCACTTGGAAATACAAGGAAATAACAACACTTGTTTGCTTTTCATACAAAATTGCAATATAAATGATATCCTGGGTTTGCACACGCAGTGTGTGTGTGTGTGTGTGTGTGTGTGTGTGTGTGTGTGTGTGTGTGTGTGTGTGTGTGTGTGTGTGTGTGTGAAATGCACAGAACAGAACAGCAGCAAAATGTGAATATTGTTATCACACAGTGAAGGAAGAGAGAGAGGGGAGAGAGAAACAGAAAGATGAGCAGATGGAGGGGTGAAAAAAGAGAGCTACAGAGACAGACAGACAGACAGACAGACAGAGGCGTTAAGGCCTAAGAGACATTAAGACAATGAAATAAATAATGATACAACCCATCATTATCTAAAGCTTATAATGCACATTGTTCTTCTCTCCTCCTGTCATTCAATTCATCAGACAAAGCTACTCAAGCAAGGAGACAAAAGGCAACCGGATAGTCGGTTACTGAAATGAACAAAGGCACATATATCCATTTACAAACCTGTCTTTTGAATGACCGTGCTGTAATATCCGTCACTCTCCTCTCATTTCTCTGTGAAACAAGACACTGCTCAAGCCCTCCATTCACTCTTTATTCATGTTTTGCACTTTTCCAGGCTCCAACGGGGTGAGGTGCCAGGTTACGGTGACCTGGGTGGCACCGTGTGGGCACACAGATCAATGTTGTTTGCTCGTCCCTCCCAAAAGTACCTTGGTCTATCTGTCCACTCATCTGTGCCACCATTCACATGCAAGTTGGTGGAGAACAGTTACACAACCACTTTGACTGTCCAGCCGGGGTGGTTGTAGCCTACCGTATTGAGGGAAGAATACACACACCTGTTCAGGGTAGGAAAAGGGGAAAGCAGGTTTGTGTCACATGGCTCCTGGTTATCAAAGGATGCAGGGGTGCAACAGTTAATCAAATTAGCCGATTTAATGATTATAAACAATAATCGAAATACAGAAAATAGCAGATCTACAAGCTCACAACGCGTCGCAATGTGGTTAATCAGACAAATCGATTCAGTCCATTATTTAAAAACGATTTAACAATTAAATACGAATCATTTTCGTGTTGATATATACTTTTTTATTATCCCAAAAAGAATTTGAGTAATCGAAAATGTAATCGATAAAATAATCACATAGGAAATAATCGATATTTGGACCCCTAAAAGGATGTCATCATAGCAAGTGTTTTAATCTATTTTTATATATATATATTTTGTACACCTTGCCATCCAAGCACACCAAGGAACTCAGCTTGACTAAAAAGGTTAGGCTACATTTACCAATTACAATGGTATGTATCACTAAGGGAACATTATTAGACAAGCTAATAGTGTCCCCTTGGTGATACACATACTATGTGGTTTAGGAATCTGAGTTTGCTCCAAGTCATATTTCATCATACCATTTGTTACAAAGTCTTGTTTTATCAATGGATTCTAGTTAGACAGTGAAAGTGATATACAGAGGGTCTGACATGAGGAGCATAGAGACAAAGAAATTGTGTATGCTATTTGGACAGTAATGTGTAAATAGAGCATTCGAATGCAGTCTCTAATCTGACAGTGGGAGAGACTGCTCTTTCATATTCTGTGTGCATTGATGTTCAGACTTTCAGAAATGCTCCAGAGACTCCATGGAGATTCTCTAAGGATACACTGTGTATGCCTCTCTCTGAGGTAGGAGTCTTTTATTTTCTGTGTGCGTGTGCATATGTGTGTGTGCGTGTGTGCGTGTGTGCGTGTGTGTGTGTGTGCACGTGCACGTGCACACACACACACACACACACACACACACACACACACACACACACACACACTTCGCAGAACTAGTCTAGCTTTACTTCTAAATTTGATAGTTCATTATTTTGTATGCAGCCAGTTGACATAATAGACTTGCCTAGTATGCCCACACATTCCATTATTTTGAATATTATTTGAGATAATAATGTATCTCTAGTATCCAGTTGCCAACTGTCAGACCACACTTACACAACACATACTCACAAACATGGTCACACACACACACACACACTGCTACACTTGTGAGGACTTGACTGATTTCAAGCGACTCCATTCATTCACCTCTAACCCATAACCATCAACACTACATGCCAATCTTAACTTCTAACCTGGTACACACACACACACACACACACACACACTCTGATATTTATGTTGAAATGAGTTTCATCATTCCTCTATAAATGCCACAATGCCAATGACACATTCAGCCCTAATTCTCTTCAAGTGCTTCTTTGCTCTTGCAGCGATTGAATGCACTGAAGTTTTCTCCACAATAATGTCTAACAGCTATCCAGTTCAGTTGCCCTCCCCTCTCTCACATATACACACACAAACTCGGGGCCAAACCAATTTCTGCCACAGGGGGCAGTGGAAAGGTTGCTAAGATACCACACTAACTAAAATAGGGCAACATGGATTGTGGCCTCAAAATGGCATAAAATTACACGCACAAACCATGAACACTTGGGTGTGGGTATATTCAGTATTTCAGTGTTGAGATTAAGCCTAACCATAGACTTCTAAGTGTGTCTCTTTGTATGAATATTTAATAACATAGGGGAGAAGCAGGGAGAGGAAGAGATATATAAAGAGCATCTGAGGTGAATTATAGATGACATCAAACAGAGGGTTGGCCTGTACTTACTGACTGACAGAAAACTGACATCAGTCAGTGGATTGGCTGAGGAATTGCATCAGCTCTTCTTCCCATGATGACGTAGATGGATATAGGCTCAATCCCATTAAAAGTGGCAGTGAAACTGCCAAAAATGATGTAACTCAGTATTACGGAGGTGGTCATGTCTTGCACAATGCTCTTCATGTTCAATTTCATGTTCATTCATATTCATGAAAACATTGAGGCAGGTGGAGCCAGAGAGGGAAAGTGCTGCCTGTGTAAATAAGAATCTCTGGGGTGTTTGTTTGTGTGTTGCCATAGTGCAGCCTGACCTGAAATGGTGTCGTGATGTTTCAGTAAACATGGTCGGGTAGAAGTTGGCAGGCTCGCTTGTCTGATATTTGGCATTGTTTGTCATCAAAACATTACCTTCCTATTGGTAGTCCTACAGCATGTCAAACTCAGATGTTCAAGTTTGCAGAAAACCGTGGAAACATGAAAAGACATATAAGTATATCGGTTCCTCCCTGTCTGACTTGCCTGTATTTGGAAAATAACAAAATGCCTTAATGAAATTTCTAAAAATGTCTAAACCAATCTACCTGCCTTTTGCTGCATGGGCAAAAAGATGTCAATAGTTATAATGTTTTTCCTTTCAGTGTAACACTATGAACTTTCAAATACAAAGCCATTTGAAGGGGCAGCTCTACCATACATTATACATTAGAAAACTCTACTCTATTATGCCCTTATTATCTTGCAACTTGATTCCAGAACCTTTTATCCTCTGACTTCTTTGTATAGTCCAAATAAATGCAATAGAATAAATATTACATGTATTCAATTACATGTATTCAAAAGTGTCTATCTCCAGAAACATCAACAACTGGTCTACATCTACCCAAGACTGATTCAATACTCTTCAATGAGGCCAGTCTATTATTAGACTGCTGCATAAAAATGAAGGGTGGCCTAATTTCAAACAAAAGTTAGCCTCCCTCCAACCAGGCTAAACACAAGACATGTACTGTAGCAACCATTTTACAAATGTATTTTTGAGCAGGTAAAAATACTCAAGATAGATTTATCATTATTTATTGCACTGATACAGTACTTACATTTTGTGAAACCTTGTCACTCAGCTATCTGTGGTGCAGATCTAGGTTGTTGAAAAGTCTTGGTTATTTTATATTGTAGCTCATTCTGTGGGAATAATTTATTATTAATACATCATTTAATCTATTCAAATTGTTATCACAAACCTTTCAGTGTTTATATCTTATCCTCAATTCAGTGCATTTCTAAATAAACCAGTTATAGGTAATTATGTCTAAACACTGTCACAAATAAATATGAATCTCAATTTATCATTTCACAATCCCTTCTTTAGAACTTTGAGCACATTTCTGCAAAATATGTTTATTTTCTCTGATTTCACAAAGACTAATCCTGTGAGAATGACTGAGAGAGCAAGGACAGCTCACTTTTCGATTACAATTCAGATTTTTATTGTACAATCAGGTCAGTTCACACACATAGGTCCGTTCTACTGAATCGTGAAAATTGGCATCAACATAAAAACCTATCACATTGCTAATATCACCCAGCAGGGAGATATTGGCATGGTAATACAAACAGGGTAATACAAACACCTTTTCAGGGAGAAAAGGTGAATCTGGTTTAGTGGTATTTGGCTGCCAAGTGTCAGAGCCCTTCAGCATAACAAGAAGTCTTGGGTGTTAAAAACACTTTTTTTTTTACAAGTTGCATAAAAATATTTACATATATAAAATATCAAAAAACTTAACTGAAAGACAAACCAAGTGCTTGGAAAGATGAGGAGAAAGAGAGAGGCAAAAAGAAGGCAAATAGAGATGGACCTTGAAGAAAACAAATACCAGGACATTTTGCTGTTGCAAAGAAAATGTGGTCAGACTGCAGTATGGTGAATAGTGCAATCTTTATAAAAAAACAGTGTTTGTCCAGCATACACATCATCAAGCACACACACATACGTACAGTCGCAGTCCCTGAAGAGAAATGAGGGAAAATGGATATTGGAGACCCTGGCTGGCTGAATTCTTCTAAAAGGCGAGTTCGTGCTAACATGTGTGTAGCCTACTCAGAAAAAAAGAAAGAATGACATTGATGACAGATAAAGGGTGAGAAAGACTCGAGAGTGGTATTTCTTTTGTTTAACCACCAGCCAAAATGGCCCTCCAAATTCACCAGCCACTGCTATCATTTTATAGAGCAATATGAAACAATAGAGGACCGCCAAGTTATAGTTGGTTCCCTGTCAAAGTGGTTCAGAGTTCACGAACATACTATCCACAGCAACAAATTCAGAAGGTGGTGTTGATATTCCATCCTGGTGACATACAGAGACAGAGGGAGAGAGAAGAAGGACAAGAAGTGCTAGGAGCACTTCCACACGCATACTGCCAGGCTCCCTCCAAAGAACATATAGAGGAGATTCTTCACCTCGTGAGTGACCTCAAAGCCAAAGCCCTCACCGATCACCACATGCCACGAGCTGCCAAACTTCTTATCCATAGATTCTTTGATCATCTTCGCTGCACTCTGACAAACGGAGAGAAAGACAGAGAGAGAAAGACAGAGACAGGGAGAGAGAGAGAGTTGAGCCCATTTCATACATACTTCATCGCACGTCGGAAATAGCCGCTATTTCCTGTGAGCGACTCCATTGTGTGATGTAGCATAAGGCAAGAGAAAGAGAGAAAGACATTGCTATGTACAAAGATCCTACACTCACACATTTTCTAAATCAATAGTGTCTCACAGAATACACACCTCATTGTTGGTGGCGAACTTCTCGCAGGCTGTGACACACAGTTCCATTGTCTCGACTCTCATTTCTTCTGCCATGTCTGTGTGCTAAAGTCATGAAAACAATGGTGTAAAATCATCATGTTTTTTTTTGGTTCTCTGTCACATTATACTTATAAAACAGATATGTTTAGTTGTGTGATCAGCAATAATGTGTCATTATTTGCATGTAAATATTTCATTTATTAATGACTGTGTTTAGAAAGATACACAGTACAATCCACAGTGTTAAAGGGATATTTATTTACAACACTTCTGGGGTCATTCTAATGTCTACTCTTGCTTTTGTGTACACCCCAGACAGTTTTTTGTTGTTCTTTATTTAACCAGGATAGAAGCTGAGCACAAGTGCTGATTTTCAGCAACGCCCTACATATAGACACGCACATTAAAACCTGGGAGCTGTCCAGTACAACCACAGTCTTATACTGTTGTCCACTGAGCAGCTCCACTGGAGCAGGTGGGGTTCAGTGCCATTTCAGTGGTGCTGGGAGAGGGTGGGTAGTGGCCATTCACTTCCCCACCTAGATTATTCCTGCCAGTCAAGGGAGTCGAACCGGGAACCTTCCGGTAACAAGTGCACTCCTCTAACCTTTAGCTTCCCTCCACGTAGTACGTTGCTTGATTTGATCTTTAGATATTTGATCAGAGATGCCCCCTTCCTATATAAACCCAATGTAACTTCAAACTCCATTTCAACCCCTGGTTCTGGTGACTGATCTTGTTCCAAAACAAAAACAAAAAATAAATTAATTAATTTCATAATTTTTCATTTTCGATTAATAAAAACTTTTGCACACCTAGATTAAAAGCTTAAAAGCAGGTGCGAGGTAAAACAGTGAGCAATATCAACAATCCGCACACAGCCCACTTGCACGGTGCATGGAAATGTATTGGCAACGTTTCGGTTACACAGACCTTCCTCAGGCTTCCCCATTTTCAAAAAGGATTTTTTTTTTTGGTTGAAAAAAACACAGCCCCCTCACGCATTATTAGGACAATATTAGTCACCAGATTTGAGACAGCCCTAAATACAACCCCTGGCTACTATTCCTGTCCCACATCGTACCCTGATAAGAGGGAAGTTATGAAGTCTCTTGTAGTCGGCCTCTTCCTTCTTCACCTCTCCTGTCTCAGCCATTCCTCCTCCAAGGTCCTGCAAAGACAATGTAGATAAATAAACCTTTATTGCACCCATGGGGAAATGTAGGTGCCAATAGTTCTTAAAGTGGGGTCCGGGGAGGCCCAGGGGTCCTTTGAGGGGCTTCTAGGGGGTTCTTAGCAAAATGATTTTCTGTATTTGTTTTAATTGTTTGACAACGACATGCCCAATTTAGGTATGTCAGGTTAAAAGCGGTTTCATTTAATTTCATTTCGTTATCATTTCACCAGCTAAAAGGTAATCCAATGACAATGTACTGTATAATCTACAGTACAGACAGTTGTAGAATTCTGTAGGCCACTATCTTCTCTTATGGGGGTCCCTCCCTGGCACCAAATCTTTCCAAATGGGGGTCTATACGCCTATCAGCCATGGCTGTATGATCAGTTGGGGGTCCTTGACATGAGAGTTTGAAATGTTGAAATGTTTGAGAACCACTGGCATAGCAGCACAGCAGTAGGCATGAAACAGGACAGAATGAGATTCAGGTAAGAATAGAGAAGATTCACAGGACACCATTAGTGTGATCGACTGTCTATCATCAACCTTCACAAGTGTCGTTTTTGTTTTCCATGGCAACATTTCATGTTATTATTTTATGTGATGTGTCACGTCACTGAACAGTATGGGTGGCAGCCTGGGAGGGATTGAGGATTTTCTTCTCTTTTAAGTCGTCAGATATATTGTACAACTTATATTATATGTTGTAATTGTTGTTCTTAATAAAAACGTATTTGACAAAATAAAAAAAAAGAATTAGAGAAGATTTAATAAATAAATAAGAATAAAAGTATTAATAAGAATAAAAGTATTAATAAGTATAAAAGTCTGTCCAGGTCAGAGTCTGACTGATGGAGGGTAAAGTTAAGGATAGATTGATTAATTGATCGAATACTTTATTAACAGTTTGGCAAAAAAAAGGCACAGAAAGTACAGTTCAGGACTACAAAAGGCAGCTATGAAAGGCAGCCAGATAACATAATATGGACGTTGTAAAGTCAGGCTGAATAACAGACATAAACATGCAAAGCTAGCATGTTAAAATTGCAAATCAGGGTGATGTCATCATGTCTATGACGTTTCACAAACATTATCAGGCTAGCGTTAGCAATTAGCTCATGTTACCTCTAGCTGCAAAGTGTGTCCATTTTATTAGACGAGGCCATGGCCCGTTTACACACTGCTCTGTTGCCCTTATCAACAGTTAGCCCGGTTTGCACATGTATTTATTTAGTTACATTAAAGTTATCCCAGTCAGTCCACTAACTAGTTAGCATTAGCTCATTGGGTTAGCTAGCAACCAGTGTTGCCAGGTTTTGTGAGAGAAACAAGCAGCCAGATATAAGAAAACAAGCCCAAAAGAAGCACTTTTAAACCTATGCGTCGGCTATTTGAAAATAGCTGATCTACAAGCTCACGAGCTTGTAGATCAGTGGATTTTCAAGAACTCTTGAAATAAAATGTGGAATATTTTGAATATTGTTTTGAAACATTCTAACAACACAAATGCTCCCTGTGGCACAAAACATTTATGAAAAATAATTGAGAACCACTGGTTTAAACATTTTTTGGGAAGCAAGCCTAAATAATTAAGTATATAAACAAGCAACAAAAAAAAACGCAACCCGCAACTACCAATATTTACAAGCAACTTTACAGAAAAATAAGCCCAACGTCGCTTATAACAAGCCAACATGGCAACAGTGCTAGCAACCAGCCAACACTGCCGGTGTATGTTGTCTGTTTACAGTGTAATGTGTTCCTACCTGCCTACGGACTGGAGGAATGTGGAGCAGAGTTTGAAGTTGCTTTGTAATTATTACGACCGTATTAACAACATAGTACGTTCACACAGTATGTTCTGCAAAAAACGACATTTATTCTGCCAGCCTCAGCCCCCGGTTGTCAAGGAGACATTTTTTCTTGACTGTCAACAAATGGAATGCCCTCAAAAAGGAAGTCCCGCCCTCTCTGACGTTAGCCTGCTCTGCATTGGTTCATACGTTTGTCATTCCACCGAGTGAGCGATGACGAGTGCTGCCCGCCACAAAAAAAAAGTGCACACTTTTATGAAAACGTAAATCTAAACCTAAATCTAAGTATATATTTATTTTATTCTATTTTATTTTATTTTATTTTATTTTATTTTATTTTATTTTATTTTATTTTATTTTATTTTATTTTATTTTATTTTATTTTATTTTATTTTATTTTATTTTATTTTATTTTATTTTATTTTATTTTATTTTATTTTATTTTATTTTATTTTATTTTATTTTATTTTATTTTATTTTATTTTATTTTATTTTATTTTATTTTATTTTATTTTATTTTATTTTATTTTATTTTATTTTATTTTATTTTATTTTATTTTATTTTATTTTATTTTATTTTATTTTATTTTATTTTATTTTATTTTATTTTATTTTATTTTATTTTATTTTATTTTATTTTATTTTATTTTATTTGCTTTGTTGAAGCATCATTTGATGTCACATGTGCGCACACACACGCACGCACACACACGCACGCACACACACGCACACATGCACACATTCATACAGTGCATACGGTCTATAAACATTGCTTGGACTACAAGCACTTGTCGTATCTGATGAGGCATCAGACCGTGTGTTATCAGGCTTGTAGTTGTTATAAGAAGAGGAGAAGAAGCAGACGGACGTCAGGGTTTCCAGGTTCTAGAATCTCCAGTGTGTTTATTCAGCATCAAACAACAAACAGACAGCATTCAGAGAAACAGCCAGGAGCAGAGCCCCTGTTCCTCAGCCCTTCGGCCAAGGACTGCACTCGTCCTGAGTTAGATTTTAGTCTCCCTCTTATAACACAATGGATCCACATTTGAATAGCCTACAGCCTGTTCATGTGGGTGGCTGTTGACCAAACAAATGGTAGACTTGCTGTCTCTCTACCTGATTTAGCAGCTCAATGGAGATGTATATCACACTTCACACCTAGCCAGGCTAGGCTGTCTCCTAAACAACAGGTCACTGAATGGCCCAAAAGTGCAGACAGTCTGTCTACACATTATTATCCTGACTTTAGATTTGTACATTATGTTATGAGGGTTTTACTTTAGTATCATTTCTTAATATGTTTTGACTTGCACACTGTTCAGATACCACACACTGTTTACATACACATAGTACACACATAAACACACACTGTACATGCACATACAGTAGGCCTACACACATAAGCACATATACTAATATAAACATGTACAGTACACACATAAACACACACTGTACAAACATAAACACGTACATCCACACATACAGTAAGTTGCACATTCAAAGATGCCACAAGCTCATCTTGTGACACGTAGCTTTTAGATCTGCTGTTGTCACAGAATGCATTTGTGTGTACATGTATAGCCTTTCTTTTAGCTTTCAACATTGACAGTCCTCTCTAGCCTTAGGGGGGGGGGGGGTTTACCAGTCTACGTTTTCTCACCTCTCACCTATGTATTCTCAGCAAACTCTGTACAGCAGTGATTCATGAACATTTTAATTTCAAGGACCCCTAGTTTGAAATGCATCAGGCCACAGACCCCCCCCCCCCCCCCCCCGCCACCATTAGATTTTTTTCCCCTTTCTTTTCTTCACTATCTACCCCAATCTACACTATACAACTCACTCATTTAACTCTGAGAGTGTACAAATAGAACAAATGGACACGTAAGTGTTCATTTATGGGTCCATTTGGTTCCAATTGTACACTCTCTGAGTTACAACAGACACACATAAGGGTCAATTTGGTTCGTAACTATCAATCATTTAGCTGCATGGGGGGAACCCCCGGACAGAACCCCCTCAAGGACACCTGGGAGTCCCCGGAACTCATGTAGAGAAGCAGTGCTGTACACGTACTGTACAGAACCCATGTAGAGAAGCAGTGCTGTACAGGAGGGCAGCTTTTTCTGAGATGTTAATTGGAACCACCCCGTCTGGCCCTGGGGCGCTGTTTTTCCTTTTTATTTGACGATGGGTTCCCAGATTGGGCACTAACTATCATACCATATTCAAAGCAGTGGTGGAAAAAGTACTCAAATGTTTTACTTAAGTAAAAGTATCAATACTGCAATGTAGAAGTACTCTGTTACTTACAAGTAAAAGTCCGGAATTCAAAATTTACTTGAGTAAAAGTACAAAAGTATTGGTATCAAAATGTACTTAAAGTGCCAAAAGTAAAACTACTAAAATGTTTGAAAATAGCAGATCTACAAGCTCACAACGCGTCGCGATGCGACGTGTTGTGAGCTTGTAGATCGGCTATTTTCAAATAGCCTATGTATAAAATAGGCCTAAAGTGGTTAAAGTATGTTTTATAATATAATAATTAATATCTGCAAAGTAACTAAACTAAAGTTTTCAAATAATTTTTGTGGAGTAAAAGTACAATATTTGCCTCTGAGATGTAGTGGAGTAAGTTAAAGTACTGAAAATTGGAAATACTCCAGTAAAGTAAAAATACCTCAAAATTGTACTTAAGTACAGTACTTAGTTACTTTACACCACTGTGTACAGGAGGGTAGCTTTTTCCGAGATGTTGGAACATCATACCATGTTCAAAGTCCCTTGATCACGTCTCATTCTAATGTTGGTGGAACTGTAACTGAACCTCTTGGCCCTTGCAGCCACATAACTCACTCTCTGGGTGTACCTAAAGTGGCCATTGAGTGTAGGCTATTTTCCACATTATTGGTATACAGTACGTACAGCATACTGTAAGACACAGCCCAAGTCTACAGTATGCCCCAATGAATCCTGTGTGTTCAGATTCAACCAATCAATAAAAGCACACCGACTGTCCCCCCCCGACCACGCGCACGCGCACGCAGACGCACGCACACGCACACACACACACACACACACACACACACACACACACACGCACACACACACACACACACACACACACACACACACACACACACACACACACACACACACACACACACACACACACACGCACACACACACACACACACACACACACACACACACACACACACACACACACACACACCTGACATTGTACGTGTATAACACAATCCATGTAACCAATACAATCTGGTGTAATTTGGCAACTGAAACAACAGCTCCTGTTAAATTCTGGATTATAGTGGATTATCCTGGAGAAGTATTCACACAGATCACATGATAATCTCTCTCCATCACGCCCTCCCCCACTCTTTGTTTTCTCTCTCTCTCTCTCTCTCTCTCTCTCTCTCTCTCTCTCTCTCTCTCTCTCTCTCTCTCTCTCTCTCTTTGTTTTTAATGTGAGGATAGGGATTCGGTTTGATCATGTTGTCATATTATGCTTGTGTCTGCTGTTCCTCCCTCTTGTCTCTCTGTCTCTCATGTATATATCATGTGCTATACAGTGAGCCATTAACTGCACAGCATGATTACATTACGAAATGGGTGGAGTACACAAGGCTAGTGGGGTTTTGATCAACAATTTGACCCAGTTGAGTTATGACACGTGTTTGAGACCCACATAGTCGTGTGTGCATGTGTATTCTTCAGTTTTTCCCTGTGAAAGAGGAAAATCAATGAGAGACAGAGCACCCAAGAGAGATTGATGGAGAGACAGTGTTGAAGAGGAAAGGACCAGAGGGTGAATTGAAATAAAAAAGGGAAAACTAAGAAAAAGAGAAGATTCAACACAGTGGGTATACTGGTGGTAAATACCAGCTGGAACAAGATGAATCTTAAACAGAGGTCAGAGAGAATTTGAGAGAAGCCCTTGCTGAAAGTCAAAAATAGACAAACTGGAGCTGGAGCTCAATAATTGATTGACAGAGAACATGAATTGTTGCTACAGAGGATATGGTGATGATACTTGGCTATAGGGCTGACAAGAGTGGATTTGTGAGTTGGATGAACGAGGAAGGGAAAAAGAACTTTTTTGATGTGTACTGTATGTCAGTGTTCAGAGAGAGAGAGAAAATGATGTGTGCATGTGGGGTCGAGAGAGTTCTATAATTGCTGCCTGAGTGAAAGGTAATTATGAGGTATCAATTATTCAACAGCAGACGTAGAGAGATGGTAGGGGCTGAGGAAGGGGATTAAGAAGACCCCATGTGATGCTGCTCTATATGGTGAACCGTAGGTGATTAAGAGAAAGAGAAAGGATCATGACTGATGGACAGTGACTGGCTGATCGAATTAGATTAAACCAACATAATACTGAAAGGCAGCAATGCTGTTCAAAATTATGATCTTTTTTTGCTGCTCATATTAACAGAACAAGACAGGATCTAATGATGCCACATGGCATGGCTCACACACACGCACACGCGCACACACACACACACACACACACACACACACACACACACACACACACACACACACACACACACACACACACACGTATGCAGGCACAGCTGTTTTTTTATATTCTTTTAATATTCTTTGCCATAACATAAATGTTTTTTCATCCACATATTTGACAATATCATAGAGGAATTCATGGAGGTGGAAATAAGGATGAGCACAACACTAATTGCAGCATTTCACGTCATAACCAAGAGCGAGAAACTGAGAGAGAGAGACAAAGACACAGAGAAGAAGAAGAAGAAGACGACGATAGCTGACATTTCATGTTGGGCAGGTGAACCCAGGCAGGCACTTTACAGCCAAAAGTCAATGGTGTATGGGGCTGGTACTGTGGCAAGCTACATGAGAGCACATAGCGGCAGTGGTGGAAAGTAACTAAGTACATTTACCTAGGCTATTTGAAAATAGCCGATCTACAAGCTCACAGCGCGTCGCGATTCGACGCGTTGTGAGCTTGTAGATCTGCTATTTTCGAACATTTTAGTACTTTTAGTACATTTTGATACCAATACTTTTGTACTTTTACTCAAGTAAATGTTAATTCCAGGCTTTTACTTGTAAACCGAGTACTTCTACATTGCAGTATTGCTACTTTTACTTAATAAACATTAGAGTACTTTTTCCACCACTGCATAGCGGTGTACACAGTTCTACTGAACTCCATCGACACTATGCACTTCCCCAAGATCCTTTGACATTACAGACCTACGGTATTCTGTGAGGATACAATATGCCAAGACACTCTCATATACTGTTGGGTAGTACAGGTACAGTAACCACTGTGTATAAAAATGTATGCCTGTTTTGTCAAGATATTTGGTGATAGGAAATTTGACTTCATCACTGCAAATACTTTCATGCAAATACAATTACATTCCATCAGGTTTACATTCATAACATAGCAGGTCTAAAATCAACCAAACGTACCCAAATTGTTCATGATTTCAATGCCTGATGCTCTGATGCTTCTAGGTCAATGAATTGGCACTGGTTGGAGTAAGTTTCAAACGATAACAATTTTGCAACTTACACCATAGAAAGTCTGTGGGCTGAAGCAGGGGGGAAGGTCTGGTACAGAACAACAGTAGCAGAAATACATTTATACACAATGACACATTTAATTGACCACTGCTGAAGAAATCAATGATGATGATGATATGCATTATATAAAACCTACACAAAGTACACAAAAACATTGCGCAACAAAACTGTGCAGTAGAGAAACAACGTACTGTACAAACTAAAACTCACTTTGTATTTCATTACAGAGTATTAAAACTGATCAATGTAAACAAATAACAACATGGCATCTCAAATAATCAAACCACATTTCATTTCAGTGTGAAACACAAGCAACTGGACAGAAAAGAAAACAAGATTCTATGTCACTTTAAGTTAAGAAACTCATTTACAAAATTCCATCATTAACGATTAATTCTGTAACAACTCTCTTGAAATCCCTCTGTTGACAACCAGAAGATTGGTTGGCAAAAATGTTATTGGCCAAAACAAAAGGCAGTATGATTGACAAGAACCTTTGAAACCGCAATTACAGAATGCACCTTCAGGTTCCTGTTACTTAACACATTCAATACATGCCAGAGGTTGATCCACCCATGCTCTCGTCATTAAAGTGAATTTATGGCTGCGCACAAGCCTCACTGAATCCAATTACAGACATAAACACATGAGTGTGGACATCAAGTGAAAGAAAAACATCTACACCGCTCCTAATTACCATTGCCTCATCTTTCCAAAGAAACCCTCTCACAGCTCCCTAAACAGTGCTTAACAGGACACAACCTGAACATTTTGGCTGACCTGCCTTTTTTCCCCCCACACAAGTCTTCCATCACTGTTTGGGACTGGAGAGGTTGGTTCTTTGCGCAGCGTGGCAGGGGTCCAGGGACTCCTTAGTGGCCCCTCCAAAGACATCCACATCATGGTCCGTCCAAGGTGCGATGTTTCCCAGCGTGGAGGCACTGCAGTCAGCCAGGGCAGCAACTTCAGCGGGCTTCAGCACCCGGTCCCACAGGTTGAACTGGGAGAGCTCCCCCACCAGGGCCTGGGAGGCATCGAAGCGTCCACCTAGTGTATCCTTGGGTGAGAGGACATAGAAGGAATGATGAGTTCCATACTGCTAATCCACATTAAAAACAAACTGTTATTTGAAGTTTAGGAGTTAGCATGAAGAAAACAAAAAACAATCCTTTCCTCAACAAGGAGGCATGTACTGTAAGGATGGTCTTTAACATATCCAATATACCTTTAATAACAATGTTTTTGGTGACATTTATATAGCGCTTTTCTAGATACTCAAAGTCGCTTTACAGAAAACAGAAACGGCTTTATTAGGGGGGAAAATAGTTAAAAAGGTGTCTCTTACAAATCTCTTACAATGAGATACACAGAACTAAATACAACAAACTGATTTAGACTCAGTGAAACATTTTTAGGCTTAATCAGCATCCTACTGTATCCTTAGTTTAGTTTTTTTGCACCAAAAGTAAAAATGGTTAGGCCCAGATGTGCCCAAAAGACTAAAAATGTGTTTACTGGCGGTGACCCCTTCTGTTAGGAGGTGTCCCTTTATTTGCCCAAGAAAATCTAGTTCTAATACACATGTTATGTCCTTTCCCTTTTATTATCCTCAATTATCCTCTTAATGCTGGTCGTCTCTCTAGCAACTCTCCAGCATCCCCAAGACACTGAGTCCCAGTTTTATGCTTTTGATCCTTTATTTAAGGCTGATGCACCAAGGGGATAAGAAAGATACTCTAGACAGTCTAGGACAGAGATAAACAATATTTATCTAAATTATCTATCTATCTATCTAGAGCTTCTCTTTCCTATGCGGTCTGCTTTTTATCCCTAGAATCAAAACTAAACGTGGAGAAGTAGCACTCCGTTTTTATGCATCATGTATCTGGAACAAACTCCCAGAAAACTGTCTGCTGCAATTCTTAGTTCTGTTAAATCCCACTTAAAAACCTTTCCGTTTGCCTTTTTTTTACTAATTATTCTTCTGCACTATAATTTTACTCTCTTGTTTTTTTGGTTGGTTATATTTGTACTTTCAATGTCAGTATAAATTGTGTGATTTCTTATTTTTTACTTAAATTTTACATGTGTTTCCTTTGCTATTAAACCTCTTCTATCCTTTCATCTGTCTCACCTGTTCCTGGCCCAGTATTAGTACTCCCCCAGGCTTGATGGGGTGCCAGGCAGCCAGTCCCTCTCCCCGGCCCTTCATCTTTCCCCCTTGATATGCCTTCCACACGCCGTCCCTCAGGGTCCAGCTCACACAGATGTGTTGCCATTCATCCTGTGGCAAGGAGAGGGGCAGCTGTGCAACCTACAGGACAGAAAACACAGTGGTACCAAGGGCATCTCTGCAGGACAACTGTGTCTAAGAAGTTAGTCCAGCATTGATAATAAATTTGTTTTGATAGGAGCTACATTATTTCCTGTCATTGTCACTGTGCGCCATAATATTGTTATTAATTCATTAAGACCGGGACGCATCTGTGCCATTTACGATTTATTTGGCTATTAAAAAAATAGCAGATATACAAACTCATAGTGCCACGCTATATGAGCTTGTAGATCTACTATTATTTGAAAAATCGTGGAACATTTCTGCAAATCTTTGAATATATATATATATGTTTTAAAGCGAACATTTTTAACTCTGATCTGTGCTTCTGGGGGTCCCTCCAACAAAATATTTTGAGATGGGGGTCCGCAGCCAAATACATATCATTTTGGGGGTCCTTGACATAGAAAAGTTGGAGCACCACTGATATAGCAACTTACTGTTAGGATTTAGAAAACATTTTAGATATGTATTTGGCCGTGGACCCCCACCTCAAAATGTTTTGTTCCAGGTACCCCCAGAAGCAAATATTTTAGTTACAAATGTTTTACGCTTTATAAATATATATATTCAAAGATTCGCGCGCTATGAGCTTGTTTATCTGCTATATCTTTGAATAGCCAAAGTATTAAAAAATGGTTAATAAAACCAAATAGGTACCACGTGCCATGATCTAGCCAGATGGCTTTCTCTGTTCTACATTTGGTTTGTCCCTTCTTTCAATTAATTACACTTTTGGTCATTTGACTGATGCACTTATCTGGAGCATATGTACAGTATATTCCACTGGCTCAACAGAATAAACTTATATTCTTAGTTTTTCATGACATCCCATTTACCTTGTCATTGATGAGCAGCTCCACAGGGTTATGTACTCCCTGTAGCAGCACCAGTTCATTGGGCTGTCCTGCCACTGAATAGGAGAAAGGGGTTCCAATGCCCCCCTCCTTGGCCTTGAGCCACACACAGGCGGTGAAGGCATACATCTCGGGCATTTCTTTCCTGACAACACCATACATGTAGTTGGTACGCATGGGGAAGGACAGGACAAAACCATCAGGGAACGACGGCTCCGTCAAGGCTGTGGGTGCAGACAGGGAGAGGAACACACACAAATATTATGAGTAAATGTCTACAAACATTTACTTTAATAAGTAAATGTTTGTAGAAGGTTAACCACTCTAACCCTGGCGTCTGAATTTTGTTTAAAAAATATATATATATATTTATTTGTATTCAAAAACAGCTAAAATAGCTGATCTACAAGCTCACAACCTGCCACATTGCAATACGTCCGTTGTGAGCTTGAAGATCAGCTATTTTCACTATTTGTCATACAACAAAGTGTATATCGGGCTTAAGTGGTTAATAGAATGCTTCTCAATCCAATTCAATTAACCTTTATTTGTCACACACAACTCTTTAAATACACTTTTAAAAACAGCAGTGAAAGCTTATCCACAGAGTTTGACACTGCAGTATGTTTTCAGTGCCTTGCTCAACACGGGACTGTTGATGGTCGTGGCATACATAACATTCACCCCACAGTCATGAGTCAGTCATGACTCATGAGTCAGGCATGAGCCACCTGCAGTCACTGATGGTGATAATGATGAAATCAACAGACATTGAGTTATGATATAGCCTCTCTAACTCAAGGACAAACTGCACTCCCTGCACCAAACAAAAGCTAATTGTATTTCCTTCATAATTAGTGTTCTGCCGCCTGCCTGTTTTGCTTTCTTTCCCAGCTGTCCGCTTCTATTTCCATTTTATGTTTCTTGCACATTTGTATCCTCTTATTCTTGAATCTTGTATCCTCTTTTATAAAAAATGCCTTTGTCTTTGTTTTTGTCAATGTTTTTGTTTTCATATTTAAGCACTTTGTTTTCAAAAGTGTTATACAAATAAAGCTTTATTATTACTATTTTATCTCCAAATCTATTCTCATGTTCCTCCTCTTCCTCCATTCCCTTCCTCTCTCAAACAAGGCCCTTCACCCGCCTCCTCCTCCTCCTCATCGGTCTGTGGACTCACTGTGCTCCAGCTCGGTGACACGGTGGTTGACCGTGTCGAGGCCCTGGTCAATCCTCTCATGGTGGCCCTGGGTCTCCTTCCTCATAGTCTGACGCTCCTTCTCCAGCATCTTGATCTTTCTCTCTAGCTCTCCCTCCAGGTCCTCCACTCGCCATGTGCCCTTGACTCTCCCCGGGGAGCCGTGGGAGGGAGGCTTGCCAGCTGGAGAACCAGGACGTCGCCCACCCGCGGGAGCCACAGCAGGGCGGGAGGGAGCGCCGCCAGATGGGGCCGCCTTGGCATTATCGCCGACTGTGCTGCTGCTGCTGCTGCTGCCACCGCCAACGCTCACGGATGTGTCGGCGGTAAGGTTCAGTATAGCAGGGCCTATCTCTGCCTGCAAGTGATAAGACAGTGAAGGGGTGAAACTAGGTAAAAAGAATATGATAACAAAAAAGTATAAATAAGTAACATAGAAATAATAAATAGATAATTGTAAAAAGAAATCTGAATT
>NC_137604.1:19122452-19259952 GCF_963280865.1 Gymnoscopelus braueri
TGTAAATAGCAGATACAAGCTTACAATGCTTTGGTTGTGTTTAATAAGAAGTGTTATTTACTATTTTTGGCAAAAGGGGGCATTTTAAGGGTAACACTTACTTAAAGTATAATTTACTATTATGACCAGCACTTATACATTATATTATTATAAGTTATGATACTTCATAAACCTTGTTATAAGTTATGCATAATTATAAACATTTATAACACGTGTTATAATGCCTTAAGTGCATTATAACGCATTATAGACGCAACCTTAATATAAAGTCTTACTCAATGGGTCAGGCCACAATAATCATGACATCAAATTCTCATAACGTCCCATCCCTAATATGGAGTCAAGAAAAGACAAAGCCACGTTGTTTCTCCATGCACCACTCTGAACGAACAGCACTGAATCACATTAATAAGATCTCTACTGTCTATTATACACGTCTCAAGGTTTATTAATAAGATCTCTACTGTTTATCATACACGTCTCAAGGTTTTTTCTTCACTAATGTGCATTCATTAGAAGCAACATTTTGAAAAGAAAACTTAAAATAAAATAGGCTTATCTAGGCCAGTGGTTCTCGAACATTTTCATTCTGAGCAAACCCCCATTTGAAAAGACTAAACACATGTTCTCCAAGGAGACATGAATGAGTTTCTCTTTGTCTGAAGTCCAGTTGTGGAATTTATGGGAGAAGAATATGCTGAAATATTATCAAGGGGGTTTGCAAATTCGGGAGCCAAGTAACACCCAAGGAGCAGAATCTCCATATATACAAAGGCTTTATCATTTTGAGGCTATGGGTATTAAGAAGAAGATGATGTATGTATGTATGTTAGTTAGTTTGTTTGTGATAGGGTTACATTTTCTTTTATATATGCAAGTCATGTATCAGTTTGTGGAAATATTATAAAAATGTAAAAATGACTGAAAGGAAATGAAAATAGTAAACATTGAATGTGCAATGTTCACATTGTTTCTCCTCTCCAGAGTACTTTTCTAACTAAGTTTAACAGGTCTGAAGGCTCGTTCACCATTCAAGTCGTTGTTCATCCAGGAAATGCAGTGAAATACATTTTATCCACATGGCCATTTGAAATGGAGTTTTGAGAATTTTAACATTCACTAAGATGCTCACACCTTTAACCTAAGCAATATATTTGCCCTAAGAACTTTCTCAACATTGAAGGCTGCACTGCAGTCTGAACGTGTGGGTTGAAAGCGTCTGAACAGATGGTTCACAGCACCATCATGTGGAATATTAGGGTACTGCAGCTATTCGCCACCAAAAGAGATCAATGTCCTCTTCAGAAAATAAACTATAACTTTGATTGATTTACTTATTCAAATATAGACTGCCATTATTCCAGCAAGCTCTTAAGACTGGCAACAGGGGTAGGAAGTGGTAACAGGGATCAAAAATAGTCCTTGGTGATTACATCGTATGTAATAAATCAATAAATTCAGTGGTTCGGAAAACAATTCAATTTAAAAATACTGTGTATGTATCAAGGCTATCCAGTGTCTTGTTTAAGACGGAGGTTTCAGAATTTTATGTTACTGAATAATACAATTAATTGTATTAGGACAAAACCACACTTCATGAGTGAAGCAAATGACTTTTTGAAGCGCTTTTAATTAAAAGCCTTGTACAAGAAACACACAAAAAGCAACTGTAACAGGTAACATGACACTGAATACATAACCTGTACAATAAGGGTTTGCAAAACATGCTTCAGAAGTTCAGATACATTACACGTCATCATTAACATCATTGTCGTCATCATTGCCATCAATACATTTACATTATTCATATTACCATTAACGACACACAACTGCAGTCTTAACACATAAGTTCATCAGCTGGGGTTTCCCATCCCATCAAACCCATATTGGACTAATAAAACAAAACAAAAACAATGGCACTCAAAAAGCATCACATTAACATTATGCACAATTCAAAAAAAGTATTAATATACAGTACAAAGAAATCAATTAATTTCATTGAAACTTCATTCTCGTATTTTAACAGGTTTTTTCAATGAGTGCCGCATCTAGCACCTTGAAATTACGCCTCAAATTTAAAATCACAATTAAAAGGGGAAAACAAAAGAATCAAGAGCCCTATTTGGTACAAAGATAGGCCACTAAGTCGAGTTGTGCTACCCCGTAAAACAGGAAGAGAGGAGAAAAGAAAACATAGCTATTGACTGATGAAATCATTGCCAGGTAACCTAATACGCCATATCCTTACACTGGTACAAACTGTAAGAGTATCCTCTACACCATTCAAAATGTTTACGATACAGCATATGTAGTCATTGAGAGTATGATACAGTATTGACAACTAGAATAATCTACAGTACACGACAGGAGAACACGACAGCTTCATCATCATGTGCTCAGAGAAACATGGAGTTCTACAGTATGCACAAAGTACTCAGGTGTTGCTGAGCGCCTTGCACGCTAGGTGACGACAAGTGTAATTCAAATAAGTCCCAACAATATTGCAGTTTGTGCCAATGTATCTATGCACTGTAAATTTCAAGTCACGGCAGATTTACGGAAGTATGGAAAGGAGTCGGATGATGAAGACGTCACCTGGTGTGCAGCTGGGATGAAGAGAGCAGCTATAAGGCAACACGCGGAAGGTTTTAAATATCGTAACACAGGAACACCAGACGAAGAGGCATGGTGGGAGAGCCTCTAGAGACCGGGGTAGCACCAGAGATGGTCATGAGTCTGGGTTTATTTTTACATTATATTGTATAAAACTGTACTTCTACATCAAGTACTTCAGGTGAACTTGATGAAAGTTTCCGGGCAGATCAAGAGGCCAACATTTCAAACTGTTTAAAAATTTTACATTTCAGGCATTTTAGCTGGCACATTTTGTAATTTGCAATAGGGGAGCAGAAATGGGTGTTCTGTGTCTTCTCGACGGGCACTTTAGAAAGGACATGTTTATGAACAAACTAGATATTATGGGGATAGAACATGACCTTTTAGTTAAAGGACAATATCTCTAACCATTTGACTACTGTACTGCCAAGAATGGTGGTCAGTGTTCATTTAACTCAACTTAAAATGGACCCATATACACGTGTAGGTACATTTTTACACTAATGATTTTGCTGTATAAACGCACACCTGGCGTGTTTTCTGCAATTATTGTCCCTTACAGCTCTTTCTTCCCATGATAGGAGGACACTGGGTCCTATAATGGCTTGCATGGTCTCAGTTCTATGTCAGGAAACATTCTCTACTGGGGACAATAGTTGATAAATCCCATTCTAGCACCTATCCCCATTTCACCTGTTGCGTGAACATTAACCTCACAATGAGTTGATTAAGGGAAAAAATTATCCACCATTTGGCCAACGGCTGGTGTGTGTTTCCTGAATGGCAGTAACACCAGAGGTTATTAAAATGTTGTTGGATACCTCATAGCACCCCAAGATCCCACCACCAGGTGTGAAGATGCATAACTCGGCCTAATTTCCATTTTTAACTCCAAGAAGCTAACTTAACGTTTAGAACATTTTCACCACTGCATCCCAAACTAAGACATATCATAACACAACTGGGACGGATATGAAGCCATATAGCAACAATTGCCCATGTACCACTGCTACATATAATAATCAGAAGATATAGCCAATCCCACACACCAACACCCCAAGGAGACCACACAAACTAGCCACAGATGGAGGTTAGGGTGTCTTCTCACTTACAAATCAAGGTTATTGTGCATAAGATATCTGCCAGCCTTATACTGGAGCAAATTATGTTTTTACTTCACGAAAAAAGATGTATCGCTTCTTCGATTATAATAGAGCAGCTTAAGTGACTCAAGAGTTTCCCATCTGTGCGGGATGCCCTCTCAAGTCTGCTACAAAAAAAACATGAGATATTCCACTATATGTGGTATTAAGAAAAGCTGAAGCTCTGTCAACATTGTCTACAATGTGTAAGGTTTCAAGAAACTTTTCTTACGGTTTCTTTCACTTTCAAACATTCCATACGGTCTTACAGACCTTGATTTCTGGAGTGTATTTCAGTCAGTATTCAAATTGATGTACAGTAATAGTGGGTAGGCAATTACGTCTGTAAACCAATTACTGTCAATGTGCACTGTCAGAGTATCCTTCATTACACAATAATTGCAATATGTAAATTGCAATATGATTACATCAAATGTGCAGTTCTATATGCACTGGATCAGATGTCTGTTTAATACTTATTTGCGTCATCCAAACTGGATTCATAAATGTAATTGCCATTCGTTTTCAAAATGTCAAGGAGTTCCAAGGGACTATTTTTCTCCGCTTCCTTACTTAACAAACATTCAGTGAGAGGTCAAGAACAAATACACGAAAATACATTTCTATTTTATCTGGAGCCAGCCTCAGCCTACACTAGCCCTGTGTAGCAGAGAGTAACTTTCACAAATAATGCACCGTTAGCTTAAGGACTGGCCAGCAACACACCAATGACCATAGCAGGATATTAAACTAAATGGTTTGCTCCAA
The DNA here is from genome assembly GCF_963280865.1 of Gymnoscopelus braueri. NCBI lineage: Eukaryota > Metazoa > Chordata > Actinopteri > Myctophiformes > Myctophidae > Gymnoscopelus > Gymnoscopelus braueri. The sequence continues at coordinate 19,126,979 of NC_137604.1, forward strand.
GTGCCACAGTGGCAGGAGACTTTCATAATTGCTCTGAATGTTCACCAGGTAAAAGTGGTGTTAGAAACTGTAGAGCTTCCATAGACTTACGAAACAGTCTATAGCAGTTATCTATGGAACTGCCAGATAGCTGATGAAATTAAACTCATCAGTCACCAAAAAACTACCAGCATGGCTCTTCTAGTCCTTCGGGAGTTGAGGAGTTACACAGTTTTACCTGCCACAGAAAATGTTAAGGAGACTACACTGTATTCTTATACTTATCACAATTAAAAAGCAGGCCAGTTTAGAGTCTTGGCAGACATTCCAGCGTGGTGTTTGTAAAAAGAAAGGAGGGAAAAAACAGAAAAACACAAGGCAGGCATGAAAACAAGGCAAGGACAGCAATAAGTTAAATCTTATGTTTTTTGTTGTTGTGTATATTCGTTTGTAGCTTCTAATGTTGTGCGTGCATATAAATACTTATTCATATGTATATGCCTGTGCGTTCAAGAGAGCGAGAAGAAAAGGCCTTGAAATGATAGCAAGTTAACATAGAAGAGGGTTTTTTTTATGCAGTAAGTAAGTACATACCTCGTTGTAATGATGCAATATACCGTAAGTCCAACTAAGTGCAAAAAACACATAACCTTTTTTATCATTAATAAGTTGGACCTCCAATGAACTTGGGGTGGGGAGAAATTGGCATAACACCTGAAGGCATTCAATTCTAGCCTTCACTGTAAATCCTGTATCAAAATAGTATCCATCTCTTTCATTTACACTAAGTGTGCTTGATAAGGTTTTACTTTGGGGATATTTCCATTACACCAAACAAGCTAAACTCAGCATGCCTGAAGTAACTTAAAGGAAAACAAATACCACTTCCACCTAAGCGTCCTAAAAGAGTCAGTGCTGTGCAAGTGAACAAAATATGGCAATTTACGTGAAAGGAAGGGCTGTATTAGCTGACCCTTTCGAATTTACACACTTATGTTTCAAAAAATATGTTCTTATTACCATTCATTGGCTGGGCGGTTAAGTTACATTACATTTCATTACTACTTTCATTTAACATCTTCAAGTAAAGGGAGGGGGGGGGGGGGCAGAGGGCCAAAGTGGCAATATTGGCAAGACGTGTTAACAATGGAAATTTCGCAACAATGCAGCTTTCTATGGCTTGGGGAGGATGGGGTCTTCAGGGGCGGAAAGGCTGTTGGGAGGGGAGGAGCCATTCTCGGGCACGGAAGAGGGTGATGCAGGGCAGGAGGCAGGGGAGGGGAACTCTTTAATGGTGACAGTGACCAGGTTGGTGGTGACATCCGTGACCACCACATCCTGACAGCTCGGCGCCATTTCCGGATGCCAGTCGGGGTCCCCCTCGGCAGGAACCCTTTTGGGGTCAGCGGGGGTCGAACTCTGGTTACCAGGGGCGATGGGCGGAGGGGGTGCTGTGTTGTTGGAAGCGGAGGGTTGGCATTTAGGTGGGTTTCTGTGCAGTTTCCTTCTTCCCCCATCTGAAGTCCCCAAATGGTCCAGGGCAGCCTGCTCCTCTTCATCCTCCAAGGAAGAAGAGGCAGAGCCGGATGGGGATGAGGGGAGACAAACGGAAGCTGTTGAGGTTTGGTCAGTTGATGGGGCAGAAGCAGACTGGTGGGTGCTTTTGTCCTTTTGCGGTTCTGAGTGAGGCTGGCTGGGTGTTGGCTGGGAAGAACCAGGGTCCTGGGGTTTCTGGCTGGAGGGTGATTCCGCTACAGAAGCCTCTGCATTGGGTTTGGCCTGTGGACGTCCAGGGGCAAAACGGCGCTGTTGAACAGCGGGAAACTTACGCTGGGACATGGAGGGGCTTCCTCTGGGTGCAGTAGTGGAGCATGTTCCAAAAGTGACGGGGCCTCCACATTGCAGCCCAAAGGGTTTCCCGTACATGGGGAAGCCCAGCAACTTAGCAGGGGGCTGGAATGGCCTATATGGAGCCTCACCCTGCTTCTTTCCAATGATTCTATTGCGTGAGGGGATGTTCTGCCGTCCTCCGGGAGCACTCCTGTTTCCCCCACCCCTCCCTGGCTTGCCAGTAATCTTCAGGTTGAGGATGATTCGACCCCGCTTTACCTCCCGGGGCTTGACCCGACGGTTCAGGATGCGGACGGTCTCAGAGAAGGGGGAGACATGCGGACGAGAGGGAAAGCCACCTTCGCTGAAGGGGGGCGCCAAGGGGTCTGTACGGGGGAGTGGACGCCTGGACATGCGGTGGCAACGACGAATGTCTTTCTTTAGCTTATGGGTGGCTGAAAGGGAGTTGAGTTTAGGAGAGGGTGCCATAGAGGAGGAAGAAGAAGAGGCAGAGGGCATTGGTTGGATGGATGCGGTCGAAGAGGAGCGCGGTTTAGTCTGACGGGTATTTGTGGACCGAGAGCTGGTCTCTCCTTTCTGGGAACGAGCCTGGAGAGGTCACAAAGTGATTTACAATTAGGGAAGCTAGCCAATATGCTAGTTTTAATTAAAAATAAAAGAATAAGATAAATAATTATATAAAAATATATACTAATATGGATATACAGTATATGCTCACTGTAAAGGTCTATTGTTCACAGGTTTTTTTGTTTTTTTGTTTTAGCCTGACCACAACGACAATGTGATTGATTGTCTTGCAGGGTGGTGCTGAAAAAAGTTGGAATGATTGCATTGCAGATACAAGCGAGTTCTGAACAATACCTTCAAGACAACGTTTTTGGGTTTTGGCCCCCGTTTCTTTGGCCCGTGAATTTCCCTCTCCTGCTCCCTGAAAAAGGAACAAAGGAAAAGAAAACGTAAACTGCAAGTCAGAAGAACAACCACTAGAATGTATCCTGTTGATAAAGGCAACACTTGCTATGCATCCCATGTCTATAATGCATGCATAGCAAGTGTTACTGAGATGAACAATTAACTCAGCTCCCTTTTGGGTTTTATCTGCACCAAAAACAATGCTAATAAATTAATGAAAATACAAATAAAAGTACAGTGCAGTGAAAGTAAGAACTTATTTTTCAACAGAAAACAGGCTTGTGATGGCCAAGTGGAAACAAAGAGGATGAGATTAAAATGTGACATAAAAGGATATGATGATGAAAGGTGTGTGTGTGTGTGTGTGTGTGTGTGTGTGTGTGTGTGTGTGTGTGTGTGTGTGTGTGTGTGTGTGTGTGTATCAGTTTGACAGAGAGCTTTTGAAGCCTCAAGTCTGAACAGGCCCAGATACTCTGTACTGATGGGACCATTATGGTTTCCTGTAAACATCTCCTCTTTCCAGTGAGCTGCTTTCAAGTGGCTTGGCAGTAGACAAAAGGCATTTCAGTAACAATGTGCTTGTTAACAACGGGACAGTGAATGAGGATTGAAAGAGAAATGCAATCAATGTATAAAAAGCGGAAACAGGCAGACTGAGTGAGTATTGAAGAGACCTATCAACTTGAACTAGGGGTGTGATAAATCAGCATTCTTCCTAAACCTTTCACCCCGTTTTCTAAAGGTGTAAACCGCTATTGGAAAAAAAAAGTCGTGTCTGCTGCTATAGTGTGTAAAAAAGACAATACAGAAAAAGGTGTTGCCTATTACCGTCTATAAAACTTTTGTGAACTGTTGTTTTTCTGAATCTAATATTATATCACATCAGGCCACAATTGTACTTACTTCCGTTCAAAGCCCGTTATCAGCCTGTCATCCAAAATGTTTTCTTCTGGCTCCCAGGTGCTGTGCCTGAACAAAACACACACACACACACACACACACACACACACACACACACACACACACACACACACACACACACACACACACACACACACACACACACACACACACACACACACACACACACACACACCACCTTTCTATCTTAAAACAAGAAATGTCTCAAGAGATTGTAGGTTAACCACATAACCCTTGCATCCATATTCTAGGCATGTCATAACTCATAACAGGCGACCAAACATTCAGCTATTTTTGGCGAAAAGGTTTGGTGTAGAGGGAAAAAAGAGTAACACTTACTTCAGTGCCCATCCTTTCCATTTAACCAGGTACTCAACTCTAGCCTGTAAGAGAAAGGATTATCAAAACAAATAATAGCGCAATATACAAATAACAAATTTAAACACATACATCCAATTCAATGAAAATCCACACTGCAGGGTAGAAGTTTCCTTTTACTTTTGTGGTGTTTCACTCTGACTCACCAGCAGCATGAGGGCTTGAACAAGCATTTATTTAATTTTTTTGCCAAACTTTGTATTAACTTGAGCTATGAATTATCTATAATTGCAGTGCTCACCATACACAAACAGCTGGGTATTAGCACTCTCAAAGAGGATGTGTGATTTTCAACACATCTGTCAGTGTGGGTCAATTATGCATTTTGTGTTGCTTTTACACAGGTGAAGATGATTAGATGAATACAGACAAACTTGTTTGTTGTCTTATATAGATGTGCTGGAAACGCATCCTATTTTAAAAATACATTTCACACAATAAGAGTTGTTTTTTACTTTTGTGTGAAAAAACCTAGTTGGTTCCACTTTAACCACTTGAAATAATCCGTTAGTGGGAATTTAAGAATAAATCGTGCAGGTAACAAGTTATTAGTCTCGCGTAGCCAGACAACTATTCCACAATCTCTGAATGCTATATAGAGTCTGGAACTACAACTCCCAAAATCCGAGAGAGGACACTGGCACTTCCGTTCACGAAAATATATTTTAAAATATCTTTACACTTTACTTTTTAATTTCCATTTCTGCTAAGCAGCAAGCTATGTATACTTAGATGATTTGTATTTATATTAGGATAAATTTGCGCGACTGTAAAGACAAAACGGAAATGGAGAGGAGGCTCCACATCCGGTTTATATTCTAATCATGATCAGAGCTTCCGAGTCCCAGACTGCCGGAAACATTTGAAAATTGTGGGAGGCAACAGTCTGGTAACGCGAGACTAACAAGTTATTGTTTGAAGTGTGTGTTCTATCCACAAGTTTCCTATGGGTTGTGGGCATCACTTCCTGTCGATTTGATTGGACTGGATTGGATTTGATGGGATTTGATTGAATCAAATTCCACCCTAGGAAACTTGTGGATAGACCAATTATTTGTTTACCAACATGAGACTGGATGCACAGGTGATTGTTTCATGCAATCAATTCTCAACCTGTTGTTTCGGGGTGCGCTGAAACCCCCTCTTGCGTGTTGGCTAGTGCTGCACGCCCTAGCAAGACCTGACAGAATGGGTTTCATTTGCAACCAGTATGACGCTTGCCACCAGTGTGACGTGACGTCGTCTGTTAAGGGGTCTATACATTAAATATAGAACACATCACCTATACCTGGCCATGTTTATAAAGTCATTGATTGTTATTCCCAGGATTTCTTATTATTCTAACTCTATGCCTGACCTTTTATCTTTATTTTTTATTATATTATTATGATTTTATGCATATTCTGTGTTTTGCCTTGTGACTGCTATGTTAATTTCTGACTTAATTGTGAAGTATTTGATTTCTGTCCTGCATGTGAAGCACTTTGAACTGCAACTCTGTATGAAATAAAGATTATTATTATTACAACTTGGACGCTAAACTTGTACTCTACAGTGTATATTGTAGTGTTATAAGCAAGTGTTATAAGCAATTTCACTAATAGCAACTGCTTTAAAGAAAATAACCCGGGGGTACATGTAGTGTTGGCCTTTTCTTTCACTTGAAACGGTCACAAAGACACCGAATAATGTGCAGCGTTAGCTACCATTAGCTTGCACTCAAATAAAGGCCCCTCCATTAGAGCTAAAGAGCTTGTTGTGTGCTTTCCCTCCTTGCTTCTTTGTGTCGCTATTTTTATTGCTCTGCCTCCAATGCCAACATAATACGAGCCATGACCGATAGCCTAGCCTGCTAGCCAGTGTTGCCATGTTTGACGAGAGAAACAAGCAACCGGTCTATGAAAACAAGCCCAAAAGCAGCCATAGTTGCACATGAGCACTTTAAACCTATATACATTGGCTTTTTTTAAATAGCCGATCTACAAGCTCACTACGCGTAAAAAAAAAATCCTGAAGAAAATGTGAAAATATGGAATCTTTTTTTAGTTGATTTTATTGATTAATCTGCCAGATACATATTAATCTCATCAGCACTGGTTTAAACGACATTTGGAAACAAGCCCAAATAAGCAACTTAAACTTTAGAAACAAGCCCACAAAACCCCGCAACCACCAAAATTTACAAGCGACTTTACAGAAAAACAAGCCCTAAGTCGGCTATAATAAAGAGACATGGCAACCCTGCCTGCTAGCTTTTAGCTCCCATGAAGGCATCCGCACACATTGCAAGGCCTCAACAAATAAATGCATGCTTCATCATCGTGCATTTTGGAGTCGTGCCATGATGATCACCCCTGGGGAACATCTGCACGCACACAGTCACATAAGACCCTCTCTCTCACCTTCCTGACGCGGCGTTTGAGTATGGCTTCAGCGGCAAACACACGATCCCCGGCCGCCGAGAGCTCCATCTTTCATGCCCGACTTGTCTCTCTGTCTGTTACTTACACACACACACACACACACACACACACACACACACACACACACACACACACACACACACACACACACACACACACACACACACACACACACACACACACACACACACACACACACACACTCTCACTCTCACTCTTTCTTTCTTTCTCACTCTCTCTCTCTCGCCCCCCGCTTTAATTAATTCTTCAATATATACAAGCTCTATATAGATACGATTGAGTAATAAATAATGATACTTGAAGACCCTACTTTGACTACAATCTCAAGTCAATGTCAATATTAGGTCATTTTGATTGATTGATTGAATACTTAATTAGTCAGAAATGTACAGGTACAAAGCCATTTTAGGCTGAAAGGTCCTCCTAATTAATAAAATATGTTATTAAAGTATATAGGCTAAATGGAGTGATATGGATGTGTCTTTATCTTGAAAAATAAGGGATTGTGTATAATAATTTGTAGGCCTATATCAAAAATAGTGTTCTATTCTCACTCTCACTCTTCTACAATCTAGAGCAGTTCTCAAACTTTACAATTTCAAGCCTGTCTACCCTCTATACTGTCAGAGTTACAGACTTGTAAGGGTCAATTTAGAACCCCCTCAAGGAACCCTGAGAGACCACTTTGAGAACCACTGATCAAGCACTTTCTCCAACACCAGCCCCTCAGGCAGCAGGCACAGCAACCAGGACCAGACACAACCTGCTGTTTGTCACGTGGCTGAAGTCAGGCAGCCCCCTTCTGGTCGTCCTAGCAACGGCAACGGCTAGAGGACACCAGAGGATGCAGGCAGAGCAAACCGATGATGGAGCTATGATGGAGTTATTAAAATATTTTAAAAAGGTTAAAAACAGTACAGGGCGTAGTTTTTTTCCAGACCTTTTTATCTGAATAAGACTTAGACTACACTGGTTTTCTAATCACCTTTTGTGCTGTCATTGATCAGAACTAATTCAGTAGGCTTAATAGCCTATCGTTGTCAGACTACTTCATATCTACATCTAGTTCTCAAAAAACAAGGAAGCAACCTCTAATCAGGTAATAACACCCTTTCGCATTCTGAGAAATTATAATCTCTTCATCACATTTCACCCAATTTACGGAATTGATCCAATGATTATCCTACTATTATGTTATCTCGTGGAGTTGTCGGAGCAGCCTACTGATCATTCACACCAAGTTTGATTTGGGTGCTGATGGCAGGGTGGTTGGGGCGCATACCAAATAGTGCCATGGCAACAAGTCCTGAGTTCGATTCCTGAACTCGTGGACGTATGCTACGTGTCACTCCCTGATTCTCTCTCCATTCCCTGTCTCTGTTCACTTAATATCAATAATAAAGAGCACAAAAATATCTTTAAAAATGTTTGTTAAAATTAGCCTATACATTCTCGTTTGACCTTGACCCTGTGCTGAACTAGCTTGGAAACCAGACGAATGTGCCAGTGCGAAAAAATTGGGCATTTTCCCAGTGGGCTGAAGAAAAACAACCTACTAATTTTGTATAGGCCTACTGACTGTAAAGACTGTTTCTCATGATGATGATGATGTCAGATGCCGTTGCTCAGAGCCCAGACAGAACCAACAAATCTGTGTAAGGGAGGGAGGTACAGTGAAGTTGCAGGCCAGAAATATTTAAAAACTAGAGAGGCTTAAAAATGTAATGCAGTGCCATTTAAGATTTACAGTAGCCTACCATTTACTGTACGATATGATATGATAATACTTTATTGTCAGCTCACACTGAAATTTGTCTTGCGACCCAGCAGCCATGTACAGTATGCAAACACATATACAGTACACACATTTGACATGACACAAAAAAACTAAAACAAAAATACATACATAAAAACATATAAAGACAAGAGCAATGTCCACCACTCAGCCTATACCCCTGGCCTAAACTCCTGATTAAGCCTCAATGTCGTCTGATGGACAAAGGACCTCTTCAGTTTGACCCTATTGTATGTTGGAACACCGTATCTCCTTCCTGAAGGCAGCAACCTATATTCTCCAGACAAAACATGGCTTGTGTTTGAAGTGATATTCCTTGCCAACCTTAGCACTGTTATTATACATATATAACTTAAACCTGAACTTAAACCTGGCAGGTGTATTGCTGAGGACCCAAGGGTGTGTGTTGCCTGGCGTGAAGACATTCGGGCAGTGTTCAGAACTGCCGATCCGACCAATATTCCCATAGAGGCATATATGGAGATCCGGTTGTCCAGAATTGCCTAGATAAAGAATAATACTGGTACTGATGACATCAGATATCTCCATATATGGGAGCAGACAGATAGAGATCTCCACATGTGTACATAAAAGGATACAGGCCTACAGGACGCAGTCTTCCCCTAATGGAGCCGTGTGGAACTTCATATTTTGATGTCAATTATGATGTCATATTGATTCTCTGGTTCTCTATATAGCACACATTTCATATGACAGGCGTTGACTCTCCTCCATTCTAAAAATACGATTTACACTGGGAACATTATTGTGTATTAACGAACACAGGTTACGTTTTTTGGCCTATTGTCTAAGTAGCCTCTGTTCCTTTACGTTGAGCACAGTTTTCGTTCGTGTGCCTGTTGCTCGGTGAATCAACTATGGGGGACAAGCCTGTTTGGGAGCAGGTAGGATCTGGCTTTGTGCAAAACTACTACCACTTGTTTGACAATGACAGAATGCAACTAGGATCAATGTATATCGATACATCATGCCTTACATGGGAGGGAGAGCAGTTCCGTGGGAAAGCGGACATCGTCTCAAAACTTTGCAGTCTCCCCTTCAGAAACATTGCCCACAGTATAACAGAACAGGACCACCAGCCAACCCTAGACAACTGCATAATGAGTATGGTTGTAGGACAGATAAAAGCAGATGAAGACCCCATTTTTGGATTCCACCAGAGTTTCACCCTCAAGATGGGCACTAACAACACATGGGTTTGCACCAACGACATATTCAGGCTGGCACTACACAACTTTGCTGCCTAAACCCCTCTCCCACTGTGGCCACGGTGGAGGGTGCAGTGTTGAAAAGGAGGGGGAGGTTGGAGTGTATTACAAGGAGTAGAGACATCCATCCCTCCGTCATCCCTGTCTCATTCACACCAGTTTGACAAACAGATTCTAGATGTCGATCATAGAACCTCATGTTTCTTTTACTGAGCGGCAGACTAATGAGATGCTCCTGTCATGCCCCTCCACTGATCTGCATGACAGGAGAGCCCCTTTACACTCAAGTCAGACCAGGATTTCTTTTACAGATGCCATAACTCTTACTCCGTTGACTCTTCTCTGTTCTCTATTTCATTCTGATCTCTTCTGCTTTACTTTACTAAAGATAGCAACTGAAGCTGACTCTGAACATGGATTTATGCCAGTCAACAATGTTGCTAATAGAACTTCAGTGAGAGCTGTGGAGTCACCTTCAGTTGCTACTTCAAGATGCAAGATATGCACAAAGCAAAGGAGGAACTGGCTGTATTTGCTCAGAGCTACACAGGAGGAGATAATTGGATGCTAGGCGGAGGGAGTGGAGCAGGCCACAGGCCACATGGTCAACTGTTTAGACTCCAGATGGACAAAGAGGTGACGTGTATCAGTTGCGTGGACGCACACCAAGAGAGGCAAGTGAAGCACCCTTGTCGTAAACTCCAGGATCTCAACCAGGATGAGCTGTATCGGCGTCATCCCAAAACCTATACCACTTGTGCAAGGACGCGCTGTGATTGGCCAATACGCGTGTGCACGGATGCGCTGTGATTGGCCAGTAGCCACTTTGAGTGGCAGTTGGGGCAAACGCTCCGACCAAAACATGATTTACTATTCTGTCCCTATCGGGACATAACTCGAACGGCGCTGAGTCGGCCCAAGCGAACTTCGCAACGTTCGGCACGGCTTCTCGCTCGCTTTAGCTCGCTCGGTGGTGCCTCACGTGGCTCAAGTTCGCTTGAGACGGCGCGCCTCCGTCGCGGTCAAAAACTATACGGGATAAAAAAAAATAGCCTGCAGTTGTTGTAGGCAGAGGCACTTCCGCATTGCCCACAGAAGGGGGGCGTGGTTATAGCACAAGTTGTATAGGCTTTAGTACGTCGCACTTTATCGGTGGCAGGCTGTCCAGGGAAGGCAAAGGGGGTGGCATATAATAATGGACAAAGACGGGGTGTAATAGAAGTGTGGCTTCAATGTGGATCTCTGACATCATGTTGATGATGTCATATTGATGACTGATTGCAAGACTGATTGGTGGATCGGTGGGAGGGTGGATGGATCTGAGATTATTAATTCATGAAATGTAAACAAAAAAATATTCACAATTAGTGAAAAGATGTGGGCCTCAAGATTCCTGACACATGGCCCCCTTTATGTGGATCTGTCATTTCTCGAACACAAAAACATCCCCCGGATCTGTACTACCTAAATCTGCACTTGAAGATGTCAGCAAGTGCTGAGGAGGAATTCAATCTTATAGGTTTAGAGCGATGAAAAAAAAAAAAGGCAAAACACAAGATTTTTTTTTCTCCCAGTAGTTACTGAAAGATCTTCAGCATAATGCAATACAGTCTGGTACCAGACTAACCGGGAATTCAAAACTGCTTTGTGACCACCATAGCACCCTAAACATATGGAGCGTGTGTGTGTGTTTGACTTGTATTACTATACTTGTGAGGGCCAAACTGTTGTGATTTCGGTTGACCATACATATGGTCCCTAGTATTCTCCATCTATAAGGGTGGTGGTGAGTGAAGGTTTCTGTTGAGAGGCACGCGCGGAGAACCAGTTGACACCAGGCAGTATCACACGACAAGCTCTAAAGTTTAATACACACATAGAGAATATATACAGTATTGTACAGTGGACACATGACGTGACCAGAAGATATGGAACAAGGAAAATAACAGAAATATAGGAATAGAACAAACATCTTGTATCATTGTGCATAGACATCAGTTTCTCTGATAAAGTACTTGATGGTCATCGTATCACGGATAACAATATGCTTACGTAGATGCACGTGCGTGCTGAGTCAAGCAGATGAAATTCATAAATCATGACAGTTCCCCTCTTTGATTACAAATGCCTTTGTAAACAACATGATATGGTTCAGATTACATAATGACAAGAAATGTAAAATAATAAAAACAAAGGGAAGAAAAATTGAAAAATTTAAAAATATATAATAACTAGAAAAAGTGCTCCTCGGAGCACAAGTCTCCGCCAGGTCAGGTAGGTTATTATGGCCTCCTGGCACTATAATAGGCCAATGTGAAAAGGGTGCCATTTCTTCTTAGGCCTTTCACAGCAATCGGACACTGCATTCATGAATTGAGGCATTTTGTTCCAAAAATGTGGTTTGCTAAATTAGACCTGCTGGTGGCGCTATAACAGGCCAATGTGAAAAGGGGGGCATTTCTTCCTCGGCCTAGTGGGAATATGCGTACAAAAGTTCACGGAAATTGCACACTGCGTTCATGATTTGAGGAATTTTGTTCAAAACTGACCTATCCTGCAAACTTTGGAAGCCAATGTTAGGCAAGTAGGATGGAATATGAAATATCGGACACATCTATCTTGATCACATGACTATAGAGATACTGTGTAACGATTTGCGTGTTTTTTGGACAGAATCTGAAGGAGTAAGAGCAAAACATTTGTTTTACAAAAGTCAGCCTCCTGGTGGCGCTCTAAAAGGCAGATGTAGGGCAAAGGTTTTTCCTTGGGCTTTAGGGAGTGTGCTTGCAAAGTTTCACGAAGATCGGTGCAGATAAAAACGTGAATTGCCACTTGAAAGTTTCAGTGGCATTTCTTCCTGGGCCAAGTGGGAATCTACGTGGAATATTTCACGGAAATCACATGCTGCGTTCATGATTTGAGGCATTTTGTTCAAAATGAACCAATCCTGCAAACTTTGGAAGCCAATCTTAGCCAATCAGGATGGAATATGGGAAATCGGACAGATCCGTGTTAATCACATGACTGTAGAGATACTGTGTACCGATTTGCGTGTTGTTCGGACAAAATCTGTAGGAGTAATATCCAAAAATGTGTTTTGCAAAAGTCGGCCTCATGGTGGCGCTATGACAGGCTGATCTGAAAAATGTGGGCAGAGGTTCTGCTGTGGCATCCAAGGAGTGTGTGTGCGCAGTTTCACAGCGACTGGGCCAACGGTGGCGGAGATTAGCTGCTCGCAGACAGAAGGACGGACGGACACACAGACACACAGACACACGGACACACGGACGGACGGACAGGGGGCAAAACATACTCTCTCGCCATGCCTTTTGGCCTGGCGGAGACAATAATAATAAAATAAAACAATGAATACAGCGATTGTACTGTACAGGTTAATGATACACACACACAATTCTCTTGATTACTGATTCATTCAACTCTAAAAAATCCATACAATTACAATAAGTTGTTTAGTGTCCAATCAGGCTTTGTCCTGATTACGGTCCATTCCTCACAGAACATGTGACTGGCATTGCATCGCATTGCAAATGTCTTTCTTGAAATTTCCTTTACATAGTTCAATGAACACAGTTGTCCATGGTTCTTATCCTGCGTGACGTTGATAACGCATAGTAGAGAGTGTCAAGACGTGACACTTATGTCGTTGTATTGAAAATATCCATGAAATGTGAATCATTCCATTCGATTCACGCGAATCCACTTTCTTGTATTGTATTGTGCTACCCGGCTGATGTACCGTTTGCACAAAAACTGTTGCTCCCTCTCTTTTGATTGGCCAGGTCTGTCCAGACCTCTTGACACGTGGCAATGATGCTGTGGCAATTGTATGTCCTCCGACCTCCGCAGGCATTGATGTTTGGTGAGGTGATTTCCTCGTGGCAGGATCAATGATGTTTGGCGTCTGATGTCCATCATGTCCTCCACAGGTAAATAATGTTCTAACTCTCTATCTGAGTCAGGTACTTTTTCACTGGACCGCCATCTGTACTTTGGAAACAAAACTCAGCAGCGGTTGACCCCACCCCCCGAAAATAGCCTATTCCTCTATTGTATCTATATCTTTATGGGATGTCTTCCCTATTTGATTCACTGCTGTTTCCATCTATATATTAAATGTTATTATCAAACAATTTTTAAAAAACAAATCTTTAACAGTATTAAGTTCTGCATCTATGGTGCAATTGTTAAGGTCCTTACACACCGGGGCGATTTTTTCGTGCGAATAATACGCTTTTTTAAAAAACCTTATAAAGTCAATGCAAGCGTACATGGCGCGAAAAAGCGGAAAAGCGAAGCGAAAAAGCGTCTTTTAATTATTCGGAACGAGTCCGAATTTTGCGTATATTCGCACATTCGCCGGTGTGTAACCGCCTTTAGGCTACAGGTGTGTATATTGTACTCACCATTTCCATATTTGGGCCTCCTTGAAACTGTACAGGGTTTGTTATTATTACTAAGAGAAGGGTTGAAAGGGCCTGTTCACAGCATTTCATGAGTCCTACAGTTACAGGCATACTTATTGTTAAAAAGTTAGTTTGTTGTTAGTTGTTAGTCATACATTCCAAAACATTCACACTGTGGGGAAGAAATATTTGTTAACACACCATTGTGACACTTTCAAAGACATGACATTATTGTTAAAGTCATGACCAACCACTCAAATAAATAGTCAGCTAGACACTGATATGTTTCAGTCCGGGATTTCCACTTAAGTCTTTCAGACCTCCCTTTAACTAAAATAAAAAATATATATATATTTTGAACTGCAACTAGACTTGGTAGGATTTTTCCCTTCCGGCATGCGCGTCCACATGACGATATGGGACAAATGTCTACTTCAGTCAAACCAAATCTCAATATTCTATATATCTCAGACATTCTATATATATATATTGCATATGTATGAAATTACTCTATTAGAAGTACTCCTACTGTTTGTTTCAAAGAGGAATGCAGTATGCTATCAATGGATAGCGTTCCTGACTTCTCTTCATATTGTGCTGCATCTTTCTAAATAACTAAACTGCTGATTGCTGATGCTAGCTCTACTTTATCTTAAAATGTTCTAAATAGATTCCTGCTTATCCTGCCCTTACCACACTATCGTTCAGCACACCAATTGTGTACAAAAGTTAATCTCGGGGACATGGGTGTTGCTGTGTCTTTGGCTGTTTCATTGATTTGAATATTATTCCTTTACTCTGTGCATTAAGTGTAAAGCATTACTGCTGAATTACTCATTTGACTGCTAATTCTATTGACAGACGAAAACCTTCGAGTGCCCAGTATTTTCCAATTCACTGTAGCCAAAACATGTCATGTTCTCATAATCTACACCAAATGCATTTCCTTTTCAAAATTGGGTGTAACATGTTTCACTTGCATGTATTCCTTATACTATTTTGTTATTATGGTTACTTATACCTAACCCTTATATTTCACTATATACTTGTTGTATTTAGATAAACACTTATGATATTTGGTATCTTGTAAGAGCCTAAATGTCTCCAGCAGGCATGATATCCAGCAGGCATGATATCTATTGTTTATGTTACAGCTTATCTTGTTATGGTTCAGCCTGTCCTTGAAGTGCCACAGAGTGAATCGTGATCAGCAAAGTATATCTATATTATAATAATGATCACTTAAGTCCTAATATGGAATGCAAACTATTTATATTTCGCTTCGCTTAAATACTTGTATTACTCTGCCATTCATGTAACATCAAACATATTACGCTACCTCTGCCCTACCTTACCAGACGTATTTAATTGCCAACCTGACAGAAGAATATTTCATTTCACATCTTTTGGGCCTGAGAGGTGTGGTTTGACATTTGTCCAGTGGCTCCATAACACGGTCAACATAGATGCAAAAACAGTTTATTTTGTTTTCCTGAGCAAGCCCCTAAAATGCTCATTTGATATTGCAGATTTTATTTCCTACGGGTGCAGTCCTTTCTTGCACATAATGGCCTCGTAATGCCCATTGTTTATCTTGTGTCTCCTTGTGATGCAGTTACATCGTTCATATCCATGTTGACTCGCCCCTCCAAGCTTGTGTTGTTTTGTCCAAAAGCTGCAGGCAGTGTAATTCCATTTGAGAAACAAATACAAAACGGCAGTTACATTATAATTTTATATTTTAATCACTCAGCTCAATAGAACAATGATTTTCTAATGGAACAAACTGGTCTGCACTGCAGTTGCATAGATAAAGGGAACATATTGAACCCAACTGATAATAATAATAATAATAACAACACTCCATTTCCTTAGGAATATAGCATGATTCTACAATCCTTTTATCAGCGTCTCTGTTCGCCTTAACATTTGGATTATTAAACATTTTGTACTCTGGCCTGTCAGTATTTAAGACATAATTCTTCTACTCGTTGCACATAGTAATAATAATTTAGTTACATTATGGCTCTCTGCATTTTCACCTTTTTTTCTTTTGGTATGCTTTGCTTGACCTGCTCTTCACTTAAGATAGGGTGATGTTGTTTCTGTATGTGGTATCACTCCAATAAAGACAGACACAGTACTGGCATTCAGCGTGTATTCGAATCCCGTGTCAAACATTACAGTCATGACCATAGTAACGCATCCGGTTAAATACATGACTAGTCGATGGACTATCTCATCGATCTAGACCCTGTAACATCTTTCCTTACAAATAAAGCATTTTAAATATACAGTGCCAATAATATAGTGCAAATACATTTTCTTTTCTTTTCTCTCTTTTTTCCTCTTTTTCTTTTTTTCTTTTTCTTTTTTTTTTTAAAATACCTTAAATGCACATCTTAAAATGAATATCAAAGTCTGTCAATTGTTCACACAATTCACAGATTGAGTCTATCTCGTGGTCTGGACAGCCGTCCAGCCCTTGTTGTGTATGTGTGTCCCTCTGGCAAAGAGTCAGCCACTTCAGGTGAGGCCTGTAGTGCGGGCCTGCTAGGGCTTGGCATAACCCTGGCTGGAGAAGACTCAGCAACAGTACTGTCCGTAATAGTCTTTTCTGGCTTCTGTGCCAGCGCTGTCTCCTCCTCTTCTGTGGATCGAGCAGCGGTCGGCTCTGCCACCCGAAGATCCACTCTGTTGCGACGGTAGAGTGAGCCGCCGATGTCCACCAGATACGATCGCGGTGCCACTTTGCGAAGACAGGTGCCCACCTTCCATCGACCGGAGCTGTCCCCTGGCAGCGGTTTCATTCGGACAGTCTCTCCTACTTCCAGCTCTGGTAGGTCACGAGCAGACCTGTCGTAAATGGACTCGGCAAGTTGTCTTCGATGACGCAGCTTATCCGTGACTCCCAGAACAACACATGGTTCTAAAAGTTTGTTTGTCACCGGAATGGAAGTTTTCAGTCGCCGAGACATAAGGCGTTGAGCTGGGCTGCTGCCCATCTCCTCTGTGGGGGTGTTCCTCCAGTGCAGTATCGCCCTCCATGGGTCATTTCCGTCATGCATAGCTTTGCGCAAGATGTTTTTTGCTATCTTAACTGCTGATTCGGCCTTGCCATTTGCTTTCGGATACCTAGGTGAAGAGGTCACATGTTCAAACTGCCATTCTGATGCAAAGCGTTTGAACTGGGCAGTGAACTGGGGACCATTATCCGTAATTACCCTATATGGCTGCCCCTGCCTGGAGAACTGCGCCTTGCAGCGCTTGATGACCGTGTCTGCAGACAGATCGGGGAGTAGCTCGATCTCCCAAAAATCTGAATAATGGTCCACTATCAGCAGATATTCTTTCTGTCTGTGATTAAAGATGTCCATGCTCACAATCTGCCATGGCCTGGTGGGCAGTTCATGTGACAGCATGGTCTCCTTTTGCTGCTTGTGAGCATATTCGTTGCATGTTGAACATGTGCTAACAAAGTCTCTTATTTCAGCTTGCATATTAGGCCAATACAGCGTCTCGCGAGCCTGTCTGTAACACGCCTCTCCTCCCGTATGGCTTGAATGTATGCGGGCGAGCATCTCCGGACGCAGTGCCTTGGGGATGATGACCTTTTGCCCCCGAAACAGGATGCCATTTTGAACACTGAGCTCGTCGCGGAAGGACCAGTATTCTCTTGTGATGTGAGATGTATTTTCTTTCATATCTGGCCAGCCTGTAAGCACCATAGACTTGAGTGACTGCAAGCACTCGTCTCTCTCTGTCTGCAGTCTGATCTGGGCTAAGCTTTGATCACTCACATTCAAATAGTCTGCTTGGTTGATGTGTTGAACATCTTCCTGTTCTTGTTGAAGAGAACAGATGGCGTGTCGCTGGTAGACTGTTCCTCTGCCCGTACATTCCGCTGTCGCCCTGCTGAGCGTGTCACTTATAAACATTTCCGGTCCCGGTTTGTAGACGACCTGTAGATTGTAGCTTTGCAAGGTCATGAGCATACTCTGAAGCCTCTTAGGTGCATTAAGGAGAGGTTTATTGAAGATGGAGACCAAGGGCTTATGATCTGTTTCTGCAGTGACCAGTTCCCGGCCGTACAAGTAGTAGTGGAACCTCTGGCAAGAGAAAACAATACTGAGACATTCTTTCTCAATCTGTGCATAGTTTTGTTCAGTAGGTGTAAGCGCTCTTGAAGCAAACGCCACCGGCTGGCCTCCTTGCATGATGCAGCACCCAAGTCCACTCTGGCTGGAATCGCTCTGCACAGTGATTGGTTTGGTGACATCATAGTAGCAGAGTACAGGCGCAGACGTGGCTAAGGATTTCAGCTCCTGAACTGCTGCTTCATGCTTGGGCAGCCAGTGCCAGGGTGTGTCCTTGTCCATCAAACGTCGCAATGGCTCACAGACAGCAGATAAGTATGGCATAAACTTGGCTAAGTAGTTTGCGAAGCCAATCAGACGTTGCACACCTTTCACATCCACCGGGTTAGGCATGTCAATAATGGCCTTCACCTTCTCTGGGTCCACCTTCAACCCTGTGGATGTAAGAATGTGTCCATGGAAGCGGATTTCAGCCATCTTGAACTGTAGCTTCTTCAGGCCTAGCCGAAGTTTAACTTCTTGGCAGCGCTCCATCAGGGCTATGAGCTTGGCATCATGATCTCTTTCAGCCTCCCTTTCTGTGTCCCCACAGCCCACCACCAGAATGTCATCAGCGATGGGCTCGACACCTGTCAACCCTGACAAAAGTTCATGCTGCTTGCGCTGATACACTTCTGGTGCTACTGAAACACCAAACGGCAACTTCAGCCAGCGCTTCCTCCCCCAGGGGGTCCAGAATGTCGTCATGAAACTGCTTTCCTCATCCAGCCTGCACTGTAGAAACGCTTGTCTGGCATCCACCAAAGTGAACAATCTCGCCTTTGGCAATTTATAGAGGACATCCTCCAAAGTAGGCATGATATAATGAGAGCGTTTCAAGGCTTTGTTCAGGAATTTAGGGTCCAAACAGATTCTCAGCTTGTCCGGTTTTTTTATAATGACCATGTTACTTATCCAATCTGTCGGCTCTGTAACATCTGCAATGTGGCCGTCAGCCTGGTACTCATCCAGCTGTGCTTTAACCTCAACTTTAATAGCAATGGGGACGTTGCGAGGAGCACACTGGACTGGGGTAACATCAGAGTCCAGCTCAAAATGAACCACACCGGGCACTGATTCCACAGGTGCCTTGAAAACATCCTCATATTTGTTGATCAGTTGATCTCTGGTTAGAGCTCCACACTGTGCGTGTTCCATCTGGCGTATTTCCTCAGGTATGGTGAAATGCATGAGCCCTAGGCGTTCAGAGGTTTCTCCCGACAGAAGAGGCTGGCGATTAGTATTCACTATCTCGAACGACAGCTTGTACTTCCGCCCACTAACTACACAGTCAGTGTCAAATAGTCCCATTGAGCACAATGCCTCTCCCGAATATGGCCTCAGCTTAGCCTTGCTGGGGCGTAATGGTGCTTTTGGTGCCAGCCTGATTTTGTTCTTATAGCTCATAACATCACATGTGGCACCAGAATCTAATTGACACCTCTGTGCCTTGCCATGCATCCTTAATGTGACAAACCATTTCTTTTTTCTATCTTTGATTGGCCCATTTGTCTCATGCATGTACGTGTATATATCTTCAACACTGTGGCACTCTGAATCCTCAGCTGAATCTTCCACACAGTGCAGCTTTTTGTCATTATATCTTGTTTTGCTCTTCATACAAACTTTTGCAAAGTGATTATTTGTTCCACATGATTTGCATTGCTTTCCATAAGCTGGACAGCGTTCTCTGCCTCTTGCATGAGCATTGCCACAATATCTGCATGTACTGTCAGTGTCTGTGCCTTTGGATGAATTGCTCTGTTTCCATTTGTTTGGTCTGGCCCGTTGGTAGTCATTGGCAACGGCATGAACAGCATCAGCTGACGTGCTCGCTGACGTCATGTCCATCGCTCTCATACGAATGTCAGCCTGCTCGGCTGCACGGCACATTTCTACTGCAGAGATTAGTTTGAGATCTTTCTCCCTTAACAGCCTGCGTCTAGTGCCCTCGTTTGCAACACCCAGTACAATCTTGTCACGAATCATTTCATCTCTCAGTTCCCCATAGTCACATGTCACTACTTTCTCTCTCAGTCTTGTAACAAAATTGTCTATAGACTCCCCGTCCTCTTGTTTACACATTCCGAAGACGTACCTTTCGTAGATCACGTTTTTTGCAGGCTTAAAGTATTTCTCCAAAGCGTCCATAATAGATGCGGGGTCCTCTTGCTCCTGCTCTGTGAGATTCAGATTGTGTCGATAGATGTGGCGACATTCACTTCCCATAACACTTCTCAGAGTTGCTGCTTGAACGTTCTTTGGTCTGTCCTCTAGACCCGTAACCAGAGCGTAATCCTCATATTCTTCCCGAAATATATCCCAATTGTTGCTCCACTCTCCCGTGAAACTCATCGGAGCCGGTGGTGGGAAGGCAGGGAAGCTAGCCATGCTGCTAGGTAGCGAGTGTTGTGTAGATGCAGCCGCAGCAGCACTCGGGCTCGTATCCTTTTTCGCCTGTAACTTTCCTCGTCCTCGTAACATCTAATATTACTAAACTGACTGGCTGACTAATAAAAATAACAAACGCAATTTAAATCCCACTTCTGACACCATGTTTCTGTATGTGGTATCACTCCAATAAAGACAGACACAGTACTGGCATTCAGCGTGTATTCGAATCCCGTGTCAAACATTACAGTCATGACCATAGTAACGCATCCGGTTAAATACATGACTAGTCGATGGACTATCTCATCGATCTAGACCCTGTAACAGATGTGGCCCTTTTTAGATATACATTTATATTATGCTACTCAACGTGGTGTAACACAGGCTAGCATTATGCTACAGAAATGTATACTTTACATAATGCTGTGGAACACACAGGCTCAATATGGCACACGACAGGCCACCATATATGCTATCTTATTAACAGAAAGGCAGGCTTTTGATACGGACGGTAACACCGTCACCTCTGTGGGAAAATACCAGACTGCTGAAGGACCTCTACAGGCTTAAATACTGACCGGAAAACACACCGTCACCTCTGGTATACCCGACTCAACTGGTAGGACAATGCACACCACGTCACTTGTAAATGCGATATATAGGGCAACTAGGGGAATAGTGGAAACACACTAATACTATGACATTTAGCCCATCTTGAAAACAATCACTTGGCATATACCTCTATCAGATTTGTACAGTATCTCAGTATTTGCTGTCAAACTGTGTAATTCCCTATATCTAAATTGCATGACTCTACTTTGATGCAACAGGCGACACACAGGACAAACAAACCAACAAGCAAAAAGGACAACAAACACCACAGACAAGACAGAAAACAAACACTCAAACAGAACTCTCAGTCACCAGCCCTGTTATGTACCGTCGTACGGTTGTCTTTATCGATACACTATAAGTGACTTTTGAAATTTTACAGGGACACTGTCCCTGAATGCTATAGGAAACACTAATAAAACCGTAACGGCACACGAAGCAGTCTTAAACCAACTGGTAGGACAACACACTACCAAGTCACTTATAGCTGTGGAATACACCACTTAATATGACTAGAAATTGAAATTTGGAACTAAGCTGGGCAAACAAGATTTAACTAACATAAACCTAAAACCTAAAACCTAAAAAATTGTACAATACCAAACAAGAGGGAAGCACTTTTTGAAATCATCAAGTGACTTACCTCAGTTTGGTATCCCACGTTCTGACACCAAATTGTTGTGATTTCGGTTGACCATACATACGGTCCCTAATAGTCTCCATCTATAAGGGTGGTGGTGAGTGAAGGTTTCTGTTGAGACGCACGCACGGAGAACCAGTTGACACCAGGCAGTATCACACGACAAGCTCTAAAGTTTAATCCACACATAGAAAATATATACAGTATTGTACAGTGGACACATGACGTGACCAGGAGATATGGAACAAGGAAAAGAACAGAAAGATAGGAATAGAACATACATCTTGTATCATTGTGCATAGATGTCAGTTTCTCTGATAAAGTACTTGATGGTCATCGTATCATGGATAACAATATGCTTACGTAGATGCACGTGCGTGCTGAGTCAAGCAGATGAAAGTCATAAACGCAAGTATCGTCGAATATGAGAACTAGACATTGTGAGGACCATTTTCCTGGTCCTCACAAGAGATATTATTGTTTTATGGTTAAAAAGATTTTAGTTTACAAAAGGTTCAGGTTGGGGTTGGGGTTAGGATTAAGGATTTACAGGTTAGATTTGAGGGGTTAGGGTTGGAGCTATGTCTCAGCCTGATTTTAACTTATTGTGTCATGCATTAAAAATAGCTGATCTGCAAGCGCACAACGTGACGTGTTGTGAGCTTGTAGTTCAGCTACTTTGGGGTTTTCGGGTTAGGGTTAAAAATGGGTTAAATAAATCCTATGATTGAAAACTTCTTGCCCTAAAATGTTGATGTCCTATATCGTGTGTGTAGAATAATCCATTATTATGATGTAACGGTGGCGTTTGTATTGGCATGTTACCTGCACATGTGGCCTTCTAGCACCTTCCTGTATCTTATTTTCAGAATGTTTCAGGATATTTAGCCATGATACAAAGTACAAATATATGCAATTCTAAGAAACTACAGCTGTGACTGCACTATTGAAAGCAGGGGACTTTGTACATGTCACATGAGAGTGTTGAGAGAGTTGATTGATTAGATCAGATAAGGACAGTAGCCACTGTTATAAATGTATGTGTTTCTGATATGTTTTGTGTGTATAGTTCATGTCAGAATTGAGAGTGTTTACATCACGATAAGTGTATGTATTTCTGATATGTTTTACCCTTTACAAGGGGAGATCTAATTAGTTGCATTGCTTGTGTGACTGGCTAGATAATTGTACAGTGTGTGTGTGTGTGTGTGTGTGTGTGTGTGTGTGTGTGTGTGTGTGTGTGTGTGTGTGTGTGTGTGTGTGTGTGTGTGTGTGTGTGTGTGTGTGTGTGTGTGTGTGTGTGTGTGTGTGTGTGTGTGTGTGTGTGTGTGTGTGTGTGACGGTGTGTGTGTGTGTGTGTGTGTGTGTGTGTGTGTGTGTGTGTGTGTGTGTGTGTGTGTAAATGTCATATACATGCAGACAGTGAGTAGGGGTATATATAGGCTATTTTCTTACATGGTGATGGTGACAAGTATAACAACAACAACAACATTCATGTACAGAGTTAATGATTGATAACTCTGTACTTTGTATAACGTCGTTTAAAAAGGTATTTTCATTTTCGTTCAGTATGTGGTGTACTATATAGCACTCAAGTACTGTACAGTTTTCAGTACTTTGTTTTACTTAGTTCTACTTCACTACATCTCGGATCCAAATATTGTACTTTTACTCCACTACATTTATTTGAAAACATTAGTTAGTTACTTTGTATATTTTGATTATTATTACAAAACATGCATTAACCACTTCAGCCCACTTTCCACCATTTGAAGATAGCCGATCTACAATGCCTGCATTATTGCGACTTGTGAGCTTGTAGATCTGCTATTTTCAAAAGATGTTTTTTACATTTTATGCATTTGAAAACTTGTGAAATGGCCCTAATATTCTGCATAATGAGAACCTTCTACTTTTGGTAGGCTACTTTACATTTTGACACCAATACTTTTGTACTTTAACTCAAGTACATTTGTAATTCCGGACTTTTAGTTGTAACAGAGTATTTACATTTGCAATATTGATACTTTTACTTAAAATAAAAAATCTGATTACTTTTTCCACCAATGTGCTGATCTCAGACCCATGATCCATGCCCCATGATCTGATTGGCGAGCGGACCTGTATCTATGGCCCGCCCCGTTTGACTTGTCCCGGGTCTCTGATTGGTGCAGCTTGCATTCTTGGCAGTGTTGCCATGTCCGCGTATTATAAGCCACTTTGGGCTACTTTTTCTGTGAAGTTGCTTGTAAATATTGGTAGTTGCGGTTTTTGGCCTTGTTTCTAAAGTGCAGTTGCTTATTTGAGCTTGTTTCCTAATGTTGTTTGAACCATTGTTTCTCAAACACTTGTTAAAATGTTTCAAAAAATATTCCACATTTAGAACATTTCTTCAAGATTTGTTTTGAAAATAGCAGATCTACAAGCTCACAACGCGTTGCATCGTGGCGTGTTGTGAGCTTGTAGATCGGCTATTTGCAAACAGCCAACGTATTTATGTTTAAAGGGCGAAGGGGTCGCTTCTTTTGAGCTTGTTTTCATAGACCTGGTTGCTCAAATCTCTCTCAAGATCTGGCAACGTTGATTATGGGCGACATCATCAAGGGTTGGTTGTAGTTGTAGCGACCCGGTTGTTGATGTATCATAAGTCGACTGTCATCCAGGATCACATCCCAACACAAGACAAGCAGCAGGTACAGCTACATAAAGCTCATTTTAATAATGCGATTACACTGCCGCGACTAGGCAGCTATCTATCTATCCGATTAGTGGTGGTAGATGAATCAATATAGAAGGAAGTTGGAACATTTAAGCCACATAGCTGCATATAGCTTGGGTTAATGATCGTGTCGATAATTTATTGAAGTGGTAACAAACTGCTGAATGACGTGCTGTAGTGGAATTTATTCATATTAAGTGTGATATTAAAGGTAAGCCTGATCAGGCTGCTAAGAAACTGCTGAATGACTGTAGTGTACTTTATTCATATGAGTGTCATATTAATGGTCAGCCTGATCAGGCTGTGTGACCCCTTGGCTCAGTGTTAGCTGTAGAATACAACCCTCGTAGACGTATTTATGATTCTGACGTTTTCAATCTACGAGAGTTGTAGGGTTCACGCCCCATGGCGACATGGACTTTCTGCACTATGCCCCGCAGATACTCCAAACATGTACAAATTGAAAATAAAGGTGCTAACCCTTAAGCCCCAAATGTTAACTGTCTCTACGTGGTAGTACTTTAATGTAATCCATATCTTTCAATAAAGAAGTGTTTTAATGCCGTCTGTGGCCGAACGCCATTTTTTCACCCTCGTTTACTTCCTGTTTACATTTAGTGTAATTCCGGGTTTCACCGGATGCGCACCGTCACTACCCGTCACTACCGCCCATTGGGAACTTCCGACAGAATCGGCCACAGACGGCATTAAAACACTTCTTTATTGAAAGATATGGATTATTACATTAACCTACTACCGCGTAGAGACAGTTAACATTTGGAGCTTTGGGTTAAGCACCTTTATTTTCAATATGTACGCGTTTGGAGTATCTGCCGGGGCATAGTGCAGAAAGTCCATGTCTCGATGGGGCGTGAACCCTACAACTCTCGTAGATTGAAAACGTCAGAATCATAAATACGTCTATACGAGGGTTGTATACTACAGCTGCCTAGCTCAGTGTGATAAGTCCCTCTTTGTGAGCTGTAGTGGTCTAGTAGTGGAGGTAAACATCATATGAGATAATAAAAAGCTCTCAGTGCAGTAAGTGCTTGACTGCAGACATCAGAGACATAATTTCAGTCGTGTATTCTGGCCCAGGACGATTTAAACACAGTCTTGCCTTGCCTGCAGTAATGGTTGCCAGTAATAATAATAATAATAATTATTATTATAAACTTTATTTGTATAGCACCTTTCATGACATCAAATGCATAAAAAAAGAGATCAACAAAAGAAAAATAACACAATATTAAACAAGATTCAAAACAATAAGAGAAAAACAGTAGTGTTTCAGTGTTGATAAGAGTATATTGTATTATTTTTGTAACTATAGTATAAAGCTGCCCATGTACCTTTTCAAATGTATTTAGTGTACAGTTTTATTCTTTCCACAACTTTTTCATCTCTTTCTCCAGATAAAGATGCAGTTCATCGGTCGGATATTCGACACAGTCACCTCTGTGTCCAACCTCTTCTCAAACCCCTATCGGGTCCGAGAAGTGCAATTGTCTGACTACAGTGGAAAAGTCCGACTTAAGGAGGAGGGACGTATGTTTCTTTACAGAAACACTTCATACCAGTCATGGGACTGTCTGCTTATGTGTCCCGAGACTCCAACTATGGCACTAAGGTAAGCATATTGATTACCATGTGAATGCAGACAATCAGGCTGAAAGCCCACACACAAAAACGTTATTGA
Organism: Gymnoscopelus braueri; assembly: GCF_963280865.1. Classification (NCBI taxonomy): domain Eukaryota; kingdom Metazoa; phylum Chordata; class Actinopteri; order Myctophiformes; family Myctophidae; genus Gymnoscopelus; species Gymnoscopelus braueri. Next base: position 19,153,109 of record NC_137604.1, read on the forward strand.
CTTAGAAGACCATAGATTTCCACTGACTGACACGTAGGACAATTTTTTTATAGGATACATTTATTTGCATTTCTATGTTATTTCAGATAGGTCAGTGTCGTGAGATATAGGAAACCAAGGGCAGAAAGTGATGAAAGATTTATGCGAGACAAGACTGGGGTCACATTTAATTGAAAGATTGACTATCAATCAAATATGTTGCTCGAGACCACCTGGAAGTGGAACCCACTTAGCGACCCCTGAGGGTCCACGACCACGCGTTGAGAACCACTGCTCTATAGCATTGGTTCTCAAAGTGGGGTCCGAGACCCCCAGGGGTCCTTGGGGGGTTTCAGGGGGTCCCCAGCTAAATTAGGCTGTTCAAAAATAGCAGATATACAAGCTCACAGCTGCGCTGCATGCTTTAAAAAAAAGCTTCTTTTTTTTTAACACAAATCTTCTCTTCTGGGTGTCCCTGGCACAAAACATTTTCAGATGGGGGTCCGCGACCAAATACATATCAATTTGGGGGTCCTGGGCACGAACAAGTTTGAGAACCACTGCTCTATAGTACAATAGAAAACCAACAGTGATATGCTCAGTTTCTCATTATTGATGTGAATGATTAAGTAAATGTACATTGGCTGGCCACTCTAATTTAAAGCAAATAATTGTACGGCAGGGGGAGGCATAAGCTCCCGCTTTGCCTTCTGTAAGTAAAGGACTTTACATCACTGACACTTACTTCCACTGGCATCCTTTAAGGCTATTCCAGGTGGCGACGGAGGAGAATGCCATGAACTGGTTCCCACAGTATGCCCTCAAGCTCCGCCCATTCTATGAGACCCTTCTGCTAAAGGCCGAAACAGCCCAGCCAATAGTAGACTGCCTCCGCAGCCACCCTGACTGGAGCTCTGCCCATATCGCTGTGGACACCGGCCTGAGGGAGTGCCTGAAACACAACTATGTCCAGAGGTCAGTCTGAGCTGGAGAGCTGCATTTGCCAGATATGGCACTCGATTACTTTCAGTGACTACTGCTATTTTCCTGTTCTACACAGAAAAGTCCTCAGTGTTAATTATAACTCCACAAGGGTCCATTTAACACTCTTCTGAGCTGAAGTAACACTAAGTATTTTACTTCCCTGTAAATGTATTAGTTATTGATTTATAGTCTATTATTATAATGGTTACTTGTGAGCTGAGTTTATAACAAAACTACTGAAACCACAGTTATAAGTATTGAAAATCATCAGAATGCTGGAGAATCATGTCATGTAACTGAAAAGTTACATGCCTGCTGTCTGCCAACAGCCACATGTCCACCAACAGCGAATTGTTTGTGTACTTGAACAAGACATATTGAATCCTCAAATACTCTGTTATTGCCAATTTCCCAGGATAACTTCTATAAATTATATTTGCTGAAAATTACACAACCGCTATTTGCTTTTGCAGTCAGATCAATGCACGGGACACGTCAGGACAGACACCTCTGCACTTGGCATGTGAGCGTAGCGACGTGGTGTGTGTGAAACAGCTGGTGGAGGAGAGCCAGGCCCGCACCGACATCAAGAACCGCAACGGAGAGTCGCCCATGCACTATGCCGCCAAGCAGGACTCTCCTGCTATCATACAGGTGAGAATCAGAGGGCTTTTGTCTCCCCTGTGTTGTTTTGCAGCGTGGGTATATTGTATGTACAGTATTTATGTATGAATGTACACGCAAAAACAGACCAATCACAGCTCATGAAATGAAAACAGTATGTACAACCAGCAAAATGCCTGCTGAAGTGAAAGTCAAAGTGAAACGAAGAGTGTGAAAGAATGTGAAACTCGCAAAAAGGCACACACTTACCTTTGCATTTAAGTTGATCTTTTGCTCATTTAACGTGTGATGGAAGACTGTACTGATAAGACCCAAATTGTTGAAATCCAAAATAGGGCTGGGCGATGTGGACAAAATGAAATGGAACAAAGTTTTTGACCAATTACCTTGATATCGATATTGTGACGATAATATTGTATTGTGACGATAATTTCTCTTAAATATTTAACATGTATGTAACATTTATTTTTAATTTCAAAAGGGTGTGTGTGCGCGCAAATTACGGGATGCAGTAGGCGGGCTCTAGACCAGATCATAGAACTGAGCAGTAAATTGAAACCAGGTTTCCACAGGTAGTACTGTGGTAAGCTCGGTAATGGGAGGTTGCTGAAACCCGACTCGAGTGAGTTCAGCTGAGATGAGTCTAGCCCCTCCTCCCTCCCTTCACAACATCCACTGATGGGTCATGTAATAACACTATTCTATCATCGACCGAGATGCACATTGCATTGCATTGCTGAGGTAAAATGGGAAGTGGGGAATTGAGTGATAACCATTCACAAGATATTTAAAATGTAACCTTAACCTTAATTATTTTTCTTTTCCTTAGTGTAAAACATTCTGTGTAGGCTCCGAGTAGGCTAGCTAGGCTATTCTGTTTCTGCCTCTTTCTTGCTTGTTGGATCGTGCAGTGTCGTGTTACTATAGTAACAGGGACAGCGCTGTGAGTGAGGATGAGGTGCATGCTGAATTAATTGTGTGGTTGCTTTGCATCGTGACTGTTCCCTAAGCAAAGAATTCAAAACTTACTCAGATCTTTGACGTGTGTGTGTGTGTGTGTGTGTGTGTGTGTGTGTGTGTGTGTGTGTGTGTGTGTGTGTGTGTGTGTGTGTGTGTGTGTGTGTGTGTGTGTGTGTGTGTGTGTGTGTGTGTGTGTGTGTGTGTGTGTGTGTGTGTGTGTGTGTGTGTGGACAAAATATCTAGAGATAGATAAGAATATCCCTCTGTGGGATGTTTTGTCACAACATTGAGGTTGGTAGTCAGTTCAAAATCAAATCAGCAGAGGTCATTCAAGAGCTGGAGGCATATGCAAGTATCAGGACATTATTGATATGTTGTGTTCATTCCTCTATGACTGTCTTCTCATCATCATTCTATTACCCTTTTTCTGACTTGCCTCTTCCTCCCTCTCTTTTTTTAAAAAGATTTGTTTAGGCTTTTCTGCCTTTTATTGATAGTTTTAAGTGAAGATAGACAGGAAAGAGGGAGAGAGAGATGGGGAGAGACACGCAGCAAAGGTCTTCAGGAACGACAGCATTAGAGCCTAGGTGCCCGGACCGCTAGGCCAGCGGTCGGGGCCCTTCCTCTCTCTTCTAACCCTCCCTCCATCTCTCCCTCCATCCGTCACAGGTGCTGTGCTCGCGGCTGTGTGCGGGGGTGGATGAGCTCAACAATTCTGGGGAGACGCCGCTCCATGTGGCATGTCGCCTGGGCCGAGTGGAGGCCGTCAAGGCCCTTCTGGGCGGCGGTGCCAGGTGTGACGTCATCGGAGGCAGTGGATACCCCATTCACACTGCCATGAAATACAACGAAAAAGGGTGAGTGAGTCAATGTATGGATGATACTGTGGATTTATTAATACTCACGTATAGGTCTGCTGTTCGTCGTCTTTGTGTTCTTTGCTCTTCGTGTTCTTTAGTGACATGCACAAAATGAGGATGCCAGGTTGTAAGTGGTTAAAGGTAGGGTAAGTGATATTTTTGGGTTAAAACTAAAAGTATTTTGTTAAAAGGTTAAAGCACTATTTTCTGATAGTAATCATTGCTATAGAGTGTTTGTTCAGTAACAGGAGTCTCCCCGTCTCTCCAGCTCTTTAATAAACAGAAAATACATTTTTCGGTAGGTGTCAAAATCTCAGCCAATCAGGAGAAAGTACCCATTTTTAAGCTTCATTTTTATAGTGTTCCAGTTCCAATTTTGCCTGCTCATTTCTTAGTGTCATCACTTCCAATTTCACTTGTTTAATCTATATCCTGATTGAGTTCTCTATCCTAATTGGATAAAATTGGAACTGATACGAAAATGCATTTTCTGTTTTATAAAGAGCTGGAGAGACAAGGAGACTCCTTTTACTGAACAAACACTCTATAGCAATGAGTACTATCAGAATATAGACCTATTTGACACTTATTTTAACCAAAGAAAATCACTTACCCTACCTTAAGTCTGTGGGTTTTATGAATATTGGACCAGTGAAAGGTATTAACAAGAGCTTGTGATAAATAATAACTACATCGTATCCATTGGGACAAGGGTTCTTTTCCAAGGTTTCCGCCCAACAGCGACGATACGTATGTCTGAATATGTGTGCGTAGTCCCACTTTTTCTGTCTTGTTTCTCTGCTAGCTGTGCTGAGGCTATCCTCGCGGCAGACCCAGGCCAGATGCAGGCGGAGGATCTTCTGTATGGAGGAACCCCTCTACACTGGGTCAAGACAGCTGAGGTAAAGAACAACACAATACAGTAGATATGTCTTTATACTGTAAATCCACATGCTGCAACAGATATCAAATGAAACAAATGCAGTGCTCGAGGAACACATCTGTTTCTCTCTCTTTCTATTCTCTGCCTACATGTCCACGTATCTCTTTCAATTGCTTTCTACCTTCCTGTCTGTCTGTTCCTCACTTTCTGTGTTTCTGTGTCTCTGTGTCTCTGTGTCTCTGTGTCTCTGTGTCTCTCTCTGCCAGATGTGCCTTATGCTGTTGGAGCGTGGCTGCTTAGTGAACTACCTCAGTAAGACGGGGGAGAGCGCCCTCCACATCCTGACCAAGAAGGACCGCTTCGAGGCAGCCATGGTGCTGCTCACTCATGGAGGAGACGCCAACCTCAAAGGCCAGGACGGAAACACTGCTCTGCACCTGGCCATGAAGGTGTGTGTGTGTGTTTGTAACGTGTAGGAAATATACGATCCACCAGCTCTTCCCATGAAATATACCAGTCTGTTGAATCCAGGTTAAAGATATCCCTAATAGATTGCAACACTTGTGTATGTAATAGTCTCTTTGATTTCCCTGTGAAATGACAAAAACTACCGGAGAAACAACTGTTAGCCATCAAGCTAGTTAGTCTAAATAAAACATCCAATGTGTTTTATTTTATTATCCATTATTTCTATGGAGTCTACAGTATAATGTCTTCTGTAATTGCTCACGGTGGATGAACAGTTTTTGAATTGAATTTGAGGTTCCATGCTTGTGACCCTCGGCTCCGTAGCTGGACCACATGGAACTGATCAAGGCTCTGATTGTGTTCGGGGCAGACGTAGAGATTCACAATGACTTGGGAGAGACGCCAGGACTCATCGCTGCACGCACCAGCAAAGGTAGGGATGGATGGAAAACTATGATATGATGGACATTGTAAAAGAAGGGAGCAGAGGTTGAGGAAAACTATAAGGGCAGAGAAATTGACAGTTGGGAGATTTGAGGCTGGCGTGTTTACATGGAGTTATTTTGCATGAAAATGATTGAATATGTAATAATTAACATGCTATGCAGCACGGTTTACACAGAAAATGTGAACATCAAACAGTGTGTCATTTAACAAACGTGTTAAACCTGCTCTTGCAGTTATTGTTCAAACAACTCATCCATGTTTTAGACTTATTAATTATCCGGGCATGCATGTCTTATCGTATTTGTAGAATATACAACATATTGGGTCTGACAACATTAGAACATGTTTAGTCACTCATGGATGCATCTCTCTATGCAGTGTTATAGCATGTGTTTTCTTTGTGTGATGCCTGAGATATACTTTGTTAGATGCAGGATGTACTGTAGCAGATCTTCAATCTCACAACATGTTGTGAGCTTCCAAATCTGCTATTTTTGGTGTACGACACCGGTGCACAACTAACTAGTGCTAACTAAAGTATTAGGTATAAACCAGGCTTTACAGTATGTATGCGATCTCACCACTTGTTTTATCTTGAAAGATGTGTTAGTGGTTGGGATTCTTTTAATTTGTAAATGCATTCTCTTCTGTCAGTTTCTTCTCTTCTCCTCCCTTTCTCTCTATCTCTCCCTCTCTCTCACACTTCGTCCGCGCATGTCTTGATGTGTGCGCATGTCTAACCCCATTGGCTTGTGTGTGTGTGTTGTAAGGCCCTAACAGAAAGATACTGCTGGACATGCTGTGTCATGTGGGGGTACAGCGGTGTCTCCCTCCCTCCCCCAACAGCCCTCCCCACAGCAAAGTCAAGGCCACTTCTCCAGGCATAGGTAATGCCCGTCCTCCTGCCATTTCTTCTCATTCCCTTTTCTTACTTTTAAGCCCCTCCGGCTGAATGTCTTCTTCATGAGCCCCTGGAGGGGCTGTGTGTCCTCAGAGAACATCACTCTCAACCAGGGTTGCCAGATCTGCTCAGTATAATTTCCCCGCAAGATTTCATTTGAGAATAGCCGATCTACAAGCTCGCAACGCGTCGCATCGCGACGCGTTGTGAGCTTGTAGATCTGCTATTTTCAAATAGCTGATGTACATGTTAAAGTACTCATGTGGCCCATAGTCGCTTCTTTTGGGCTGGTTTTCCTAGACCTGGTCGCTTGTTTCTCTCACTGAATCTGGCAACAGTGCTCTCAACCGTATCTGCTTCCTTTACTCTTGAGTTTTTCGATGGAAAGGATGAGCTGGTATTTTGTAATGATTTAAAAAAGGGAAAATGTTATAATCTGCCCCTTCACCTTGTTTATCGTTAACTGTGTACTACTACTCCTATAAATAATATTTAGAAAAATATTTATAGTATATAATTGTAGCTCATGCTCATGCAAGACTCTAGCAGTGTTACCTGCTCCTCCGTTTTCAAAGCCGTCAGCATTTCTCAGATTGGATTTTAACAATTTAATTAGTGATACTAAGTGCCTCTACTAAGTGCTTCTACTTAGTGCTTCATTTTAATATGGGACGTGCACTGCCTTTTGTACCACAGCCAACATCCCACTCTGTCTAGAGACACAATCTACTTAACTTTATTCTGTTGGACTTGCCCAACGTATGTATCAAATATCCATCAAAACAAGAGGGACGTTTTAAGGGAGAAACGTATCTTTGTATTTATACATAATGAATTATACTTACCCCAATTACAGTAAGTTTCACTTTCATATTTATTGGATTGTCTTTTGATAAACGAAAGGCTTTTCTCTGAATCCATAGCTGATATAAAGAGACTAGTTAACCAACCAAGATGACTTTTTAACTATATTTAGATTCTGTTCACCTTGTAGGCTCTGTCTTTAATAAGATCGTCGGTTTAGTTTGCTGCCTTCAAGTACAGACCGCAGATTTGCTACATAGGATACAGCTGCAATGTTAATTTGTACAAATATGACGACATGCTACAGTTCTATCCACGATTAAGTTAAAAAGGCTTGCCCATTGAAAGCCCATTCTTGTATATATACAGTGCTACAGAGATGATGTCTTTTTGTAGGCCAACCCAGAAGTTACCTCCACTACTTTTGCATTGGATTTTTGATAAATTAAGAACATAAGCTCTGTAACAAACAAAGGCTTATGATATTAACATGTTTTGTTCAACAAAATAATCTACAATAAATAATAGTAATCTATAATAAACACACGTTTTACGATAAAAAAAAACGCACATTAAAGCTTCAAAATGCATGGTTGGAATGTTAATGGGGGTAAAAAAACGTACTTCTGGGTTTTAGCCCTTTAGGACTACAACCTGTAAGACTATATGGATGTGTGCTTACGTGTCCTGCCTCCAAGGATCTTTTTAGAGCTGTTGGCTTTAGAAAAAGAAAACCACTGTAAGTCACCTGGCTGGTGAATACATAGCCCGGGTGTAGATCATTCTATCACTTGTCATCTCTAGTTTATTATGTTTATATTTTAGATACAAAGTCAAGTTAATGATCTGTCATTGGCTGACAGGGTTTGAGGACATCATGCATGTGGCGGCCGCAGTGGGCGCTATAGGAGCATCCAGTGTGGACGGCCCCAAACCATCGAGAAAGAAGTATGTTTGGCAAAAGTTAATGCTCACTACAGAATTAGAAGGATGGGTGAAATGGAGGCATGTGTCACTGATATATTTATCTTGTCCCGTCCTTCCAGGATAGACAGAGTGCTGTGTCTGGATGGTGGAGGTATAAAGGGTCTGGTGTTGATCCAGTTGCTTATAGCCCTGGAGAGAGAGGCTGGCAGGCCCACCAGAGAACTCTTTGACTGGGTGTCTGGTACAAGCACTGGAGGCATCCTGGCCCTGGCCATCGTCCATGGTGAGACATCCATTGTGTGTGTGTTAGTTTTGTATTTTCATTAGTTTTTTATTTTGTTTTCGTAATTCTTATGTCTGTATATTAGTGTCACTTCAATATTGTGTAACTTTCACTGCACAATGTGTGTAAAATGTGGCTCTGATTCTGAAATCCATGGCACTGTTTTTCATCCCTGCGCATAGGCAAGTCGATGGATTATCTGCGCTGTCTATACTTCAGAATGAAGGAGCAAGTGTTCAAGGGGTCACGGCCCTATGAGTCGGCACCGCTCGAGGACTTCCTGAAGAAAGAGTTCGGAGAGAACACCAAGATGACAGACGTTCGATATCCCAGGTAACCGCAACAACACCGGAGCGTGGGTCAATGTTTTTTTATTTATTTGAACAAAGACACCATGTCAAACCCCTAACAAGTTCTAAATATTGAATAGTACATTCAACACCGATGGATGTCACTGTCTCCCGTGGCCTTACATGACTGCCCACATGACTACATTTTTGCTGCTTTCTTTCTGTTCCTCATTTACCATTTCTTCTTTCTTGCTCCCAGTTCCTTATTTAACCCATTGAGACCTGAAGCCGATTCTACATGTCTCCTAAATCTCAACAGTTTTCTGAAAAACGTTTGTTTCTATATCAGTGGTGCTCAATCTTTTTCATGTCAAGGACCCCCAAAATTATATGTTTTTGGCCGCGGACCCCCATCAAAATATGTTGTTCCAGGGACCCCCCAGAAGCAAAGATTTGAGTTAAAAATGTTCGCTTTAAAAATATATATATTCAGAAGATTTGCACACATTTTCACGATTTTTCAAAAATAGCAGATCTACAAGCTCGTAGCGCGGCACTCGGTGCCGCGCTATGAGCTTGTATATCTGCTATTTTTGAATAGCCCAAAGTGTAAAATAATGCTTTTTAGCTCAAATCTAAAAATGACACAGTTCCAGGTCTTAATGGGTTCAAAGTGTGGTTTTCTGTTGTCTCCTTTTCTTTCATCTTGGACAGGATATTGGTAACCAGTGTGGTTTTTTTGTTGACTGTTTCTCTTTCATATTGCACAGGGTATTGGTAACCAGTGTGCTTGCAGACAGACACCCAGGGGAGCTGCACATCTTCAGGAACTATGACCCCCCCTCCATCCACAGAGAGCCCCCCTACGGCACTACTGCTACGTTCAAGCCCCTCACCATCCCACAGGGTACTGTCTGGCTGGACTTAATGCACGATCAGATGTAGCCATTACTAACGTCTCCCTTGTTACCACGATGTTATTGCAAAACCTCACTAGAGCAAGTGCTAGCTGGAGCGTAGTGTCATTCTTTTTGTTATTAAGTGTTCTCTAATGTTGGCATACACTAGGATACTAGGATAATTGGGCTTATTTTGGGGTTCAATTCGCCCCTCCTGACAATCGCGGGGGAGTTCCCGATTCGAGGCTGATATCACCGGGTTATCTGCCGAAATGCTCCTGAAGTTTGAGGCATGGTTTACAGACATCTTCTTAATGTTACCAACTTGATCATGGGAGTCCACACAATTTTAAATAGTAAATATCATGATCATATGATTATATTTACTTGATTTGAAATCCTAGAGCAATGTGTTATGTGTGTGTCTGTCTGTGTGTGTCTATGTACAGGGCGTTCCTGGAAATGAGCGCTTGTGCTCAGCTACTACCCTGGGTAAATAAGAAAATAAAAAAAGAGGAACAGTGATGAAATATTGAGCGGAAACCCACAATAGAGCAAGCTGACTGGTGTTGAAGTCAATCAAATACTTGTCTGTCATTCACTTTGTCAGAATTGAAATCGGCTTGTAAATATCAATATCATGTCAGGTTATTTCCTCCTGTCTGTTATTTCACAGGGATTCACCATGTAGGTCGCATCAGCTGATTGCATAAAGCTTGTCTTTCACAAGATGAATCCCCTGCTTCTTGTGATTAACCACTTAAACCCTCTATTCTTAGTGCAATGGACCTTAGTTACAACTGTACTTGGTCTGCTGTTGTTTCCTTCCACACCGAATCTCTTCACCAGAAATAGCAGATCTGGGACGCGTTGTGAGCTTTTAGATCTGTATTTCAGAATTTTGTTCTTTAACATTCATCACTCGGAATGTAACAAAAAATGTTTGTGAGTTCACAGTTTTGAACATGCAATAGCACACCTATTCCTATTGCATATAATGACACAAAGTATTATTGAGACCCCAGGTTTTCGATGTTATTTGAGCACCAGCTGTGTTGTTGTTGCAGGATGGGAGGATGAGGAAGTGTTGATTGTAGGATACTCTGTGGCGGCCCCCAGAAAGCGTAGTGTGGCTGATGAAGGTGTGTGTATGTATGTGTGTGTGTGTGTGTGTGTGTGTGTGTGTGTGTCCTGTCCAAGAGACAATATGAGCATGGAAATGGCACAAGGGTCACACCGAATAGGAGCACGGAAATGGCATAGGGGTCACACCGAATAGGAGCATGGAAATGGCACAGGGGTCACACCGAATTTGGGATTTTGTGGGTCACGGGTGTCCACCAAAATCTGTCTCGTATCCATTCGTCCATGATTGATACTTAGATTTTATGTCCAATCAGAGCAAATTGTATGGCGAGCTGCCCGTTCCAGTGGTGCCGCACCGACCTACTTCCGACCAATGGGACGCTTTCTGGATGGAGGGCTGCTGGCCAATAACCCAACATTAGACACCATGACAGAAATCCACCAGTACAACAAAGGCCTGAAATCAGAGGTACAGTAGGCAATTTAAAAAAAAATCTTCTTCTTTCTGTCTGTGTCATGTTGTGTACTCATATTCACTATCACATATTTTGTGCCATTCATCTTTGTCTTCTTCTTCATCCTCAGGGGCGTGGTGAAGATATCCAGAAGCTAGGCATTGTGGTCTCTCTTGGCACAGGTAAGTCGATGTTTTTCAGCTCTGTACGTATGTGGAGGTCAATGTAGACATGCTCTGGCATAAATTGCTTCAATCTAGGTTTTTTGCAGTACACAAAATGACATGTACTGTTGTTATATTTATTGGATGCGTTTCTCTGTAATGTTGCACATTTCTTAAAAAACTTGACATAGAGGGTTATATAAGGGTCGAATAACGGCATGGCCTCCATGTCCAATCTTTAGCTATCAATTGTATGTTACTGTTGCAGCCGTGATAATTTGTGAACGAATCACATTGCGGTGTTCAGTGGCGAGTCAGGCTGGCTGATAGTGTGCATGCCCTAGTGTGATGAGGGTCAAATGGAAGGCTTATGGAAATCTTTATACATTCTCCACCAATAGCAACACTTGGTACAATTACTGTACCAGAACACAAGTTTCATATTCACTTCACTTTACCACGCACTTCAGGCTTTCATGGTTGTGTGATGTCATGCATGTAGCAGCATGAGCTGTGTGTGATTGGTCTTCTTTTGAGGGGACAGACAGGGTGGTGGCTTTAATGGTGGTGTTAGTAACTGATGTTTTTGAAACATGCATGTTCACACCCGCTGCAATGAAGTGGCTTTACAGTTTATCTGTCCTGCCACTAGAACAGAGATTACATAATAAATGAGAGGTTGGCTGGCTGCATGCAGGTTTTGTTTTGTTATGGTTTGCCGACACAAATAAGAAATATATATTTAGATTTGTTTTCACAACCTTTGAAAATGAATACATTGGTTGCAAAACAACCCCAACTGCATACACATTTCTGGCCAATACATTTTTTTCTAATAGTCTTGGAATTTGAGGTGGACCTCTCCTTTTCCAATGCCAAATACTGTAAGCTTTAATGAAATTATGGACACTACGGTTTGCAGGAGTAAAATTACTGCATTCAGACGCAAAAAATATGAATATTTCTGCCCTTGTGTGTGATCTCCAGGCAAGCCTCCTCAGGTGGTGGTGAATTCGGTGGATGTCTTCAGACCCTCCAACCCTCTGGAACTGGCCAAAAGCTTTGTAGGAGCCAAGGAGCTGGGCAAAATGTTGGTGGACTGTGTGAGTGTATATAGTCATTCATTCATTCATTCATTCATTCATTCATTCATTCATTCATTCAACCTTTATTTAAGATTCTCAGAGAAATCATTGAGGGTGACCCTAATTTGCAATGATACCAATTTTGCACTGTGGAAAATACAAACAATAATATCAACAAAATAGAGAGAGACTTAAAATACATTCTAGACGAAATAAGTAACCTGCATTGTGCTTCGAATGGTTTCCCACCTTATTCCTTAATATAGCTTTTTTTGTTTCTCGATTTCTGACCCCTACAGTGCACGGACTCAGATGGCTGTGCTGTGGACAGGGCCAGATCCTGGTGTGAGATGACTGACACAATCTACCACAGGTTGGTCAATCACACAATACATCATTTCACTCTATATCTATGCTCCCATGTCTGTCTTTCATTAGTCTTCGCCTCTCTGTTTATTGACTCACATCAACCTTATCCATCACCATGTCTCCTCATCCCTCCATCCCCACATGTCTTGCTTTTCGCCCTCACCACGTCATCCTGCCCTTCTCCTTCACTCCAGGTTGAGCCCTCAGTTGTCTCAGGAGGTGATGCTGGACGAGGTGAGCGATTCCGTTCTGGTGAACATGCTGTGGGAGACCCAGATGTACCTGTACGAGAAGAGGGAGAGCCTCCAGGTCCTCGCCAAACAGCTAGTGGAGAACTGACCCACCCCATGGAGAGACTGAGGGACAATGAGGACAGAGTCAGGGGCAGTGAGGGAGGGAGGGAGGGTATCATATATTGTCCACACACAGTGATTTGACTCACATTCCGGTCCGAGTGCTACTGAATGTGTTTGATGTAAAACTCAGTTTCTGTGTGACTGCAAAAATGCCTTGTGACGACGATGTGGGGAATACAAACTATGTCAGCAATTACCAGCAAAGCGCAAGTAGGATGTCGCATTGTATGTAGCATTGCTGGGTTACAGTACCTGTCAAAGTGGCTGTTTGAGTAGACAAGACAGGCAAATATGGAATATGACTCAGACACTGAAAAACAAGTGAGAGATGGTGACAGACAGGCTTTCGCTTATAGATCACAGAGGACGTGTATGTTATTTAGCAACATCCGACCTCATTGGAGTTACTACACTGTAGTACACCAAGGTCTCTGCACTGCACATGAGAATGAATACATTCCTGTAGGTTGGCAACAAACGATTTTTTTTTGTGTAATTGATCATCTGTTGACTTATTTGATTAATCATTGATTATTTCATTTGTTGAATTATATATGTAATTAATTTAGATCATACAATAACAGAAAAAGAAGGTGTTAACAAAACTAAATAAGGGTAAGTTCTCATCACCAGTCTTGTGTAATTATTTTTTACCCAACAATAAAAAATAAATCCCACCACATTTCACATTTTATGTTATTGTAAACATTGTAAATACACCATACATCACTACACCGATTATTCTATTTAATTTGACAAATCTTCTGTGGATCAAACAGTGTGGCTCCTAAGTACCTGCTCCTTCAAGGGAGACCTTGCGTCCCTATTCTGGGGGCGAACATTCGGCAAAAATAGCAGACCTACAAGCTTTGTTTTGGGGAAAGAGATTTGGTGTAGAGGGAAATGCCAGTGGATCTAGCACAGCCCTGGGGGAGTGCTTTGGCAAAAGTGACTCATGCAGGGGAGAAGTATGTGTGAAAGCTCAATTTCGATTGGCTGTGAAAGTAGTCTCCATATTATTTTCTCTGTCTGGTTCCTTGTTATTTTCCCAACCTAAAGAAGTTACACTTTTTTACAATGTGGCATAGAACGTTTATATGTCTCCTGTCCCCACAGTTTTACATGGCTCCAGACTGGCCTCCGAAGTACTGACATAATCAATATGACGTCATAATATGACAATATGACAGAAGAGAAGGAAACTGAAAGAGGGAAGACTGCATCTTGTTCTTGTTCAGATGGACCTCAGGGTCCTACAAATACTATATACCGTGGTAACTGTACTACCGTAGCTTAGCTTGACAAAGCTAAATGTCAAATAACCACATCTGCCTTTTTTTTATCAGTGGGCTTGATTTCATATTATAACCACCCTTATCTACCCATTTTCATGCCTTTATTGGTAATGTATACAGATTTTTCTATAAGATCATAGTTGGTGATACACTGACACATGGTACACTGTTATGGTCTTTGGTCTTTTCTGTCTTCTGTACTTTCTTTTGTTTTAATACGTGAAAGACAACTGTTTCAACTGGACTTGAATGAACAGCTTACTTGAAGTAAAGAGGAATGAATACAAACTTCTATCTGCACTATATAACTTGGAGTTATGTGTTACATCTTGTACTTGATATTATGAGGTGTATACTGTATAGTACTAATTATATAAGTAAAGTATTTGAATATTGAACTGAGTGTTTTTTTGTCCGTTTGTCCCAGTGGCCTTGCATTACATGACCTACTGTATATCAGCTGGTTATAGGATGATTCCCCCTGCACCAGTTTTCTTCCCTAACTCCATAACCATTGGCTTAAAACGAGGCACACACCGTGGCGTGTAATCAAGGAAGGCATGGAATAGTGAAATGGGTTTGGTTGCTGCTTATGTCTCTTTGTGAGTGTTACACATTGTAAGATACATAGAACAAAAATTAAAATGCACTTTCAACTTGGCGTCCCTACTTTGGGCATGTCATCGGTGAACATTTTCAAAAGTAAAAAAACAAACGAAAATTGCCGATATACAAGCTCACAACCCGTCACGATTCCTTCACTATTAGTATATAGGGCTTAAGTGGTTAACCACACTAGATTGTTGGGACCCTAAGTTGTCAATGGCGGTTGGTTATTCTGTCCAGCATTTTGGTCCCAAACAACATCTCCAAGGCTACTGGCTTGATTGATATGGAATTTGCTGAGCTCATTTATGATCCCCGCAGGATGAAACCTACTGATTTCGATGACCCCAAGGCCTTTTCACAGTACCATATACAGTAGAAAGAATTCTCATGGAGTTAAGTTAACAATTGTCTGCTAAAGTGTGTAAGTTAAAGAAAAAGAATAATCTTTACCAAAGGACTTCATAGTAGTTTTTAATAAAATAGTAATAGTAATAATAGAATAAGTAGAACAGAAAAAAAGGAGTGAATACTGGACTTAAGGGACAACTTCATCTGGCCGAATAATCAAGTACATTTTTATCACATTTTATCACATTGTCAATTCTTAAAAATTAGCCAAACTTCTTCCTTGAGTTGATCAATGAAGCTGCTCTTCATTTACTAGTTTTTTTTGTATGATTTATGTATTGTTTTTGTACATTTAAAAAAACCGATTTGACACAACATAGATCTAATACCCTGAAACATAACATAAGACATAAGACAAAAACAAAAAAATGCATTTTGGTAGGCAGTCATGATGTGTACATAGTGGTACAATTCAACACTCGTTCCAAGTAGGTGGGATACCCACAAATGTTCATTCACTTCACCGGTGATTCTCACTTGGAGGAAGTTTTGAAGTTGACGGCTGCATACTGGACATCTTCTTGTCTCTGAGGTGGTTGGGTGTTGGAGTAGAGAGACACTTCATGGTTTGTAGAACGAGGGAAGTGGACGCTGCTGTAGTGAAGCTCATCCTGTGGTTCTGTGGATTCTCCATGTGGAGCAGTGACAAGTGTCTTGGACACAGCTCTGTCATACATAGGATCAGACTTGGTCTGATGGGAGACAGAACAGACAAGGTGTGTGTGGTGGGTTATGGTGGATCAATTATTTTTCTTTAGATCCCTCTCTCTCTCTCTCTCTCTCACACACACACACACACACACACACACACACACACACACACACACACACACACACACACACACACACACACACACACACACACACACACACATACACATACACATACACACACGCACACGCACACGCACACGTGCACACGCACACACACAAACGCACATACACACCAGTCTTGGGTCCTCTAATTCTGTAAATACCTGTCTGCTTTGTGCTTGGTCAGTGCTGGAGTTATGAGTTTTCTTCTTCCTACATTGAACCAAAAAAACAATAATAATTGAAGTCACCGCTTGTAGTAATAGAAAAGCAGAAATGTAGATTCAGGAATTAGAAAACAAACTATGATGGGAAGGAATGGTCTTTTTTACCTGATCCACAGGCAGGCCAGTAACAGAAAAACCAGGCTGAGGCAGACTACAGTAATTACTATTGCTGCATTCTTAACCGCTGGTGATTGTGTAACAGAATATAGAAACATAGTTATTTTGTATTGTTAAAACACATCACGAATAGAGCATGATCATAGTTTTTGTGTGCCTGCATACAAAAATAATTTTGAAGGATTAACTGTGAAATGTTTTTTGGAGAGAGAGATGTCATATTGATGAAACATAAAATGACCCAAATCTAATTGTTATTACTGTGGTAAACCACACATACAGTATTCTCCAAAGATAAAATGTATACATTGTGGAACCTAAATTTCACTTGTAAAAAAGGGCTTCCAACATGCGAACAGTGAAATATGAAACTCTACTCACATGTGACAGTGAGAGTTTCTTCAGGACTTCTGAGCTCCTCTTGGCCTTTGACAGCACAGGAGTATTCTCCTGCATGCTGACTGCTGACTGGGTCTAGAACCACATAGTTCTGTTGGCTCTGTTTCTGGGTTACAACTTGTCTGTTCTGGTACCACATGTAGGTGGGGTTGTCAGTCAGAGGACAGCTGCTGCTACACACCAGTGTCACTCTCTGTCCCTCTGTTGCATCAGCAGTAGGAATCATCTTCAGCTTCAGGCCTGAAAGTCACAATGGTCATCTGTTGTTATGGTGGGCTTGTCATCAATTCATTGTTTTATCAGAATAAAATAATAAAATGTGGATACAAAGACTTGATCAATAACGTACCTGTCACAAATAAGGTCACTCCAGGATAACCACCATATTTTCCTCCTTCCTGATTTGTGTGAATTCTGATTTTATATTCAGCTGAGTCATTCACTGTCAGGTTTTTGATTGTCAGGGTGTGATGGTTCAGCTTGTTAGAGAATTCCACACGACCTACATAGTGTGGGACCTCCATCAGTTTGTTAGGATTAGTTTGATCAGATGACGTAGACCAGAATGCATCTACCAGCTGATGACCAGTGGGGTGTGAATAATAACAAGAAATGTCCACCGATGAGCCGATCAGAGCACAGATTCTCTGTTTCATATAATTCACTCTCCAGCAACTTGTACCCTCAACACCTGAAATATAGACGGGAAAATGAAAGTATGGACTAAAGAACATAATGTTTGAGCACTGATAAATCCATTCTGCAGCATGAAAATAGCAATTATTTTAAATAAACAGACAGTTTGATTCATACTCACACACTGAAGGAGAGCGGAGATCCTCTTGGCCTTGTACAACACAGTAATAACTGTCATCAAGAGATCTAGGAACATTGTGCTGCTGACCTGTTCCATTGTAGTCTCTATACCTGTACCACAGGAAGGTGGGTTTGGGGTCTGTCACAGTACAACTGGTACTACAGGCCAGTATCGCAGTACGACTAGTGAGAGTCTTCACTTTAACATTCAGATCTGTTAAGATGATAAATACATAATGCTGTAGTAGGTCATCATCAATAATGCTGGGCTGAACAACAGCAAATGTCCGATGCAATGTGACTGTAGCGAATAGGCCTACTCCTCAATCAAAAAGATAGCCACACATTACACTTGAAGCCTGTCTCTGTCAAATGTTATACTCATTAAGCATGATTTTAGAAAAGCTTGACTTTTAGCAGCCATGTTTTATATTTCCACAACAAACTTTTGTTACAGTAAATAATCTTCTACCCTGATGGTTTTCCAGTAAATGGAAATAAGTGAAAATAAATACATTTCGATCTATTACAGGTGAAACATGTTTGCTTTCAAATGGAACGATATGCAAACAATTAATTCAAATTCTGTGGTTTATGGATGTGTCTTGTCTTAGAGAAAATAAATTATAGGGTAAGAGGGAAAGCTGAGGATTTTTATTTTCATTATAAATAATTGTATTATTATTTTTGTTTTATATCCATTTACTTTGTACTGAAAACATTGGGAAGGGCAAAGATAGTTTATTTGTAATAATTTGAATGGGTTGTTATTATCAAAACCAATAAACATAATATTATTATTAAAAAACTAAATAAAAATCCTCAGATGCTCTATTCACTGCACTTTTATATCAAGAGTTGAGCAATTGAATATTGATTTAGTATAGAATGCTGGCTAAAGGTACATTGTTAAATGATAATGTATCAATATGTAATATTTGGTGTAACATGATAAGGTACATCTCAGCCTTTAGAGAAACATATCATTGTAAATAACTAATAACAATAACAATTATATCTCTAACCTCTGAAGTATGTGATGGAACAGGGGTTATTCATCAATGATTTAGGACACATTTCCCCACCAGCATAGGTCATTCTAAAGCAGCTTGGATTGAGAGAATCTGGGAGAAATAAATGACATGCAGTTACTGAAATGATTGAGACAAGTAGATACGTGTAAAATCCATTAGTCAGTATACTTCATAAAGAGTAATAGCATGATTTATTAAATTGAACGATTTATTTAGTTTGGTTTAGCTTTGGTTTGGCTTTTAGCTACCTATATCAAACTATAATAAACAGCTACTGTGCAGTATCTTCATTGTAAATAGATGTCACCACTCACCTACTGTAACATTAGGGGCTTTGAGAGCTTCATGACCTTTAACAGCACAGAAGTAGATGACTTCTTCCTCACTGTTATCAAGGAGTTTATACCAGGGAGACGAGTCCTCATAGAGGAACTGTCCATTCTTATACCACATGTAGGTGTGGCTGTCAGTCAGAGGACATCTGGTACTGCAGTTCAAAATCACTCCCTGTCCCTCTCTCAATGGACCAAGTATCACCTTCACCTGTAGATCTACAGGTCACATTTATACATACATAACAATTACCATTTTGATTATTATTAAATGAATACATTTCTGTCATGGAACTACTAATGTACCTGTAACATGTAGACTAATGCTTGAGGTGTCAGTGGAGTCTGTGCACTGGTATATATTTGCATGATTTGCTCTCACTTCATCGATTCTTCGAGTTGACTGACCGTCTGGAGAATTCACTACATGTAACATCAGACATGCTGTTTAAAATGAATCAGATATTCAAATAGTCCATTATACTGTAGCAGTTTGTGTTTGATGTGTGATGTGTACCTGAGCATGGTAGATCTACTGATGATCCCTTCAAAACACACATGTGTTTCGTTTGTCCCAGAATTCCTGACACAGAATACATTACATTATAAGAACATTAAGACAGTCATAGAGACATGTACATTATGCACAGGTGATCAACACATGACAGCACAGCAAATGATAAGACATTTAGATAACATGACACAGTGAGGTATGCTTTGTCATCATCTGTAAGTGTACAGTAGCTAGTGCCACAGGGTAGCACTCTGGAGCAGCATTAACACCTATGTCTAATTTGGGCTGATTGACTTCTTGTCTTGCAGTACTGGTTGTATCACACACCTGCGCCTACTGTCTGTGTTAACTGGCCTTTAGTTCGGCTTACTGTCCTCAGATTATGTATAATAAATGCACCTGTATGTTACCTTGTACTTTCTGAACTGT
Source organism: Gymnoscopelus braueri (assembly GCF_963280865.1). Taxonomy (NCBI): domain Eukaryota; kingdom Metazoa; phylum Chordata; class Actinopteri; order Myctophiformes; family Myctophidae; genus Gymnoscopelus; species Gymnoscopelus braueri. The sequence continues at coordinate 19,172,926 of NC_137604.1, forward strand.
CTGCCGAGTCATTCATCCATTTCATCCTCAAAACTGGTGACCTTGCTAATTCACTATCATTCACTGGCAGCCAGGTAACTTCTACTAAATATTACTTTGCATATGAATTAAGGGTGCAACAGTAAATCAAATTAATTGATTTTATCAATATGATATACATATTATATTATATAATTTAAAATGATAATTTAATTAAAATATATTTTTTGTATTTGTGTATAGTATAAAATAGGGCTTATGTGGTCAATCGATTTATACAAAATATTTAACAATGTCAATTTGTTGATAGGGCTACCTACAGTATATAAAAAATAAAACAAATTCTTGCTTCTCGATTATTTGATTAATTGAAAAAGTAATCGCCAAGAAGATTTCAGAAAAAATATGACAAATTCACAAACCACTTAATCCCTTACAAACGACGTTGCGTGGTGGAAACTAATTGTGATGGACAGTGGTATAATTGCCATTAGTTAATTCAATTTTACAACTTATTCATGAACAAATTGACTACAAATGTATACCTCAGACAGATAGGAGAAATTGTATGCTGGGGGTTTAAATTTCTGAGGTAAAATTGACCCCAAGGATAAAAGATGTTAGTAAATGTTGAAGATAACAGGAGAAGATAAGAAATTCATACCTGAGACAGATAGGATCAAAGTCCCAAACACACATCCAGTTCCAGAGAACAGCATGACTGGACCGGTCCTTTTGTTTTTCTAGCTAGAATGTTAACTAATAACATTAATGACAGCTTAATTAGAAAACACTACACTATGTTCATGGAATCCACCCATAAATCATCATCTTTACCAATTTGTTAAAATACACAGCTCTTTACTTACTGAGTAAAGGTTGGTAAACTGACTTGTTGAGGTTATTCCAGATGACAGACAGGAGCGTTAGATAGAGTGACACCAGTAGTTCACTCGTATAGCTTTGGGTTGTTACAACATGGAAAAGACTTCCTTCCTCTTTATATTTTTAAAACTCAGAGTTCACTTAACGCAAATTTTGCAAGTGTGATGTACTTATATCAAAGTAATGTCTAGCAAATTTTGGATCAAATGTAGGGATACTCGACATGTGTTAACACTAACAGTGAAGTAGTTTCTGGTTGGAATTACTTTAACTACTTTAATTACTAACTTTAGATCATTGCTCAGTTGTAGTATTTAAAAGGAGGGTAGGAGGGTGTCTGTTGCAAGACCCGAAATACCCAGTGACTCCAGGAAACAACACTGATGATGTGTCCAAGTTTGTGCATCAGTAGATGTATTTGTTGACTGAAAACTCTGGGACTGGGAGTACCAGTGACAACCAGGAACAGACTGGGTGACGACCACGAAGAGTGTGGTGACATCTGGAGAGACAGAGACGGCGACCCGGGGTGGAGAGAGTTGGCAGCCCAAACTTCTTCTGTGAGTAAGAACCCAAAAGCTACAGACTGCAGTAAACCCTGCAAGGAGGGTTTAAAAATCCATCAAGGCAGAATGAGATGTTCTTGCCCAGCAGCAATGACGACGCAACGCACAGAAGACTACTCACTTCTGGTCAGACGAAGGAGGAGTAGAGCCAGGCCCGGAGGCAACCCACAGCGCCTAGAGCCTCTTAGTGTCGCCAACACCTGATGCTAACATCTCACCAGCCACCCTTGGCCCCCAAGATACAGTGGGGGCAGTAGCATGCCACTTGGACACAGGCCGGGGTCTGATCAGCCTCGGTCGGGTCGCCTGGAGGAGGGTGTCTGTTGCAAGACCCGAAACACCCAGTGACTCCAGGAAACAACACGGATGAAGTTTTTGCATCAGTAAACGTTTTTGTAAAAAAAAAAAGAATATATTATATATATTGATTCAACTAACGGTTTCATTTTTCTGTAATTGATGCCATTCAGACATCCACAAGTTATACAATTATGCAACGTCAGGTGTTGTATAGTAGATGAAGCTGCAGTGTTTTTTTAATGTTGCAAGTTGCAACAAATTTCCAGAATGACTGTAGAGTGGTTTGAGGTTGTCAGTGACGAACATGTGACCTGTGGTTGCTTAATAGTGTGAAACTGCTCAGCAGCATTTGAAAACAGGATCTCATATGAATGGCTGAATCTATGCCCAAATGCCGCTCATATCTGATATGTGTCGTTGTGCTGGTGGTGGTTCTAGAGTGGTACATAATACTTGACTTGACAATGGACTGGTTCCACTTAAACCCATTTTAATGAAAATACTAAATGTCCACAGGGAGTTGACATGATGTTTATTACAACAAAAACAACAATAACAACAACAACAACAACAACAACAACAACAAAAACAACAACAACAATACTACTACTACTACTAATAATAATAATAATAATAATAATAATAATAATAATAATAGTAATAATGTAATAATAGATAACAAAAAGTCATTTTTTTCTGAGGTTTTAAAATCTTGCCACTGACAACCCCATTACAATAAAAAAATAAATTAACTAAACTAGTAAACCCACATTAAAAACAAATTAAAACTTACTAAGTCAAAACGAAATGACAATAAATTAAACCTAAAATTCTAAACTATATTAACCTTTCTCTGGAGGGTTCTCTGTGAGTTAATTATAAGGAATCCCAATTTGCTCATTCATTCAGGTGTCTCTGGATAACTGTCACATAAGTGTGTGATGTAATGTAAAGGTGCTGAAATAGGATGGTGCTGTATACATCACATGGAAAGTTGTTCTGTACACACAGGATGTGATCTTTATTTTTTCATGTTTTCACACTCTGTTTGGTATGTTTACTGTGCTGTACAACTCAGAGGTGTCTTCGGCAGCTGCCTGGACTTGAGGCCTGCAGGAGAAAGAACAATTCATTACACAAAGATTTTTATGTTAGGTCAGTTCTTCAAAAACTTTTGCCAACAATTTCACCTCTAATGAGCCAAGTGATATCTCAAGTTGTGAAGAAGCTGTGTTTCATTCACTAATAAAAACAGGTGTTTCTCACTTGGAGCAAGTGTTGAAGTTGATGGCTTCATACTGGACATCTTCTTGTGTCTGAGGTGGTTGGGTGGTGGAGTAGAGAGACACTTCATGGTTGGTAGAATGAGGGAGGTGGACGCTGCTGTAGTGAAGCTCATCCTGTGGTTCTGTGGGTTCTCCATGTGGAGCAGTGACAAGTGTCCTGGACACAGCTGAGATGTTGTCATACATATGATCTGACTTGGTCTGACAGGGAGACAGAACAGATAAGGTGTGTGTGGTGGGGTAAGGAGGGTTCATTCTTTTTCTTTAGATCTCTCTCACACACAACACACACTGCAGTTTGGGGTCCTCTAATTCTGTAAATACCTGTCCACTCTGTGCTGGGTCAGTGCTGGAGTTCTGAGTTTTCTTCTTCCTGTATTGAATCAGTAGAGAATTTAATTCAAATTTAATTTAATTTACTATTAATAAAAACAGAAGCCTCCACATGTAGAAATAGAAATGTAGATACAGAAAGTAAAAAATAAACTATGATGGATGAAGAAGAATTAATTTCAATATTTAGTTTTACCTTTTCCACAGGCAGGCCAGAAAGACCAGGCTGAGGCAGACCACAGTGATTCCTATAGCTGCATTCTTAACTGATGATGATTGTGCTACAAATAAATATATAGAGAGAAACATTTTTACTATTGCAGAAATATATTTTATATCCTTTTTATTATAATTATGAAATAAAACAATATTGTACAGAGACTAACATTATTTTACGGGATCAAATTTCAAATGATTTTTGACGAGATCAAGCTGTCATGTTGATTTATGTATTGATACTGTGTTGTTTATGTTATAGGATTGTTACTACTGCAGGAAACTACAAAAAGTTTCCAACGTGAACAGTGAGATTTTAAAGCTCTACTCACATGTGACAGTGAGAGTTTCTTCAGGACTTCTGAGCTCCTCTTGACCTTTGACAGCACAGGAGTATTCTCCTGCATTCTGACTGCTGACTGGGTCTAGAACCACATAGTTCTGTTGGCTCTGTTTCTGGGTTACAACTTGTCTGTTCTGGTACCACATGTAGGTGGGGTTGTCAGTCAGAGGACAGCTGCTGCTACACACCAGTGTCACTCTCTGTCCCTCTGTTGCATCAGCAGCAGGAATCATCTTCAGTTTCAGGTCTGAAAGTCACAATGGTCATCTGTTGTTATGGTGGGCTTGTCATCAATTCATTGTTTTATCACTAAAGACTAAAATGTGGATACAAAGACTTGATCAATAACGTACCTGTCACATATAAGGTCACTCCAGGAGAAGCACCATATCTTCCTCCTCTCTGATTTGTGTGAATTCTGAATATGTATTCAGCTGAGTCATTCACTGTCAGGTTTTTGATTGTCAGGATGTGATGGTTCTTTGTCTGTCCAGAGAACGCTACACGATGTTCATAGTTGGGGACCTCAGTCAGTTTTTGGGGTTTCTCTTCATGTTTCCATGTCGTATACCAGTATGTGTCTATCACCTCATGACCAGTGGGGTATGAATAATTACATGAAATGTCCACTGATGAGCCGATCAGAGCACAGATTCTCTGTTTCATATAATTCACTCTCCAGCAGCTTTCACCCTGAACACCTGAAATATAGACAATATGCACAAGGAAACTAAAGAACACGATGTTTACCTCCTGACCTATTATGCATGAATATAGTATTTATTTCAAGTAAACAGACGGTCTGATTCATACTCACACACTGAAGGAGAGCGGAGATCCTTTTGGTCTTTTACATCACAGAAATAATTGTGTTGATCAGAAGTTCTATCAACAGTGTGCAATTGACTAGTGATTCCACTGACATAATATCTATTACTGTTCCAGTAGAAGGTGGGTATGGGGTGTGTCAAAGTACAACTGGTACTGCAGGTCAGTTGCACTTTATTAGCGACAGTCTTGACTTCAACATGCAGATCTGTTGAGATGATGAGTACATACAGTAGTAGTTCATCAGTAATGTTGGTTGAACAACAGAAAAGTTTTGCTGTGACTAGTGATGTAGTGATCAAAAAGATGGCCACACACATAACATTGGATTCTGTTTCTGTCAAATGTTAAACATTATTTTTTAGAAAAGACATCATGCTTAACTTTTAGCAGCCATGTTTCATATTTCCTCTAAAGACCTCCCAGCATGGCTAGATATAGCAGGAAATACATTAGAACTCCCACTGCAATTACATCTTTATTAATCTCAATTTAAAGTGCCTAAAAACGATCCATTCCTCTGAAACACAAAATCTAACACGAAACCCACACCTGTACAAATGAGAATGAAAATATTTTTCAAAGTCCTCAGAGGCTCTGTTCACTGCATTATTACAGCAACTCATTTTAGTTGAGCAATTTAATTAAATTGAGGTTTGATTCGGTAGAATGCTCATTGCTTGCTGTCCCTAAATGAGAGGTAAATTAATAATTATATATCAATATCTAATATGTGGTTTAACATGATAATGTTAGTGTCGGCCTTTATGGAAAAGTGACACCCTTTAGGCAAACCCTCCAGTGTAAAAAACTAGTAACTGGACTAAACAAATATAATGTGTCTAACCTCTGAAGTATGTGATGGAACCATCAGCATAGGTCATTCTAAAGCAGCTTGGATTGACAGAATCTAGGAGAAATAAATGACATGCAGTCACTGAAATGACTGAGACACACATAATGTCTTAAAAACCATTAGTACGAATACTTCATCATTGTGCATCACTTATTTGAAATGAAAGTTTAAGATTTAGTTAGCTAGCCTACTAGCTAGATATCTCAGACTATAATAATAAACATCTATCTTAATTGTATATAAAAGTGAAAATGTCACCACTCACTGACTGTAACATTAGGGGCTTTGAGAGCTTCATGACCTTTAACAGCACAGGAGTAGATGGCTTCTTCCTCACTGTTATCAAGGAGTTGGTACCAGGGAGACGAGTCCTCATAGAGGAACTGTCCATTCTTATACCACATGTAGGTGTGGCTGTCAGTCAGAGGACAGCTGGTACTGCAGTTAAAAATCACTCCCTGTCTCTCTCTCAATGGACCAAGTATCACCTTCACCTGTAGGTCTATATACTCACATTTTATAAATGTTCTTTAGAAATATATAACAATTACCATTTTGATTATTGAATTAATAGAATTCCATCATGATACTGTTACTACTACTGTACCTGTGACACTGAGACTAAGTGCTGATGTATCTGCTGAGCACTGGTATATGTTTGCATCACTCTCTTTCACTTCATCGATTCTTCGAGGTGACTGACCATCTGGAGAATTCCCTACATAACATGTAACACCAGACAGCTGTTCAACATTTAACCATTCTCTAAATAGTCCAGTATAACAGTTTGTGTTTGATGTGTGAGTGTGATGTGTACCTGGGCATGGCAGATCTACTGTCGATCCCTTCAAAACACACATGTGTGTTGTTTGTCCCAGGATTCCTGACACAGAATACATTACATTATAAGAACATCATTCAGGACAGTTCATTTTCTTCAGGAAGGAAGTCATACACACAGGTCATCAAAACATGACAGCACAGCCAAAGGCTGCATACATGAAGACAGTACAAGGTGATGTGGCACTGAGGTATGGTTTATCATCATCCTTAAGAGTAGTGCCACAGGGTGGCTCTCCTGAGCAGCATTTAACGTCTGTGTCTAATTGGGTTGATATGCTCCTTGTATAGCAGTGAGGGTTGAGTCACACTTGCTCAAGTTAAGTTTAGATTAGTTTAGTTTCGTTTAGTTTTGTGTTCTCAGATAATAAATGCACAATGTAGCTTTCTTTCTGAAATGCCTGCTGACTCATCCATTCATTTCACATGTACAACTGTTCAAATGACCTTGCTACTTCACTATCACCATCAAGTAATTGCTTATATTAAATATTTGAAGTGTTTGCAACTATACTGTGCATTTGAATAACTGCTTCACCTTTAACTCCTAACATAAAGGAAACACATATGACAGCCAAATTCACAAACCTGTTCATTGTAACTCATTGTGATGGAAAACAGCATACTGTAATTGCAACAATTTGAAAACAAATTCATACCTGAGACAGATAGGATCAAAGCCACAAACACACATCCATTTCCAAACATCATGTCTGGACTGGTCCTTTGGTCTTTAGCTAGAAAGATAACTGACATTTGTGACAGATTACAGTAAATAGAAAATACTGTGTTCATGGAATCCAATACAAACAAGCATTATACCATTTGTTAAAATCAACAGTGCTTTACTTACAGAGTAAAGGATGAGAATTAGCTGAAGTTATGGCAGTTGACAGTGGAGTGTTGGATATAGAGTGAGACCAGTAGTTCAAACATACTGTACATATACTGTAGACTTGGGCTGACGTGACAATATACAAAGGTTCCTTCCTCTTTGTGTTTTTTTTTAAAACTCTGAATTCACAGCCACTAACATTTACTGTAAGTGGTGTACTTGGTGTAAGCAAAGTAAAAACAAAAAAGTGAAGTATACGTAGTTTCTGGTTCTAATTACTATTGTAACTTTAGATGATTACTCACTTGGAGTATGGAGATCTATTGATTCAATGTCAACTGTTTCATCTTTGTATTATGTCATTCCTATGTAGACATCCACAAGTTATACAGTGAGTTTACAGTATTATGCAAAGTCTATACTCAGCTAAGGGTGCAGTTTTAATTTCTTAAATAGTACAAATTTGTCAAAGTTGCAACTCATTTCATAAATGACCGCAGAGTGGATTGAGGTTGTCAGTGATGAACATGTGATCTCTGATGTTTGATGCTGTGAAAATACTCAGCTGCATTTAAAAATAAAATTATTTGACCTCATGGTAACTGGAAAAAACATAAGGTTCTGTTTGATATAGTATGTGTCTGTGTGCTGGTAGTACTGCAGTGGTACATACAGTATCACAATACTGGTTCCACTTTTTGTCCATCTCCATTCAGTTATTAAAAATGAAGATGCAAAATGACTGCAGCAAGTTGACATGCTGCTGGAGGAAAAAGAGGAAGAGGGGTCAAGCCTGCCCTCAGACAAACCATTTGCAAAAAAAACACGTAGTGGCATCCTGCCACATTTCCTGTTAAATGTTGTTAGTTATTATTCATTGGTTTGAATATGTTTTGAACATGAAAGGATACATTTGACCTGGAACATAAGAGATCAAATGTTACTCACCAACATATCCCCATGACAAAAACAGAATGACAGAATTCTTTAATGAAAAACAGTGAATTTTTATTTAGTAAACCATAATCTGTAAGGAGTGAATTGATTGATTGATTGATTGATTGATTGATTGATTGACATTTTTATTGAAACAATTAAAACAATACATGAATAATATATGCACTGCCACAGCAGGAAGCATCATATCTTTGTACATATTTGTCAAAAGGATAAAAGACAATAATGACGAGAGCTTATTTTCCTTGTGGTCCTTTAAGTGTGTGTGTTTAAACTGTTGTGTTTGAGTGAGTATATACAGTATAGTGTGTGTGTGTGTGTGTGTGTGTGTGTGTGTGTGTGTGTGTGTGTGTGTGTGTGTGCGTGTGCGTGCGTGCGTGCATGCGTGCGCGCGTGCGTGCGTGTGCGCGTGCGTGCGTGCATGTGTGTGTGTTTTAGAATTTGTTGAAATCAATCTGGCTTAAAGACCACATATTCTCACTGACACAATTACTGTAACATAACACTGTAAAAACAACTAAAACAAACAATAAGGGTATAGGGGACCTACTGAAACTCAATTCATGTATGGATAAAATAAAAACAAATGCATAATATATGCACAGCAGGAAGCACCCGTCTGTGTACATACACAAAGCTTCAGTCAAAGTTGTTCTGCATCTGAATCTGCACATACTGTAGATGGTGTGACCTACATATGTTTTCAGACTCTGGGTGGCGTGTTTACTGTGCTGTACAACTCAGAGGAATCTTCAGCAGCTGCCTGGACTTGAGGACTGCAGGAAAAAGAACAATTCATTACACAAGGATTTTTAAGTTCAGTCAATTCTCCATAAACTTGTGCCAAACTCTAATGAGCCAAATGATTTCTCAGAAGCTGTGCTTCATTCCCTTATAAAAGCAGGTGTTTCTCACTTGGACCAGGTGTTGACATTGACATACTGGACATCTTCTGGCTGAGGTTGTTGGGTGCTGGAGTGTTGTTCTGTGGATTCTCCATGTGGAGCAGTGACCGGTGTCCTGGATACAGCTGACATGTTTTCATATATAGGATCAGACTTGGTCTGGTGGGGAGACAGAACAAACAAGGTGTGTGTGGTGGGGTGAGGAGGATTCATTATTTGTCTTTAGATCTCTCTCACACACAAGACAAACTGCAGTTTGGGGTCCTCTAATTCTGTAAATACCTGTCCACTCTGTGCTGGATCAGTGCTGGAGTTCTGAGTTTTCTTCTTCCTATATTGAACCATGTGGAATTAATGACACTAACTACTATCAATAAAAACAGAAGCCTCCACTTGTAGGAATAGAAAAGGACCAATTTAGATACAGGAAATACAAAACAAACTATGATGGATGAAGAAGAATTGATTTCAATATGTAGTTTTACCTTATCCACAGGCAGGCCAGAAAGACCAGGCTGAGGCAGACTACAGTGATTCCTATAGCTGCATTCTTAACTGATGATGATTGTGCTACAAATAAATATATAGAGAGAAACATTTTTACTATTGCAAAAATATATTTTATATCCTTTTTATTATAATTATGAGAAAAAAAAATATTGTACAGAGACTAACATTATTTTACGGGATCACATTTCAAAAGATTTTTGACGAGATCAAGCTGTCATGTTGATTTATGTATTGATACTGTGTTGTTCATGTTATAGGATTGTTACTACTGCAGGAAACTACAAAAAGTTTCCAACGTGAACAGTGAGATTTTAAAGCTCTACTCACATGTGACTGTGAGAGTTTCTTCAGGACTTCTGAGCTCCTCTTGACCTTTGACAGCACAGGAGTATTCTCCTGCATGCTGACTGCTGACTGGGTCTAGAACCACATAGTTCTGTTGGCTCTGTTTCTGGGTTACAACTTGTCTGTTCTGGTACCACATGTAGGTGGGGTTGTCAGTCAGAGGACAGCTGCTGCTACACACCAGTGTCACTCTCTGTCCCTCTGTTGCCATGGCAGCAGGAATCATCTTCAGTTTCAGGCCTGAAAGTCACAATGGTCATCTGTTGTTATGGTGGGCTTGTCATCAATTCATTGTTTTATCACTAAAGAATAAAATGTGGGTACAAACACTTGATCAATAACATACCTGTCACATATAAGGTCACACCAGGATATCCACCATATTTTTCTCCTTTCTGATTTGTGTGAATTCTGAATTTGTATTCAGCCGAGTCATTTTCTGTCAGGTTTTTGATTGTCATGGTGTGATGGTTCTGCTTGTTTTCCACACGACCTATATAGTGTGGGACCTCCATCAGTTTGATAGGATTCACTTGATTAGATGAGCTAGTCCAGTATGAATCTACCAGCTGATGACCAGTGGGGTGTGAATAATAACAAGAAATGTCCACAGATGAGCCGATCAGAGCACAGATTCTCCGTTTCAAATAATTCACTTTCCAGCAACTTGTAACCGAAACACCTGAAATATAGACGGAAAACTGAAAGTATGGACTAAAGAACATTATGTTTTAGTACTGATATATCCATTATGCAGCATGAAAATAGCAATTATTTGAAATAAACAGACAGTTTGATTAATACTCACACACTGAAGGGGAGCGGGGAACCTCTTGGCCTTGTACAACACAGTAGTAACTGTAATCAGGAGATCTAGGAACATTGTGCTGCTGACCTGTTCCATTGTAGTCTCTCATCCTGTACCACTTGAAGGTGGGTTTTGGGTCTCTCACAGTACAACTGGTACTACAGGTCAGTTCCGCAGTACGACTGGTGAGAGTCTTCACTTCAACATTCAGATCTGTTAAGATTATAAATACATATAGTAGGTCATCAATAATGTTGGCTGAACAACAGAAAATGGCGGTGATGTAGTGAATCACTCAAATCAAAAAGATGGCCACATATAACACTTGAGTCAAATGTTAGACATTTATTCATTGATAAAAAAAAAAAAAGACATCAACACTTGACTTTGAGCAGCAATGACTTGTGTTATATTTCCACTACAGAGCTCCCAGTACACAAAAAGTCGTAGCACCTTTATTCATCTCAAGTCAAAGTGCTGAAGCGTATTCCATTCCTCAGAAATAGTACTGTAATCTGACCTGAACCCAACATCTAAAATGAGTCTATTAAGTCACAAGTTTTCAAAGTGGGGCCAAAGTGGTGGCCTGGGGGCGGCCATAAAGGAACATAAAGATAATATGAAAAAAGTCTACACATCTGACCTGATGGCCAAGATTCAATGTATCCCCTGAGCAAGCAGGCAGGTTCTATTAGCTCAATGGGGAAAATAATTCAGCACTTGCTCAGGAAACCGGGTTCAAATCCGGTGTAGAAGAGGAAAGTTACATAGTGCAGCTTTAATGAATAAACAAAATAAAAATCATCAGATTCTCACTGCATTTAATTATTTTTTTTTACAATGGAAGTTTGATTGCAAATCGTTAAATAATAATATAAATATACTAATCATGTAAATCTCAGCCCTTAGAGAAACATAATGTAAACAACTAACTTGAGTAAACAAAGATGTGTCTAACCTCTGAAGTATGTGATGGAACAGGAGTTATTCATCAATCATTTAGGACACATTCTCCCATCAGCATAGGTCATTCTAACGCAGCTTGGATTGATAGAATCTGTGAGAAATAAATGACATGCAGTTACTGGAATGATTGAGACGAGAAGACGAGAGATGAGAAGTTAATATGTAAACCCTTATTGTAAAACATTAGTCAGAATACTTAATAAATTGTAATAGTATGATTTATTACAAGGAAAGTTACATTTACTTAGATAGCCTTTTACCTACCTATCTCAAACTATAATAATTAGCTACTGTACAGTATCTCCATTGTAAATAGATGTCACCACTCACTCACCAACTGTAACATCAGGGGCTTTGAGAGCTTCATGACCTTTAACAGCACAGGAGTAGATCACTTCTTCCTCACTGTTATCAAGGAGTTGGTACCAGGGAGACGAGTCCTCATAGAGGAACTGTCCATTCTTATACCACATGTAGGTGTGGCTGTCAGTCAGAGGACAGCTGGTACTGCAGTTCAAAATCACTCCCTGTCCCTCTCTCAATGGACTGTGGCGTCTGACACCAACCCGGCACAGAGAACAGACACAGTTCAGGCTTCAAAGCTCAATTTATTAAAGGGAAACTTAACAGTTCATGGGGGCATGCATCTCAGGCAAAAATAACTTAGGTTCTTCCCGCATCAGGGGTTAGTAGGGGGTAAGGGTAAACAGAGTAGGCTTCATGATCGCTCGTACATTGCCTATAAAACAAAAGAAACATAACATGAGCTTTGCATTCAACCATAGCATTGATCACTATTAACACTGAGAAATGAGTGGAGTGTATCGCTTACCGCCGGACGGTGTTTCCCCAGGGAGAGTCAAGAGTGAGTGAGCCTGAGTGAGCTGCCTTTGTAAACTCAGCCCAGCTGCCTTCTGATTGCCCAGCACGCAGGTGTCATCATTTCCAACTGATTGAGGATGCAGAGTGGCACGTACCGCCCCTCAATCAGTTGCCCTAGGCAACGGGGCTGTCTGAGGTGCTGGACTCTAGGCTCCTCACTCTGGCTCTCACTGTAGGAAAACTCACCTGACCGGCGGGACTGGAGCGAGGCTCCACACATCCCCCCCCTAAGCTCGCCGCTCGTGCCGGGAGCTTCAGGTCCTCCTTCCTCATAAAGGCGAGACATGGCATCGGCGTGTTGAATGGCTTTCCCGGGCCGATGCTCGACCTTGAAACGGTAGTTCTGTAACTCTAGGAACCAGCGGGTGATGCGGTCGTTCCGGTCCTTGTTAGTGGCCATCCACTTCAGCGGGGCGTGGTCAGTGATAAGGGTGAACTCTCGACCCCAGAGATAGTATCGAAGGTGGTGAATGGCCCATTTCACTGCAAGGCCCTCCTTCTCCACCGTTGCATAATTCCTCTCGTGTTTCAGCAGTTTTCTACTGATGAACGTCACCGGGTGTTCATCTCCGTCGATAACCTGGGACAGGACGGCCCCCAGACCCGTCCCGGACGCGTCCGTGTGGAGAATGAAGGGCTTCTTAAAATCAGGGGCCACCAGCACTGGCTCTTCACAGAGTGCCCTCTTTAGCGTCTGGAAGGCCCGCTCACTTTCCTCTGTCCATTTTACATGGTTTGGCAACTTCTGTCGGGTTAAGTCGTACAGAGGGGCTGCAACTGTAGCAAAGTGGTTAATAAACTTTTGATAGTATGACATTAAACCAAGAAACGATTTCACCTGCTTTTTGGTGACAGGGCGGGGCCAATTCCGTATCTTCTCGACTTTCCTCTCTTGTGGCTTCACACAGCCACGCCCTATGGTATATCCCAGGTAGTCTGTCTCCGTTAATCCCACCCGACACTTCTTGGCATTAGCAACCAGCCCTGCTCGTCGTAGGGCCCCCAAGACGGCTTCCAGGTGCAGCAGGTGGTCAGTCCAGGTGGCGCTGTGAATGACGATGTCGTCAAGATAAGCAGCAGCGTATGCCCGGTGGGGCCGGAGCACTCTGTCCATCAGGCGCTGGAAAGTAGCGGGGGCTCCGTGGACACCAAATGGGAGGACTGTGTATTGGAAGAGACCGTCTGGGGTGGTGAAAGCCGTCTTTGGTTTGGACCTCTCGGTCAGGGGCACCTGCCAATAGCCTTTGGTCAGGTCTAAGGTGCTGACGAATCGGGCGGGGCCTAACCGCTCGATCAACTCGTCCACCCGGGGCATGGGGTAGGCATCAAAGACGGAGACGTCATTGAGCTTGCGAAAGTCATTACAGAACCTTAGTGAGCCGTCGGGTTTCGGCACAATCACTATTGGGCTTGACCACGGGCTGAAGGACTCTTCGATGACACCTAGCTGCAGCATCATCTTGACCTCCTCTCTGATCGCTTCCCTTCGGGCCTCCGGGATGCGGTAGGGGCGTAGCCTCACCACCTCCCCTGGCGAGGTTTGGATATCATGCTGGATGACACTGGTTCGGCCGGGGAGGTCAGAGAAAACATCCCGGCTCCGACCCAGCATCTCCTTGATGTCCTGGAGTTGTGCGGGTGCGAGGTCCTCTCCTATGACGACTGGGGGGGGGGCCTGGGGAGAAACGGACGTTAACAGGGCCGAGGAGGGCAGAGGACCAGCCGGGGTCCATTTTTTAAGAATATTTACATGGTACAACTGTTGACCTTTCCGCCGGCCCGGCTGGCTTACCATGTAGTTGACAGGCCCCACCTTTTCCACGATTTCATAGGGTCCCTGCCACTTGGCGAGGAACTTACATTCACTGCTAGGCACTAGAACCAGGACCTTCTCGCCCACTTGGAATTCCCGGACGCGGGCTCCCCGGTTGTAGGTGCGACATTGGGCCGCCTGTGCCTTCTCCATGTGCTCCCGGACGATGGGCCAGACGCGCCTCGCCCTCTCCTGTAAGACGTCAACGTGTTCTATTACGCTGCGGTGGGGTGAGGGCTGGCTCTCCCACGCCTCTTTGGCCAGGTCCAGTAGGCCCCGGGGGTTTCGGCCATAGAGCAGTTCAAACGGGGAGAAGCCTGTGGACGCCTGGGGCACCTCCCGTATGGCGAACAGGATGTAGGGCAGCAGCTGGTCCCAATTCTTGCCGTCAGCTTCTACCAGCTTTTTCAGCATTTGTTTAAGGGTGTGGTTGAATCTCTCGACCAAGCCATCAGTCTGGGGGTGGTACACCGAGGTGCGGATTCGCTTAACGTTCAACCATCTATATAGTGTCGTCATTACCCTTGACATGAAACACGTACCCTGGTCCGTTAACACCTCCTCGGCGATTCCCACCCGGCTAAACAACAAGAAGAGCTCCCTCGCTACCGCTTTAGCTGTCGCGGCGCGTAACGGTATCGCTTCGGGATAACGGGTGGCATAGTCCAGTATCACCAGAATGTATCTGTGTCCTCGGCCAGATTTCGGCAGGGGGCCGACGACGTCCATGGCCAGGCGAGCGAACGGAGTGCCAATGATGGGTAGGGGGACCAGCGGGTTGCGTTGGCTAGGCCGTGGAGCTGACCTCTGGCACTCGGGGCAGCCTCTGCAGAAGTCCTCGACTGCTCGTTTGACCCCGGGCCAGTAGAAGCGAGCCAGGATGCGGTCATAGGTCTTTTGGACCCCCAGGTGTGCCCCCAGCTGATGAGTGTGCGCTAAAAAGAGGACTCGGGAGACATAATTCTTTGGAACCAACAATTGTTCAACGAGGTCCCCCCCCTTAGCTTTCACCCCCCTATACAGTAAGCCATTTTTTACCAAAAAATGAGGTGTTGCAAGTTCACTCACCCCCACGCATAGTTGGCCGTCTATGGCCGACACAGTCTGACGTGCCGCCTCTAGGTTGGGGTCAGACCACTGGGACGTAGCAAATTCACCCTTCGGGCCGGGGCCCCCGGCCTCGGCTTCAGGGAACTCAGCAAACGGGTCACCCTCCTCTGGTGTGGTGGACTTCTCTCCCTCCCTCCCACTGGCGGCGCCGTTGTCATCCCCCGAGCTCCCGCTCAAAGGCACGGCGGACATGGGCCGGAAAGCCGGACATGCGGCCCTGGGAGTTGGGCGACGACTTCGGCGTCGTCCTCGTCGGGGGGGCCCTGTACGCAGGCCGGGCGACCAGTACCGGTCGAAGATGACGCAGTCAGTCCCGATGAGTAGTGGTACCGGGAGGTTTGGGACGACGCCCACTGGAATGACAACGTCACCTCTGGGAGTCTGGACCCGGATGTGGCATACCGGATAGCGCCGCATGTCTCCATGTACACAGGTGACAGGTACGGTGGCGTCGCTGACCGGCCCCGCCAGGTCAGCTCGGACCAGGGTGACCACACTCCCGGAGTCGATGAGGGCGTGGGTGTCGACACCATCCACCTTCACCGGCAGGGTGGCGTGTTGTTGGCCGGCGCTTCCGGAGTGGAGACAGGGACGTGGAGCCTCGGAGCTCGCTGCAGACGGCATGGACACGTCTCTGTCTCGATCTGGGCAGGCCCATGAGATGTGGTCTGCCTGACCACAGACGTAGCACCTCCTCTGGGACTGGGACGCCCGAGGTGCTCTCTCAGTCGGGGTTGCAGGCTTCGGCTGTGGAGGGGTCGGCGTTCCTCTCCGACGATCTCGGCTGGGTCTCTCTTCCTGGGCGGGTTTCTGCGTCTCCATCCTTGTTGTCCTCAGCATTTCCGAGCTGACCTGGTAGTTCTCGAGCAGGGCCACGAGGGCATCTACCGAGGCAGGACTAACTTGGGACGCGTACTTACGAGCCTCCGGCGGCAATGAGCGGATACAGCGGTCAATTATAAGTCTTTCAATCCACGGGGGCTCCCCCGCACTGGTGAGCCAACTGCGAGTGAGTCGCGTTAGGGCCGCGACCTGCGGCCGCGGGGGCTCGGTAGCACAGTAGTTCCAATTGTGAACGCGCTGAGCCCTGGCAGGCAGGCTGTAGCCCTGGCTGGAGAATATGGCAGCCTTTAGCTTATTGTAGTCTCGGGCGTCGGCCAGGGAGAGATCTCGGCAGACGCGCTGGGCTTCTCCCGTCAGAAACGGGGCGATAATGCTGGCCCAGTCTACTACTGGCCAACGCTCCCGAGCAGCCGTCCGTTCAAACAGCTCGAGGTAGGCCTCGATGTCATCTTCAGGGCCTAATTTGGTCAGCACGTCACTTGGAGGGCGGGGAGCCGTAGCGTCCTTATCAATTTTTTTTAACAATTGCTGCACAGCATTTTGTAAGTCTGTTTGGCTCTTCAGCAAAGCTGTGAGCGCACTAGCATGTTCCATGATCTGTGTTTGGTGTGGGTCAGACTACCCGTATTAGCTCCACCATATGTGGCGTCTGACACCAACCCGGCACAGAGAACAGACACAGTTCAGGCTTCAAAGCTCAATTTATTAAAGGGAAACTTAACAGTTCATGGGGGCATGCATCTCAGGCAAAAATAACTTAGGTTCTTCCCGCATCAGGGGTTAGTAGGGGGTAAGGGTAAACAGAGTAGGCTTCATGATCGCTCGTACATTGCCTATAAAACAAAAGAAACATAACATGAGCTTTGCATTCAACCATAGCATTGATCACTATTAACACTGAGAAATGAGTGGAGTGTATCGCTTACCGCCGGACGGTGTTTCCCCAGGGAGAGTCAAGAGTGAGTGAGCCTGAGTGAGCTGCCTTTGTAAACTCAGCCCAGCTGCCTTCTGATTGCCCAGCACGCAGGTGTCATCATTTCCAACTGATTGAGGATGCAGAGTGGCACGTACCGCCCCTCAATCAGTTGCCCTAGGCAACGGGGCTGTCTGAGGTGCTGGACTCTAGGCTCCTCACTCTGGCTCTCACTGTAGGAAAACTCACCTGACCGGCGGGACTGGAGCGAGGCTCCACAGGACCAAGTATCACCTTCACCCGTAGCTCTACAGGTCACATTTTTATAAATGTTCATTAGAAATATATAACAATTACCATTTTGATTATTGAATGAATACATTTTAATCATGATACTATTACTACTACTGTACCTGTGACACTGATACTAAATGTTGATGTATCAGTGGAGTCTGCTGAGCACTGGTATATGTTTGCATCACTCTCTCTCACTTCATTGAGTCTGTGAGGTGACTGACCCCCTGCAGAATTCACTACATAACATGTAACATCAGACAGCGGTTCAACATTTAACCATTCTCTAAATAGTCCAGTATAACAGTTTGTGTTTGATGTGTGAGTGTGATGTGTACCTGGGCATGGCAGATCTACTGTCGATCCCTTCAAAACACACATGTGTGTTGTTTGTCCCAGGATTCCTGACACAGAATACATTACATTATAAGAACATCAGCACAGATCATCATCAGGAAGGAAGTCATACACACAGGTCATCAAAACATGACAGCACAGCCAAAGGCTGCATACATGAAGACAGTACAAGGTGATGTGGCACTGAGGTATGGTTTATCACCATCTGTAAGTGTACTGCCACAGGGTTGTGCTCCTGAGCCGCATTTAAACTCTGTGTTTAATTGGGCTGATTGGCCTCTGGTATTGCAGTGAGAGAGTTGTGTGTCACACACCTGCAGCTGCTCAAGGTCCATGTTCAAATGGTGAATTAAGACTGTGATTTACAATAGGACTATTATAGGCAGACTGTCTGTATTTACTGGCGTTTAGTTTAGTTCTGTTTACTGTTCTGAGACATTATAAATGCACATTGTGGCTTTCTTTCTGAAATGTCTGCTGACTCATTCATCCATTTCACATTCAAAACTGTTAAAATGACCTTGCTACTTCACTATCACTTACAAGCAAGTAACTGCTTATATTATATGTTTGAAGTGTTTGAAACTTTACTGTGCATTTGAATAACTGCTTCACCTTTATATAAATGAACTCCTAACTTAAAGGAAACAAATACGACAGCCAAATTCACAAACCTTCGTCAAAACATGTTGCATGTTCATTGTAACTTATTGTGATGGAAAACAAAAAAAATGCCATTAGTTAATAGCAACAAGTTGACAACAAATTCATGAACAATTTGAAAACAAATTCATACCTGAGACAGATAGGATCAAAGCCACAAACACACATCCAGTTCCAAACATCATGTCTGGACTGGTCCTTTGGTCTTTAGCTAGAAAGATAACTGACATTTGTGACAGATTACAGTAATTATAAAATACTGTGTTCATGGAATCCAAACATCCAAACAA
The DNA here is from genome assembly GCF_963280865.1 of Gymnoscopelus braueri. Taxonomy (NCBI): domain Eukaryota; kingdom Metazoa; phylum Chordata; class Actinopteri; order Myctophiformes; family Myctophidae; genus Gymnoscopelus; species Gymnoscopelus braueri. Next base: position 19,191,849 of record NC_137604.1, read on the forward strand.
GCATTATACCATTTGTTAAAATCAACAGCACTTTACTTACAGAGTATACTCCTTTATAAAGGGTGATACTTAGCTGAAGTTATGGCAGTTGACAGTGGAGTGTTGGATATAGAGTGAGACCAGTAGTTCGAACATACTGTACATATTTCCTCCCCTACGTGTTGCTACCTTGTCGTGGTGGGGAGGCTTGTGTGCCTCAGTGACCCTGAGGGCTATACCGGCAGGGGCTAGTCCCCTGGCAGGTTCAACCAAGCCGGGCAGGTCTCAGGATAGAGGACAGACGAAGAGCAGCACACCTGGCCCTCCAGGTTGGGGGTTGGGCGATGGGCTAACTACCCGTCCCCGGAAAAACAAACTTGTTACAGAAACCGAAACTATGGAAACTTCACCTCTGACTGACCGAAGCCTTTACTGACGACCCACAAGTGGGATGTATGAACCGCCTGAGGCAAACTCACCAGAGACCCCAGGTGGGGAATTGTCTGCTGAAGCTGAAGTCAAGAACGAGAATTGGATGCTGGAATGTCAGAACACTACACCAAACTGGAAAATTGGCTCAACTGACCAAAGAAATGCAACGTTACAACTTAAGCATTGTTGGGGTTTGTGAGAGCCGATGGAATACCTTTGGAGAAGTAACAACTGCCACTGGAGGAACCTTTCTCTGCTCAGGCAACCCCAAAGAAGAAGACCCCCACACACACGGAGTAGGACTACTCCTTTCAAAAGGTGCAGTTAAAAGCCTCATTGAATGGGAACCAATCTCAGAACGGATCATCACAGCCAGGTTCACATCAAAAGGACGGAATATCACATTCATCCAGTGCTACGCTCCCACCAACACTGCTGTCTATGAGGATAAGGATACTTTTTACCAACAACTCCAGGCTGTTTTCCAGAAGGCTCCCAAAAGAGACATTAAGATAGTAATGGGAGATCTGAATGCCAAAATTGGGAAGGATAACAGAGACTGGAGAGGAACAATGGGGAAAGAAGGACTGGGGCAGATGAACGAGAATGGGCTTCTCTTCGCCAGCTTCTGTGCCCTCCACGAGCTTGTGATTGGAGGCAGTCTCTTCCCACACAAACAAACCCATAAAGCTACATGGATATCCCCTGACCATCACACTGAAAATCAGATTGACCACTTTGCAATAGACAGGAAATGGAGGAGAGTTCTCCTGGATGTAAGAGTCAAGAGGGGTGCTGATATTGATTCCGACCACCATCTTCTTGTGGGAGAACTCAAAATGAAACTGGCAGTGAAGAAGAAAGAAGGAAACAGGGTCCTGAGAAGGTTTGAGACAAGGAAACTGAAGGATAATAAAACATGTCAAGAATGGGGAATCCACCTTCGCAACCGGTTCCAAGCCCTAGCAGAAGGAGAAAACATAAACAACAAATGGGAAAGATGCAAGATGGCTATCACTTGCAAATCCGTCCTGGGCTACAGAGACCCCAGAAGGAAAGACTGATCGAAGCTAGACGTGACATCAAAGCCAAACTCAATCGAGAGACAGACAACAACACCAAGAAACACCTCCGACAAGACTACCAAGAAAAGAACATGATGGTCCGTAAAAGCTGCAAGAGGGACAAGAAAGCACAAATGGAAGAGCTGGCCAATGAAGCTGAGGTAGCAGCTACAGACAGGAACGCTAAAGAACTGTACAGAATAACCTGTCAGTTGTCTGGGAAAAAACGGACCACAAGCCGGCCTATCAGGGACAAGCAGGGAAACCTTCTCACCAAAGAGTCCCAGCAACTCGAGCGCTGGAAGGAACACTTTGAAGAGGTCCTTAATAAGCCAGCAAAAAACTGAAGCTGGGCAGGGCACCAGGGAAGGATAACATCCCACCTGATGCACTGAAAGCAGACACCAACGCTACCACAGAGATCCTCCATGGGCTTCTAAATGACATCTGGGAAAAAGAGGAGATTCCCAATGACTGGAAAGAGGGGTTAATCGTCACAGTTCCAAAGAAGGGAAATCTCAGTGAATGCAAAAACTGGAGGGGCATCACGCTCCTCTCAGTCCCCAGCAAAATCCTCTGCCGTATCCTCCTAGACAGAATACAAGACCCACTGGACAAGATTTTCAGGAGAGAAGAAGCAGGTTTTCGTAAAAATAACTCCTGTACAGACCATATCGCATCACTCAGAATAATTGTCGAACAGTGCATTGAATGGCAGTCTTCGTTATTCATTAAAGGAGAATTCCGGACATTTTAAGTGTTATCTTTGATGTGTCGTTACTCACCTACCGACGTAAACAGTGGCATTGTTTATTTCCAGATATTCCCCTGTCGTCATATTTTCAACCTCCTCCGTTCATTTAGACACTTCGGCTCAGAAATAACCAGACAGTTAGTGAACCATTTACCATTTATTAACCATATACCATATTAACCATTACTCATATATGCAATAATGTTGCAATCAAGTTTGGCGGTGTGACTCTGCTCATGTGATATTAAACGATTCCTGTGCAAACATGACACAGATCTCCAATCACAACCCCCTGAGCAGAGCATAACAGTAGCTATAACACAACAATAATCATATAACAACAGTACATACAAAATATAACACAACATAAACAACATCAATTTAACCCTTAATGCATACCACCACCATAACAACCATCTATGGAACATCCCACCAACCAGAAGCCACAGGGAGGAGGCCGGGGAGGTGGAGGATTTTTTAACACTGACAGCTGAACGATCGCACTGACAGCTAACGCGTAGAATGAATAGAGAACTGAGGCTGCTTAAATGAACCTCCAGAGTTGCACTGTGGGTATGAGGGCGTGAGTGAGTTAACTGTAGCAAATGAGATGACAGGAGTTTGACACGTACTGACTTAAAGGAGTACGACTGAATTACTATACGAATGGGGGGGTCCGGGGAGTATGAATGAATATTATAAACATACTGCCCTCCGTGTCTACATGAACTATCGTGTCACTGGATTTCATTTAGACACTTCGGCTCAGAAATAACCAGACAGTTAGTGAACCATTTACCATTTATTAACCATATACCATATTAACCATTACTCATATATGCAATAATGTTGCAATCAAGTTTGGCGGTGTGACTCTGCTCATGTGATATTAAACGATTCCTGTGCAAACATGACACAGATCTCCAATCACAACCCCCAACACACGCTCACTTGCAGTGAGCAATACAGCGCCACACCTTAATCTATATGAGAATGTTTATCAGTTAAAGCATCGAAGTGACGCAATTTCATTTAAAACCCTTTGAACTAAATGAAATATGCTACATGAATTAACTATGTGAGTGTCAGCAATGACGCATTTCCTTTAAATGCATACCGAGATGCCCTTCACATCTAAGCCGATATTCTGCGCCAGCAGCGACTATTAGATGCACATTTTGGCAAAACACTACTGTGTTTTGATGTTAAAGGAAATAGACTATAAATTATGAATAACTATGTGTATAGACAGCAATGTCAAATTCCCTCTATATGATGGCAGCAATGCAAACCCTTCAGGCAAGTCACGCTCGCCCGAGCGGTGACCTGATATAGACGGAATATACTATTTAGTGATTATCAATAATAACCCTACCTTCTAGACCACCATTAAGCAACGTGAGACCCAACACGACCAATGCTTAATGGTGTACCATAATAATACCACTGTAGCAACGTGAGACCCAACACGACCATGCTACTAGTGGCTTACCATACCTTAGTGATTTACCACCTACCATTAATACCACTGTAGCAACGTGAGACCCAACACGACCATGCTACTAGTGGTTTACCACCTACCCTTAATACCACTGTAGCAACGTGAGACCCAACACGAGCATGCTACTAGTGGTTTACCACCTATCATTATACCACTGTAGCAACGTGAGACCCAACACGACCATGCTACTAGTGGTTTACCACCTACCATTAATACCACTGTAGCAACGTGAGACCCAACACGACCATGCTACTAGTGGTTTACCACCTACCATTAATACCACTGTAGCAACGTGAGACCCAACACGACCAATGCTACTAGTGGCTTACCATACATACCATTAATACCACAGTAGCAACGTGAGACCCAACACGACCATGCTACTAGTGGTTTACCACCTACCATTAATACCACTGTAGCAACGTGAGACCCAACACGACCAATGCTACTAGTGGCTTACCATACATACCATTAATACCACAGTAGCAACGTGAGACCAAACACGACCAATGCTACTAATGGTTTACTATTATCCTAATACCACATTAAGCAACGTGAGACCCAACACGACCAATGCTTAATGGTGTACCATAATAATACCACTGTAGCAACGTGAGACCCAACACGACCATGCTACTAGTGGCTTACCATGCCTTAGTGATTTACCACCTACCATTAATACCACTGTAGCAACGTGAGACCCAACACGACCATGCTACTAGTGGTTTACCACCTACCATTAATACCACTGTAGCAACGTGAGACCCAACACGACCATGCTACTAGTGGTTTACCACCTACCATTAATACCACTGTAGCAACGTGAGACCCAACACGACCAATGCTACTAGTGGCTTACCATACATACCATTAATACCACAGTAGCAACGTGAGACCAAACACGACCAATGCTATAGTGTTTTACCTGACCCCCGACCTGCGCTCTGGCAGGAGCAATTACTTAACCATACGACATCAATTATGCAACTCCTGACTTAATTCCATAATTGATTACACATTTTTAATTCTTTCTTTTGAGCTGAAAGAATTTCATCCGTATTTAACGGATATAACGTTCATAAGCAGCAGATGACCGTGTGAATGATGGAACCAAAGATGCTGCTGAGTTGCAGCACCAATCCGAAAGGAGTGAACAACTTGGGCAAGTCCACATCTGAAGCATCCTGCTTCCTGGCAGCGAACCAAGCCTTGACATGGCCCTCCCAACATCCGAACAAGGTTCATCTCCCCCAGGATTTAACCGCCGTTGAAGGTAGCGAGACATAGAAAAGAACGGACAAAAAGCGGTATCAGTTCTTACAATAAATGATATTCCATTAGGATGATAACTGATTAGGAGTGCTTAATTGAAACATGTGAGTTTTCAGTGCAAAGCAATGCATTTCCCATATCTAAGAACCCATAAGATGCTGATAGAACTAATCCAAACAATATCTACATTAGATAGTTCCTTTCTCCACTTAATAAAACTTAATCCGATGATTAATGTGACCTGCAATTCCCATTACTTCTCACAGCTAACTGCGTTCATTCGACATGAGCCGAGTGATCCACCGCTACTCTTGAGTCAAATCATGATTTAATTGATATTTCACAATATCACAACCCCAACGTGGAATGTAGCGATTTGAATATCCATGAAATTAGCTCAAAGCAACCATCCCAGACTACTTAAATATCCAAGATCATTAACAATCCATACCATTTGATATTATACACCTGAATTGTATAGACGTTGAATCCTTATAACATTGAGTGTGAGTGGATACGCAGATCAAGCAGTGAGCAGCCGACAAGGCTTTCAGTAGACTTAACCAGGATGAGTTTTAGATTTGATTAATGAATGACCTGCCTCTCATGGCTTCAGCAGAAGTAGATCCAGGTATACCACCGAGGTGATCTTGATTACTGCTGTGCAATGACCATGGCGCTGCAGTAAAAATGAAGACTGGCAGCAACCCAGAACCTGAAGATTCCCAGCATCCATGGTGGACAGAAGGTCATGCCATCATCAACCTTGGATCACCATAATGGGCAGTCGCTCATGAAACAGAAAACAGAAGCAGAATGAGATCAAGCAATGAACAAATATCCCTTACAATGACATGGTTAAGCTAAAAGAGAAGATAACATCCAAGTTAATTCATTCGTGTTTCATTAATATAGTCACAATCCAACCTAATGAATAATTAGTGCCATGTTATGACCTCTCAACGCGTGTGGTGGTACACAATAGACAGCTAACAGTAGCTTGAAGAGACGATAAGAAGCAGTGTAAAGTTTGAATGCTTATACCTCTCCAACCAAAATTCCAACCAGTTTTAAACTGAAACAATCATGAGGGGTAGCACCAATAAATAATGCTCACTACATACATCCAATGAAATAACACAAGCATAAGCTACCAGAAATGGAAACTAGCATTAGCTAGCATGAAACAAACAACCTGGATGCTATTAGCCCAGTGCCAAACACAACTCTGCATTGGGGAAATCAAGATAATCGAACGCCACATGGCTACAATGCACAAGCATCTCAGCATATGATTGCAAATAAGTTAGCCTACAACAATACTTCCAAGCATATTACTGAAGTGGGAAGATAAGCCGATGCACTGGAGCCGATGCACTGGAACCGCATGGTATAAAGACTCAGACTGAACTGAGTTTACTAGGAACAATTAGTGTCCACTAGGGTCGCAAACCCACAAGAAGGTACAATTACCCCAGTGTCACTAGAGGGCGCCAAACTATGAACATAAAGTCAGTTCTAATAGACAACAGCGCCTTAACACCTTTAAAATTTAAACCTATAGGACCTTAACCTTTAAACACTACTACCACCTTAACTTTAACGCTTTTACCACAAATAAACTTTACTCTTTAAACCTTTACCACTACTAATACTTTACCCTTTAACTTTATTCATTATTTAATACCAATTACCTAATAAACGTCCTTAGAGCCTTAACCTAGAACCATAACCTTTTAAGACTTAACTCTAAAACCTTTAACACTACTAATACTTAAAACCTTAACTACTAATACTTTAACCTTTAACACTACTAACACTTTAATACCTTTACCATCAATACTTAATACTATAAACAACCTTAGATATCCCACACAGTTTCTTCAGAAACAGTACTTCTAGTATAAGAACCTATTACACGGACCTTGGAAACAACTCTAAAAGAACTCGGTGGCAACAGTAATATCTAGTTGAGCATCTACAAACTAAAACCCCCATTATAGCTACCTGTAACTTAAGAGACAAATGAGTTGAATAACCTAACGAAATGATCAACAGCTTCACTGAGTGGATTATATACTTGAATATCCCGTTTAGTAAGTACCTACTTAACATAACACTGCCTAGTTAACATTACCATAATGCCTGCACAATCCACCATCCAGTTAAGAATCACTCTTGCCTCTTCACATTACTCTAACACAGTAGAATTAAACTAATCCTAATATACTATGAATGTGGCGGTTGCATGGACTACATTACCCATAATGCTTTGCTGAGAGCCACTTCCTGTATACTCCCAGCGTGATCTAGTGTGAGAGTGACGACACTAGCATAGACTCCCATAGATAGAATGGAATGCAGAAACGCTCTGACAATCTCAATGGAGAAGTTCCAATGTTAGGAACTATAGCAACCAGCTTTGCAGCGGGATCAAATAGTGACGGAACTCTCTCCCTCTATGGTTCTGGTTACTTCACGTTGACTCCTCAACAGTTTGTGTGTGAGAATGTGTGTGCGTTTAAACCAAACTCCGTCTGCATGGCCCGACGCTATTTAACACCACAAAATAATCACATGCACAATGACCTTTATCTCCATAATGATCACACACAGAGAAGATTAATAGCATCACCTGGCATGAAAGATCATTGAAGACGATCAGGAAATAACTGCAAGCAGCTTGGAAGTGGCTGTGTTCACAGAAATGACTCGCAGCGCAGATCCGCCTCGATGTCGACTTGAGTTGAAAATTACCAGGATACGTTACAGACTTACAGCAGCGACAATGAAACCATTGACATCCACTATGAACCACGCTGTTTAGCGTCGTGCCCCACCTGATCTTTCACCCAAACACAACTGCTATTCGTGATCAGAATGACACTCCTGCAGATGAATTCAATGACGATAACGAGCACGATCCGCGATTACTGGTGAGTTGCCTTAGACAGCTAACACGTAGCTTTTTTAACACTGACAGCTGAACGATCGCACTGACAGCTAACGCGTAGAATGAATAGAGAACTGAGGCTGCTTAAATGAACCTCCAGAGTTGCACTGTGGGTATGAGGGCGTGAGTGAGTTAACTGTAGCAAATGAGATGACAGGAGTTTGACACGTACTGACTTAAAGGAGTACGACTGAATTACTATACGAATGGGGGGGTCCGGGGAGTATGAATGAATATTATAAACATACTGCCCTCCGTGTCTACATGAACTATCGTGTCACTGGATTTGTCATAATGGGAGCGCGTGTCATAGGGAAATTCGTCTATTATAACCGATGCAAAGTTATTTTTTTCTCTACTACTACTCATTGTGGAGTCTGATGATAGTCAAACATGCAGTGAAAGTTCCTGAGAGGCTACCGCTAATGACGAACGAGCTAACGCTAGTTGCTTGTTTCTCAACATGGCAACACCAAGTTGCCAGGTTCTGGGAGAGAAACAAGCAACTAGCGTTAGCTCGTTCGTCATTAGCGGTAGCCTCTCAGGAACTTTCACTGCATGTTTGACTATCATCAGACTCCACAATGAGTAGTAGTAGAGAAAAAAATAACTTTGCATCGGTTATAATAGACGAATTTCCCTATGACACGCGCTCCCATTATGACAACGGAGGAGGTTGAAAATATGACGACAGGGGAATATCTGGAAATAAACAATGCCACTGTTTACGTCGGTAGGTGAGTAACGACACATCAAAGATAACACTTAAAATGTCCGGAATTCTCCTTTAACTTTGTCGACTTCGAAAAGGCTTTCGACAGTCTGGACAGAAACACCCTGTGGAAGCTGCTTCGACACTATGGTATACCAATAAAACTGGTCAACATCATCAAATGCATGTATGATGGATTCACAGGTCAAGTCATCTCAAATGGTAAGCTCTCTGACACCCTCCTCATAAAAACAGGAGTACGCCAAGGTTGCCTACTGTCACCCCTCCTCTTCCTAATCGCCATCGACTGGATCATGAAAATGTCAGTGGATGGTCAAAGGACAGGACTACAGTGGAACCCGTTTGAACATCTGGAAGACCTCGATTTTGCAGATGACTTGGCTCTGATCTCAGGAACACATGCACACATCCAACGCAAGACCACCAGATTACATGAACACAGCAAACAGTTAGGACTCAAGATTAATGTTGGGAAGACCAAGGTCATGAGGCTCAATACCAAATCCCATCAACCGATCACACTTGAGGAGAAACCCCTGGAAGATGTGGTCGACCTGGGAAGCAACATCAGCACAGATGGAGGAGCTGATAAAGATGTCGAGCTGCGCATCAACAAAGCAAGACACGCTTTCAGAACACTCCGACCTGTATGGCTCTCTTCCCAGCTCTCCAGAAACACAAAAATCAGAATCTTCAATTCAAATGTAAAGTCTGTCCTTCTCTATGGCTGTGAAACCTGGAAAACCACCAAATCAATCACTGATAAACTGCAAGTGTTTATTAACAACTGTCTCAGATACATACTGAGGATTTGGTGGCCCAACAAGATCTCAAATGTAGAACTGTGGAGATGCATGAAACAGGAGCAAATCAACACACAAATCAAATTTAGAAAGTGGGGATGGATTGGCCATAGAAAGGATCCGAGTAATATAGCAAGACAAGCTCTGGACTACAATCCTCAAGGCAAGAGGAAGCCAGGGAGACCAAAATCCAACTGGAGGCGGTCCACACTTGGTCAACTGACCAAGACGGGGACCTCCTGGCAAGAAGTAAAGAACATTGCGCAGAGGAGAGTGAGGTGGAGATCCATGGTGGACGCCCTATGCTCCCAAGGGGGCCAAGAGGATTAAGTCAAAAAGTACATATACTGTAGACTTGGGCTGACGTGCGACAACATAAAAAGAAGTTCCTTCCTCTTTATGTATTTAAAACTCTGATTTCACAGCCACTAATTATTTACTGTAAGTCGGCACTTATATCAAAAGTAACTGTCACGCAAAGTAACAGTGAAGTAGGCCTATAGTTTCTCGTTGTAATTACTTTAAATTTAGATGATTACTCAATTGCAGTATTTAAAGGAGATATATTGATTCAATTAACAGTTTGTATTATGTCATGCCTAGACATCCACAAGTTATACAGAGTATAGAGTACTAAAGTATGCAAAGTCTATACTCAGATAAGGGTGCAGTTTTAATGTATTAAATAGTACAAATTTGGCATATTTGTTATAACTCATTTAATGAATGACTGCAGACTGGTTTGACATTGTCAGTGATGAACATGAGATGCTGTGAAAATACTCAGCTGCATTTAAGGAGGAGCATTTAAAAAATGTGACCGCAAGGTAACTGAAACAACATTATGTTCTGTTTGATACAGTATGTCTGTGTGCTGGTAGTACTGCAGTGGTACATACATTATCATAACACTGGTTCTACCTTTTGTCCATCTCCATTTATTAAAAATGAAGATGCAAAATAATTGCAGCGAGTTGACATGCTGCTGGAGGAAAAAGAGGAAGAGGGGTCAAGTCTGCCCTGAGACAAACTATTTGCACTAAACATGTAGTGGCATCCTGCCACATTTCCTGTTAAACATTGTTAAAATAGGCCAACTACAGTAATTGATATTGCTGCATTTTTAACTGCAGATGATTGTGCTATAAATAAATAGATTGATAGATAAATAAATAAGTGTTGGGGACAAAGAGAGAGAGAGAGACAGACAGACAGACAGACAGACAGACAGACAGACAGACAGACAGACAGACAGACAGACAGACAGTGCATTCGGCAAATAATAATCACATTTAAAATGTAATAGTGTTGCTACTGCAGGAAAACAGACAACGATGACACCCTAAATGATAAAAATGAATACTTTTTGGAACAACAATTTCACAACATGTGTGAGAATGAAGATGCAAAATAATTGCAGCGAGTTGACATGCTGCTGGAGGAAAAAGAGGAAGAGGGGTCAAGTCTGCCCTGAGACAAACTATTTGCACTAAACATGTAGTGGCATCCTGCCACATTTCCTGTTAAACATTGTTAAAATAATAATGTGTGTGTGTGTGTGTGTGTGTGTGTGTGTGTGTGTGTGTGTGTGTGTGTGAGTGTGTGTGTGCGTGCGTGCGTGCGTGCGTGCGTGCGTGCGTGCGTGCGTGCGTGCGTGCGTGCGTGCGTGCGTGCGTGCATGCATGCATGCGTAGTATTTGTTGAAATCAATTATAAGAGTATAGGGGACCTACTGAAACTCAATTCATGTATTGACAAAATAAAAACAATACATGGATAATCTATGCACTGCCACAGCAGGAAGCATCATATCTTTGTACATATACAAAGTTTCAGTCAAAGTTGTTCTGCTTCTGAATCTGCACACATGGTGTGACCTGTACTTTTCCACACTCTGGGTGGTTTGTTTACTGTGCTGTACAACTCTTCAGCAGCTGCCTGGACTTGAGGACTGCAGGAGAAAGAACAATTCATTGCGCATAAATTTTTATGTGAAGTAAATTCTCCAAAAACGTTTGCCCTTGTGCCAATTATTTCACCCCTAATGATATCTCAAGTTGATCAGATTTGAAGAAGCTGTGTTTCATTCACTTACTGTACAAAAACAGGTGATTCTCACTTGGAGGTCGTTTTGAAGTTGACGGCTGCATACTGGACATATTCTTGTCTCTGAGGTGGTTCTTCTTCCTATATCAAACCAGTAAGGAATTAATGACACAAATTGCTATCAATTAAAACTGATGTGGCCATTTGTAGAAATTGCAAAGCAGAAATGTAGTTACAGTAAGTAAAAAATATATGATCAGTAAGAATTATTTTCAATCTATTTGACCTGATCCACAGGTAGGCCAGGGATAGAAAAACCAGGCTGAGGCCGACTACAGTAATTGATATTGCTGCATTTTTAACTGCAGATGATTGTGCTATAAATAAATAGATAGATAGATAAATAAATAAGTGTTGGGGACAAAGAGAGAGAGAGAGAGACAGACAGACAGACAGACAGACAGACAGACAGACAGACAGACAGACAGACAGACAGACAGACAGACAGACAGACAGACAGACAGACAGACAGACAGACAGACAGACAGACAGACAGACAGACAGACAGTGCATTCGGCAAATAATAATCACATTTAAAATGTAATAGTGTTGCTACTGCAGGAAAACAGACAACGATGACACCCTAAATGATAAAAATGTATACTTTTTGGAACAACAATTTCACAACATGTGTGAGAGTGAAATATGAAACTCTACTCACATGTGACAGTGAGAGTTTCTTGAGGACTTCTGAGCTCCTCTTGACCTTTGACAGCACAGGAGTATTCTCCTGCATGCTGACTGCTGACTGGATCTAGAACCACATAGTTCTGTTGGCTCTGTTTCTGGGTTAACTTGTCTGTTCTGGTACCACATGTAGGTGGGGTTGTCAGTCAGAGGACAGCTGCTGCTACACACCAGTGTCACTCTCTGTCCCTCTGTTGTCATGGCAGCAGGAATCATATTCAATTTCAGGGCTGAAGGACAGAATGGTCATTTGGTGTTATGGTGGGCTTGTTCATCACTTCACTGTTCACCAAAGAAAACAACTGAGAGAAGAAGAAAAGTAAAGTGTATCTTTATGTTCAAAGACTTTATCAATGCACCTGTCACATATATTTGAACTCCAGGATAACCAACATCTTTTCCTCCTGCCTGATTTGTGTGAAATCTGAACTTCTCTTCACCACTTTCCCATGTCGTAAACCAATATCCATCTAACAGCTGATGACCAGTGGGGTATGAATAATTACATGATATGTCCACTGATGAGCCGACCAGAGCACAGATTATCTGTTTCATATAATTCACTCTCCAGCAGCTTTCACCCTGAACACCTGAAACATAGACAATAAGGAAACTAAAAGAACATAGAACATAAAATGTTGAGTACTGACATATTCATTGTGCAGCATGAAAAGAGCAATTATCTCAAGCAAATCAGCGTGTTCATACTCACACATTGAAGGAGATCGGAGATCATTTTGGCCTTTTACATCACAGTAATAACTGTGATCAGAAGGACTGGAGACATGGTACTGCTGACTTTTGATTTTGTAGTCGCTCTTCTTGAACCATCGAAAGGTGGGTTTGGGGTCTGTCAGAGTACAACTGGTACTACAACTCAGTATAACATTCTGTCTGGTAGTAGTGCCCACTTCAACATGTAGATCTGTTCAGAAGATGAGTACATACAGTAGGTCATCAGTAATGTTGGCTGTAAAAATGAAGATTTCTACTGTGACTGGTGATGTAGCAAAGGAGCAAAAAGATCATACTGTACACAATACAAATGCCAGTCATTATTTCATAATCTTAGAAAAGACCTCAGACTTATCTTTGATTAGTCATGTTTTATCTTTCCACTACAGACCTCCCAGCATGCTAAAGATATAGAAACAATTACATTTGAATTCTCATTGAAATTATAATATTAAGCTAAAGTTCTTAAAAATGTTAATGAATTCCTCAGAAACTAGTCTGGAATTAAACCCACACCTATTTCAAATGAGTCTATTAAGCTCTCAGTTCCATCAACAATTTGGAGCCAGGGAGTTATTATGTATTTAGATACTATAGATACTGTGTAGTGTAAAAGTGACATTACAACCCTGGATAGGCCAGCCGGCCCTGGCGAAGATATGAGGTATATGCGCTCCACGAGATATGCTTTCTTCTTCTTCTACTTTTTTTCTCAGCCTAGCCAATGCCTTTGATTCTATAATACCTGCTCCTTGTTTGTTTGTCATGTTGTCATTTCTCTCCTAAGACAATTGTAGTCTGCTTGAGTCCACTCCACTATCTCACAAAATCATTTTTTTGATAAAATACCTGAGAATCTCCGGTCCCTGTATTTTTTCAGCATCTAATTTTAGAGTTGAGAATTTTACATTTTATTCAGTAGAATGCTGTCGCTTTCTCGATGAGTCTGATTAGTTACTAAAGGGGGCTGCCAAGTCTTTGTGTGGGAACTTTTATTTCTTTCAAAATGTTTTAATTACTGAAAATAGAACATGAATCCAACATGTTATTAGCAAAGATCATCTGTGAACAAAAAAAAAACATTTAATTTACACTGATGATACTGCAGTTCTCTCATATAAATCTGTGAAGCCATCAAAGCTGAACTTGTACTTTCAAGCTAGTCTCACATTGATGAGACAATCAGCTATATGTTTTGAAAGCCTCGTATCAAGTTGCATGGAGAGGCTTTCTAAAAAAAAGTTGAATGTGCAAGGGCCCGCTAGCCGCGCACGGGGCTCTAGCGAGGGCTCGCTTATTTTGGGGTACCAAAATCGTGGGATAAAAATTTCCCCAAAAAAAGTAACAAAAAACATTTTGACTCCCCTGGGAGCCTTGGGACCCCCGCGAAACATCGCGGACCCCCGTAAAACATCGCGGACCCCCGTAAAACATTGCGGACCCCTTCGTCTGTTTTTTTTTTTTTCATGAAGGTTGTTGCTTGTTTCTGGCGCACATCTGGCAACACTGACCTGTCTGCTTGTCCGCCCCCCCAACGTGGCAACCCAGATGCCGACTCAGTGTTTTTGTTTCCTCCGAGGTGGAAAGACTGGTGATGCGAGGTTAGTGGTGTTGTTAGCGGCTGCGTTGAGACACTGGCGTGTTTTAATGTTTTGTGTGGGATGTACATGACATATTAGCGTGAGTGTGGTGTGATAGAGAGACATGAGCAAAGTGAAAGCAACGGCGGGGGTTGAAGCGAAGTGGTCGCGTGTGTTGTTGTTGTTGTGGGGAGATTTCAATGGCGGCGGCGTCGTGTTGGCTCGCGGTGCTTCGGTGTCGCTCGGCGGTGGTCGGTGGCGGTGCTCACGCTAAAGGGAACAAAATGGTGTACCCGTAATGTTGTCCGGCTCGCTGTGTTTCGGTTGCGCTCGGCGGTGGTCGGTGCTGACGCTAAGGAACAACATGGTCGACCCGTAATGTTGTGAGTTTGTGCTGGCCGCAATTAATTATGCTCCGAGGAGGCAAATGTGTGGTGAGCAATGAAAAGTAGCCTACGCCACCCGTAAATTCATTGCGCGCGTTGTGGCTTGTGTTGTTAGTGACATGTGATATGTTGTTGTTGTGTTTAGAGCGAAACAATGACATGGCAAAATGATGGCTTTTCATCTCTCCAATGTAATATAGGATATATGAAGTGGGATTCCCTGCTTCGTCTCTCTCTTAGTCTCAGCTAAGGGGTCCTTGGCCTGACATTTTTAAGATATGGTTTAACAAAATACAGTGAACCTCACACCTTAGGGATTGTAAACAATTAGTAACTGGAATAAACAAAGATAATTGTGTCATGTGATAGAACAGGAGTTATTCATCAATGATATAGGACACATTCTCCCACCAGCATAGGTCATTCTAATGCAGCTCGGATTGACAGAATCTAGGAGAAATAAATTACATGCAGTCACTGACATGATTTTCACAAACACATTATGTGAACACTTATTGTAAACCATTAGTCAGAATAGTTAGTGCAGTACGTGGCACCATTTATAAAAATGAAAGATATATTTTGTTAGCTATCTACCTCAAACTATTAAAAAAACAGCTATTACAGAATCTCAATTATAAACAGATTTGATAATGTCACCACTCACCGACTGAAATATAGGGGCTTTGAGAGCTTCATGACCTTTAACAGCACAGGAGTAGATGACTTCTTCCTCACTGTTGACAAGGAGTTGGTACCAGGGTGACGAGTCCTCATAGAGGAAATGAGGCGCAGTTTATGGAGCTAGTTCAGGCCAGGCAACTCAAGGGATTGGGGCAACCGATCAGGTGACTAGGTCACATGCACTTTTCCTCCTGATCGGGTGGTTATAGGTACTGCTCTGTTACCTGCTCACTCTGGCTTCCCTGTCTTGCTAAGCTGACGTGTGTCACTGCTGCTGCTGCTGCTGCTGCTATTGCTGAGATCTGCTACCGCTGCTCGCTGCTTACCTGCTGCTGCCCATGAAAGTCATATACTCATCATCTCCTGGTCGTTCGTACTCCTCGCCATGTCCTCCTCCTCCACGGACACGGGGAGCGAACGGGGTGCGGAGGAAATTCCGGACACCGGGATCGCGACCCTTCCCCCTGGGGGCATCCCGGGTCCCCCGGCCAAAGAGATCGACTCTGCGTCCGATCAGCGGCGCCTAGTTCCCGGCTGGTAGTCCAAAAAACAGCTGGGTACATATGTATGCTGCTGACCATGAATAGTCTCATATTGTTCATGTAGGTGGTCATACGGCGTCGTTGTTCCTTGGTTGATGGTTGTAATCATAGCTACTCAGCTGCGTGCTACTGGTTCTAATCGTGGTATTACTTTCTTTACTTAAGTAAAAAACTAAATTAAATTATGGCTAAATTTCTTGCTAAACGCTCAGCTCAAAAGCAGTAGCGTTCGTCATTGATCGATATCAGTATGGTCAACTAGAGTGTAGAAATAGAGTAACGACACGCTTGATTCCACCGCAAAGCGGGCTCCTTGAGCTATAGTTCCAAACATTGAGTTAGACGGAGCACTTCCGCATTCCGGTTATAGTTCCAAACAATGGGACTGCCTCATTGAGTTAGACGGAGCACTTCCGCATTCCATTCTTACAATGGGAGTCGACGCTAGTGTCAGAACTCTCTTTATGGCACTGGTTTAACGGTAGTTCACCAACAGTGTTGCTTAAATTGCTATGTTTCTTATCGTAAGTAACGATGGGCTCGGGGTTCTGTTATGGTCCCCAGTTTAGCGTGTATTTGTTCAATGGAGTTCACTTTATCTCAAGATTTGGGTTTCTAGACCTGGCTGCTTGCTTCTCTCTCAAGAGATGGCAACACCAATCTGTCGATCACAGAGGAATGGATGGCGTTCGCGGTGCAGGGAGAGAGGGAGAGAGATAGAAAAGGCATGGCGTCACTTTAGTGAGTTGCTTTGCTCGTTCTGGCTCTAATGTTCAGATTAATATCTTATGTACTGGTTAAAACACGGATGTGCTCAGTTGGCTGCATCTTGCTTAATTTATAGTTTAATATATTTATGGATAGTTCAGTGGCTTCTTTAGACGGTACTCTTATTCTGAAGAGCTTGTCCACCAGATGTTGTATTTGAGGCTTATAGTTGATGACCGAACACATCTCTACCCAGGCGGATGAGAGATGAGAAACTAACTTGTGAGATAGTGTTCAAGAGTAGGTTCGCACTGCAGCTTAAATGTTAATGTTCAGCTGCTAGAACTCATTGATAATGATTTACCATGAATCTATAGGATGTTCTGTTTCGGCGCTGGGCTGGAATGAATGAACTATTACGTTATGGGATAAAAGGGTAAGCTTTGTTCCGTATTCAGCTGTCTACTCTATGATTGGTTGATTTTCTGGTGTAAACTGGGAATTGTAGTCTCTATATTTATCATTTTATGTAGTCTGCGTGGTAAAATACTTTTCAATCAGGCTGAATGGCATAAGATGGTAAGTAATTATAGTAAGCCACAGCAATTAAAGTATTATATTTATAAAAGTATTAATGTTATGAACTTACTTGCGATTTGCAAATGTGAGTAAAGCAGCAATAATGCATGCAAGTATCAGTGTAGGATTAATAAATGTGCAAGTCTAGTTGGTGTTAAATATTATAGGTTACGGGTCCGTTCGGATTCAATCATCATTTAGCAGTATTTTAATCAGAAGGCTGCGAGTATGTTGTAAGGATGTGCATAGCTCATTCTATGCTTAAAGCAGTCTGTAGTTGTGCAGACTGGCATTATATCGTGTTATTTATTTATGGACAGATAATAGGGGTAGGGATGATTTATCTCCATGTGCCGATGGTGGCTATAGTTATTTACCTCTCGTATAGCTATAACTGGTATCTAATTGCAGAGTAGGAAAAATGGCATGGTAGAGTTGTTGTAGCACAGGCTAACACAGTACGTTTGCTTCTTGTGGAAGCTTTAGATTGTCGTAGCACAGGCTAGCACAGCATGTTGCTTCTTGTACGGAAGCTTTAGATTGTTGTAGCACAGGCTAGTCAGCATGTTTGCTTCTTATGTGGAAGCTTTAGATTGTTATAGCACAGGCTAGCACAGCATGTTTGCCTACGTGGAGGCCGAATTGTTAGCAAAAGCTATCTCAGCATGCCTTGCTACGTGGATAGCCCTGGATTGTTTGTAGCACAGGCTAGCATAGCATGGTTTGCTTCCTACGTGGAAGCTTGAATTGTCTTAGCACAAGCTATCTCAGCATGCCTTGCTACGTGGATAGCTCTGGATCGTTTGTAGCACAGGCTAGCATAGCATGGTTTGCTTCCCACGTGGAAGCTTGGATTGTTCGTAGCACAAGCTAATTCAGCATGTTTGCTTCTCATGTGGAAGCTTGGATTGTTGGTAGCACAAGCTAAACACAGCATGTTTTGCTTCCCATGCGTAAAGCTATCAAATTGGTTGTAGCACAAGCTAACTCTGCATGCTTATGTAGATAGCTCTGGATTGTCGTAGCACAAGCTAAACACGGCATGCTTGCTTCCATATGGGAGGTTCATGGTATATAGAAAAGTTGGTTGTCAAGTGATGTTGTCATGTTAGGAGCATCAAGAGTTCAGAAGTAAAGTTTGCAACAGGATAGATAGTGGGGCTTCAGTAGAGTCAAGATATCAGTCATTTGTCCATGTTGGCTGGTGTGCACCAATTAAATAAAATTAAAAATATAATAATATTTTGCCGCGACATATCTCGCTGGACGGATAAAAGAGGGACTCCGATGCTGGCTGCTCCTGTTATCAATAGTTACACTATGTTGATGGGCTCTTTGCTTGTCTCATGCTTATCAAAAGCCGGGTGACTGGAAGTATTTGTCCCCGTATAAAAGGCGCTGCTGTATCCGCCGAGTGGGATGCTCACGGCATATTTAGCACCACATCACGGTGTGTTCATCACTGGTGTCGAGTGTTGCAGCGCAACCAGCAGTTTGCGGTGTGCGACTGACTGTGTCAGGATTTGAGGCCACTCTCGCACATTGACGTGCAGCATGCGTCCCCACACATCCACAAGTGAAGCACGCACGCTTCACCGGGGATGTGTGAGTGGCTTCAGGAAGTAAATTCCTGTCCCAGCGGTTTATAACGGCGTCATCTCGTCCAGGGTGGCTTACCATGGTAATTGCAAGGATAATTCTGCTTCTGGTTCTAGATTCCAGGTTGAGCTACCTACGCTCTTGGCGGCACTGTGAGCTCTCAAGGCAGCGTGAGAGAGCTGCTTGAGATGTGGGCTTCTCAATGTTCTCAACACTATGCTGCATCATCTACTGTGCGGGCTAGCACAAGGCTCTCAAGGCAGCGTGAGAGAGCGCTTGAGATGTGGGCTTCTCAATGTCTTCTCGGCACCTATGCTGCATCATCTACTGAGCTGCCTAGCTTGCTGTTAAAACTCTGCTAAATCAATTCTGCCAACCGTCTGGCTCTGTTGGGCCGATCCAGACTTGCAACAGATGGCATTTCGTGCTAAATATATTAGGCTATGGCTGGAGAGGGATATCGGCGTTAGTTAATATTATTCACATGTCTAATAATCTGCGTCAAGCTCTGCAAGCTATAATTTAAGCTTGTATACCGTATTTTTCTGCATCAACTGCTATGTTGCTAATATGCGCCACATGGCGTTTAACCAATTTAGACCGAGGCCGATTCTAAAATCTCCTTCTAAATCTGACTAAGTTCTGGAAACTTCAAATAGTTAAAAAAAAATATATATATAAAATGCATGTTGCTATACGGTAAATGGCAACATGAACCCAAAATGGGTTAAATTGGTCATAGGATGGCCGGGCTAATCCAAAATTGCAATAACATTGTGTTTGTCTCTCCATCTGTAGGCCTAAACTTGAACTGGTTCACTGCAAAGCTGCGAGATCTGCTCAAGCTGTGGGCTTTCTCCATCCTCCGTATTGGTGTAGCAACACCTGCAGCGCTGCTTGTCCTTCCGCTTCTCTTAAATCTATAGGGCAATGGTCCTCAGGAGCTTACGTAGATATTGGTTAATAAGGATGACATTCTGCAGGCTAAAAGCTCATGAGTATGAGCGCTCTCGCTGGTCTATCGCTAATTCAATAAATGCTGCTCGCTTTAATTACAACTCGGGTGGATTGCTGGGGATTTAGTTATTGGTGACTTCATGGCGTTAAAATGTTGGGCTATTTAATATGTTGGGTTTTAAAAATGTTGGGCTATTTATGACTATACAGTCAGGCTAATATATTATATATATATATAGTACTGATTCAGATGTTAAGTAAAGATAGCACGTCTTTACACACATAGTCAGTACACTTTATTTATTATGGATGATAAACAATAGTTATCATTCATCATAGGATGACTCATTTATATATATATATGTGTATATATATATATAGCAGATTTCTTTGAAAAAGAAATAAATATAGAATGTCCTCTTCGAATCCGATTTGGTGCGGCACAGCTGTGGACTCCATATTAGGATATCGTCTAGGACTCCTGAATTCAGGGATCAGCAGGTACCTGGATTCATCAGGCTTGTTGAACACATGGATGCATGCAGCATTTGTTTAAGTAAACTTAAAAAATTTAATGTTGAGGAACACTACCATGTTAGTAAGAATCAAGTTATGGAGCTCCACCATTCTCACAGATGGTTGGTCCGGCGTCAGGCTCTGTGCTCCCAAGCAGTTTTGGGGGTTCTTGCTGTTTTGGGGGTTTAATTCATTCCCTGTAAATGCTAATTGGCATGTAACATTCATTAAAATGTTATCCTTACAGGGAATGAATGGATTCAGAGGCCTGACGCCAAACTATGCTTCCTCTTGTTTCTATACCATGCTCAAGCTTGCAAATATATATTGCTAATAAATATATATTCTAATCCAATCTAAGAGTTGTCTGACTGAAATGAGGCGCAGTTTATGGAGCTAGTTCAGGCCAGGCAACTCAAGGGATTGGGGCAACCGATCAGGTGACTAGGTCACATGCACTTTTCCTCCTGATCGGGTGGTTATAGGTACTGCTCTGTTACCTGCTCACTCTGGCTTCCCTGTCTTGCTAAGCTGACGTGTGTCACTGCTGCTGCTGCTGCTGCTGCTATTGCTGAGATCTGCTACCGCTGCTCGCTGCTTACCTGCTGCTGCCCATGAAAGTCATCCCACCCGCCTCCCCGGCATCCACCTGTAGGCTCTGTTTCTAGATCCCCATGGGGGTTTAATTCATTCCCTGTAAATGCTAATTGGCATGTAACATTCATTAAAATGTTATCCTTACAGGGAATGAATGGATTCAGAGGCCTGACGCCAAACTATGCTTCCTCTTGTTTCTATACCATGCTCAAGCTTGCAAATATATATTGCTAATAAATATATATTCTAATCCAATCTAAGAGTTGTCTGACTGAACTGTCCATTCTTATACCACATGTAGGTGTGGCTGTCAGTCAGAGGACAGCTGGTACTGCAGTTCAAAATCACTCCCTGTCCCTCTCTCAATGGACCAAGTATCACCTTCACCTGTAGGTCTATATACTCACATTTGTATACATGTTCATTAGAAATACACAATTAACAATTAGATTATTTCATTAATACATTTCTGGCATTGTAACTATTACTGTACCTGTGACATTGAGACTAAAGCTTGAAGTGTCAGTGGAGTTTGTGCACTGGTATATTTAAGCAATATTACACGAGAGGGTGTGCTTTACCGTCATTATTAGCACGCCTGTGATGCGGTCAGGAACGAGGCGTCAGCCGAGTTCCGCCGCGATCACAGAAGTGCTAATAATGTAAGGTAAAGCACACCCTCGAGTGTAATATTGCGATTATACAACAGTTACCAACAAAACACATCCAAATGTATTCATATTGTGGGGCAATTCATAATAAAAAACATTTCGCTTATCCGTTTCCCTGTAAAGAGAAGAGTTTGTTTGACTGAGACAAAATAGTCCCTGTAACAGCGCAGCACTCCGAGTCATCGTCTCATCAACACAGCTGATTCCAGTAGGCTATATGCTCCGTCGTACGATCGTGTTACGTGGCCAAAATAACTGATCTACAAGCTCACAACGCGTCAAGATGGCGATGCGTTGTGAACTTGTAGATCGGCTATTTTTGCCGTGTGATACCTTCGTACGATAGAGTATAACATACACTGGACTGTTAACGAAATGGGAGTAATTTTACTTTAACACAGGAGGATATTTATACAGTATGGATGTTACCATTGAAATAATGCACACTTTTTTCCAGTTATTCCTTTTATTATAGGATTTTAGGCGATTTAGTGTGCTCTCTTCTAACCATTGATCAACCGTAAGTCCACCAAATAAGTCAAAATTAACAACATAGTCCATTTTGCGTAGCTGTTTGTTCTCCGGTGGCGGCGGTGGGTACTGTCTGTTTGTTTTCCTACCGTGGGACAGCGTGACTTCACAGCACAGCTGTGCGATATATGGTCTAATCAGGTGCGGACTGCAGTGCGGAGTGATTTATTTAATGTGATTAGGCCCGTGCTATGATGCTGGTTTGAAGCACGGCTAGAAAGCTATTTCAGCCAATCAGATTGCTTGGTCGGAACTACCTGTTGTATAATTTTGCATCACTCGCTCTCACTTCATCGATTCTTTGAGTTGACTGACCATCTGGAGAATTGACTATATAACAGAATATCAGACAGCTGTTTGCAATGAAACAGTTCTTTAAATTGTCTAGTATAGCAGTTTGTGTTTCTTATGGGATGTGTACCTGAGCATGGCAGATCTACTGATGATCCCTTCAAAACACACATGTGTTTTGATTGCTCCACAATTCCTGACACAGAATGCATTACATTATAAGAACACCAGGACAGATTTGAATCAAAACATGACATCACAGCAAAGGCTTCATCCTACAAAGTTATGTGGCAGTGAGGTATGGTTTGTCATCATTTGTAAAGGACCGTCCACACTTCACGCCAAGAACGGTAACATGTCACGGTCAACACATCACTCACATTTACAGAACGTCATTGTTCATCAGTGTGGATGCTCACATAATTATCGTTATACAGTAACTATCTTCATAGTTATCATTGTCTCTGCCAGGCTGGACATGGGGTACATGTATCAGTCAAATTTCTTCATATTCCATTCCAATTGGCTATGACTGACTGCCAAAGTTTGCGGGCCCTGGGTAGGCAACCCGGCCTGGCGAAGACCTGCACTCTGTGGAGTTCACTTTTCTAGTTCTTGATGTGAACTTCCTTTTAGTGTAAGTGTAGAGCCGACTGAGTTGTTACACAACTGCTAAACCTCCACCTGCAAAGGGTGAATTACGACTGTGATTTACAAGAGGACCGTAGGCTTACTGTCTGCGTTAACTGGCCTTAGTTTAGTTCTGTTTACTGTCCTCAGATTATGTATAAAAAATGCATGTGGCTTTCTTTCTGATCTGTCTGACAAACACGCACGCACGCACGCACGCACGCACGCACGCACGCACGCACGCACGCACGCAGGCAGACAGACAGACAGACAGACAGACAGACAGACAGACAGACAGACAGACAGACAGACAGACAGACAGACAGACAGACAGACGGACGACAGACAGACAGACAGACAGACAGACAGACACACGGACACAGGTGAAAATACAGCAACAAATTCCTACCTGAGACAGACTTGAGAATAGCCACAAACACACATCCTGTTACAGCCAACATCATCTTTTGGTTTTTAGCTAGAAAGATGACTGAGTAAAAACATTCATGACACATCTTGATTAGAAAATACTGTGATCATAAATTCCACCTATAAAAACTAACATTAAACCATTTCTTAAAATCAACAGCACTTTACATAATGGGTAATGGATGATAATCTTTTGAGACTGAGACCAGTAATTCACACATATCGCTTGGGTTGTGACAACATGGAAAAGACTTCCTTCCTCTTTATTTTGAAACTCAGAGTTCAATTATGCAATAGCCAAGTGTTTAATGCACATACATACACCAACATAATAATAACCAATAATATATTCCCCTTTTTTCATGGGCGCAACCCACATACTCCTGTGCTGCTCATCCCACAAATGCATGTTCCTTACAAATGGGGCTCCATTTAATAGGGAAATAGACAGGTTTTCCAACAATATAAAAGTTATTGGCTAGAAGCATTGTTACAACAAATAATGCACCAAACACACATTTCAGAAGTTTATATACAGCATTTTCAAAACAATGTTACAAGATTGTTACAATTACCGTATATCAAATAACATTCTCCATCCGTTCCTCCATCCCTCTTTCATATCCATCCCTTACACCATCCATCCCTCCATCACTTCCTCCATTCATCTGTCCCTCCCTTGCTCAACCATCCATCCCTCCATCCCTTCCTCGATCCCTCCATCCATCTCACTTCCTCCATCATCCTCCCCTCCATCTTTCACCCATCTCTCCCCGATTCATGCTCCATCCGTTCCTCCATCCATCCCTTACTTCCTTCCTCCATCCCTCCCTCCCTCCCTCCCTCCCTCCATTCTCATCCCCTTCCTACACTCATTCATTCATCCATCCTTCCATCTCTCCATTCATGCTTCCTTATCCAGTGTGACATCATACATTCTCCTGCGCTGTTTTGAGATCTACCCGACTAACTGTTGTCATGGCTTCTCTTCTGGGTTTTGTATGGACCAGCTGCTCAATTCTCATATAACAACCAAACGCTCATACTGTATCAATAGCCAAAGCCACCCGTCCCAGGCCACCAACAACTCCTCCCTCCAAAAAGCATTTCCCTGCTGGATGTGTCAATGTGCTCCCCTTTGGGGGGCATGAAATACTAATTAGTTAATTAAAGAGTTAAGATGACAGGAAATAAGAATAAGTAAAATAGAAAAATAAGAGATTTCTTCAGTACAAGAAATTAATAGAAAATCTCAGTAGGTATGCTTGTAGGCACCTTTGCAAAGATCCAACTAAACCAAATAAAACATCATTAAATATGGTGGATAATGTTTTCATATCCTGCAAAAGGTCCCTGTACAGGTACTGTACCTACAACCTGAATGAATTTAGCACAATTTCATCCAAGCTGCTGCTCTGTGGGTTCTCTCTGTCCTGAAGTTGTAGGGGTCATCTCCATGGCTACAACGTTGTAATAATCAGGATCAGAGACTGACTGATGGAGAAAAAATAAATGTCAGATTCAATCTACTATTCAATCATTGATCACCCCACCATCTCTACACCCTTTTTCTTTCTACATTTCCTTCTTGTCAACAATGTAGATAAATGCTATAGGTAGGCTGCTTACTTTTTATCCCGCATACTGTAGTTACTTTGTAGCAGAGCTTTGTTCTCCTACTACTCTAAACCCTCAGCCTTATTGTTAAACAAATGACCAAGGTCACTTACCGGGCCTTGTACTATTAGTCAAGTGGCTTACAAAATTACCGTAATGAAGCGGATAAAAGGGCCAAATACAGAAATACAGATACAGAAATCTCCATATATGGGCATATCAGTCAGATCAGCGGTGCGACGGAGGTGTGAGGGCCGTGTAGCGACCAGAACCTCTATAGTTTTAATATATTAGCACAAATTTTACAGCTGTGAATCTTTCTTTTACTTTTCTCTTTTGTTGCTCTCTGCAGGACGCATGCAGGCACCCATGCAAACGAACACACATAAATTCGCATTCTGTAAATACCTGTCCAGTCTGTGCTGGGTCAGTGCTGGAGTTCTGAGTTTTCTTCTTTCTGTATTGAATCGGTAAACAATAATCACTGAAGCCGAAATCAAAACAATAAATAAAGATAAAAACTAGGGTGGATAAACATGAATTTAAATATTTTTTACCTGATACACATGCAGGCCAGAGACAGAAAAACCAGGCAGAGACCGACTGTAGTGATTCTTATAACTGCATTCTTAACTGCTTCTGCTGCTGTAAAGTAGAAATATAGATATTAATTATAATTAAACGCCCCAAATCTTTATTAAACAGTTACTACAGTATTTTTTGGAATGATCATAATTTATGGTTTCATTCATAATAGTACTGTAAGTACCCAAAAAGTATGATCATGCACTAGCATGATCATACTTTTTTGGTACCTGACTAACAGATTATCTTTACAGGATCACATTTGGAATAATGTTTGGAGAGAGAGTAATGTTGAAAAGAAAAAAAACCACATGATCAAATGTATTGTACTTGTACTTATACATTTTGGATCCTCAATTTCACAAAGTTTTCCAACATGAAATATTTTAAAGTTCTACTCACATGTGACAGTAAGAGTTTCTTCAGGACTTCTGAGCTCCTCTTGACCTTTGACAGCACAGGAGTATTCTCCTGCATGCTGACTGCTGACTGGGTCTAGAACCACATAGTTCTGTTGGCTCTGTTTCTGGGTTACAACTTGTCTGTTCTGGTACCACATGTAAGTGGGGTTGTCAGTCAAAGGACAGCTGCTGCTACACACCAGTGTCACTCTCTGTCCCTCTGTTGCATCAGCAGCAGGAATCATCTTCAGTTTCAGGCCTGAAAGTCACAATGGTCACAATTGTTATGCTGCTTGTCATCAATTCATTGTTTTATCACTAAATAATTAAATGTGGGTACAAAGACTTGATCAATAACATACCTGTCACATATAAGGTCACTCCAGGATAACCACCAATTCTTCCTCCTTTCTGATTTGTGTGAATTCTGAATATGTATTCAGCTGAGTCATTCACTGTCAGGTTTCTGATTGTCATGGTGTGATGGTTCTGCTTGTCAAAGAATTCCACACGACCTATATAGTGTGGGACCTCCATTAGTTTGTTAGGATTCACTTCATTAGATGAGGTAGTCCAGAATGAATCTACCAGCTGATGACCAGTGGGGTGTGAATAATAAGAGGAAATGTCCACCGATGAGCCGATCAGAGCACAGATTCTCCGTTTCATATAATTCACTTTCCAGCAACTTGTACCCTCAACACCTGAAATATAGACGGGAAACTGAAAGTATGGACTAAAGAACATAATGTTTGAGTACTGATATATCCATTATGCAGCATGACTACAGCACTTATTTGAAATAAACAGACAGTTTGATTAATACTCACACACTGAAGGGGAGCGGAGATCCTCTTGGCCTTGTACAGCACAGTAATAACTGTAATCAGGAGATCTAGGAACATTGTGCTGCTGACCTATTCCATCGTAGTTTCTGATCTTGTACCACCAGAAGGTGGGTTTGGGGTCTGTCACAGTACAACTGGTACTACAGGTCAGTGTCGCAGTAGGACTGGTGAGAGTCTTCACTTCAACATTCAGATCTGTTAAGATGATAAATACATATAGTAGGTCATCAATAATGTTGGCTGAACAACAGAAAATGTCTGCTGTGACCGGTGATGTAGTGACACACTCAAATAAAAAAGATAGCCACATATAACACTTGAGTCAAATGTTAGACATTTATTGATTGATTCATTAATTGATTTAAAAAAAAAAGACATCAGCACTCGACTTTGAGCAGCAATGACTTGTGTTATATTTCCACTACAGACCTCCCAGTACACGAAAAGTCGCATTACAAGCACCTTTATTCATCTCAAGTCAAAGTGCTGAAGCGTAATCCATTCCTCAGAAATAGTACTGTAATCTGACCTGAATCCAACATCTATAATGAGTCTATTAAGTCACAGGTTTTCAAAGTGGGGCCAAAGTGGTGGCCTTGGGGCGGCCATAAAGGAACATAGAGATACAGTAATATATGAAAAAAATCTACACATCTGACCTGATGGTCAAGATTCAATGTATCCCCTGAGCAAGCAGGCAGGACAGGTTTTATTAGCTCAATGGGGAAAATAATTCAGCACTTGCGCAGGAAACCGGGTTCAAATCCGGGGTAGAAGAGGAAAGTTACATAGTGCAGCTTTAATGAATAAACAAAATAAAAATAATCAGATGCTCACTGCATTTAATTACAATGGAAGTTTGATTGTAAATTGTTAAATAATAATATCAATATACTAATCATGTAAAGCTCAGCCCTTAGAGAAACATATTGTAAACAACTAACTTGAGTAAACAAAGATGTCTCTAACCTCTGAAGTAAGTGATGGAACAGGAGTTATTCATCAATGATTTAGGACACATTCTCCCATCAGCATAGGTCATTCTAAAGCAGCTTGGATTGATAGAATCTGTGAGAAATAAATGACATGCAGTTACTGGAATGATTGAGACGAGAAGACGAGAGATGAGGAGTTAATATGTAAACCCTTATTGTAAAACATTAGTCAGAATACTTAATAAATTGTAATAGTATGATTTATTACAGGGAAAGTTAGATTTAGTTAGATAGCCTTTCACCTACCTATCTCAAAATATAACTAGAAAAAGTGCTCCTCGGAGCACAGGTCTCCGCCAGGTCAGGTAGGTTATTGTGGCCTCCTGGTGGCGCTATAATAGGCCAATGTGAAAAGGGTGCCATTTCTTCCTAGGCTGTGCACGGCAATCGGACACTGCATTCATGATTTGAGGCATTTTGTTCAAAAAATGTGTTTTGCTAAATTAGAGCTGCTGGTGGCGCTATAACAGGCCAATGTTAAAAGGGTGGCATTTGCTCCTCAACATGGTGTGAATGTGTGTGCAATGTTTGACAATGTTTGACGCAATCGGATGCTGCGTTCATGATTTGCGTCATTTTGTTCAAAACAAGCCACTACTGCAAATTTAGATGTCAATCTTAGCCAATCAGGATGTAATATGAAAAATCAAACACATCCGTCTTGATCACATGACTATAGAGATCATGTGTACCGATTTGCGTGAAATTTTGATAAAATCGGAAGGAGTAATATAAAAGAAAAATGTTTTACATACAGTATGTCGGCCTCCTGGTGGCACTATAAAAGGCAGATGTAAAAAATGCAGGGCAAAGGTTTTTCCTTGTCCTGTAGGGAGTGCGCTTACAAAGTTTTACACAGATCGGTGCAGTTATAGGTAAAAACACGAATCGGCCTGTTATAGCGCCACCATGAGGCTGATTTCAAAATGTTTAAGTGGCAATTCGTCCTTGGCATAGTGGAAATATGCGTGCAAAATTTCAAGGAAATTGCATGCTGTGTTCATGATTTGAGGCATTTTGTTCAAAACGGAGCACTCCTGCAAACTTTGGAAGCCATTTTTAGCCAATCAGGATGGAATATGAAAAATCTGAAAGACTTATTTCGTTTAATGACTATAGAAATACTGTGTACCGATTTGTGGGATTTTTGGACAAAATCTGTAGGAGTACTGTCAGAAAATAGGTTTTGCACAAATCGGCCTCCTGGTGGCTCTATAAAAGACCCATGTGAAAGATTTGGGGCAGAGGTTCTGCTGTGGCATCCAGGGAGTGTTTGTGCACAGTTTCACGGCGAGCAAGCCAACGGTGCCGGAGATTAGCTGTACACAGACAGAATGACGGACGGACGGACGGACGGACGGACGGACGGACGGACGGACGGACGGACGGACGGACGGACGGACAGAGGGCAAAACATACTCTCTCGCCATGCCTTTCGGCCTGGCGGAGACAATAATTAGCTACTGTACAGTATCTCCAATGTAAACAGATGTCACCACTCACTCACCAACTGTAA
The DNA here is from genome assembly GCF_963280865.1 of Gymnoscopelus braueri. NCBI lineage: Eukaryota > Metazoa > Chordata > Actinopteri > Myctophiformes > Myctophidae > Gymnoscopelus > Gymnoscopelus braueri. Next base: position 19,221,530 of record NC_137604.1, read on the forward strand.
CATCAGGGGCTTTGAGAGCTTCATGACCTTTAACAGCACAGGAGTAGATGACTTCTTCCTCACTGTTATCAAGGAGTTGGTACCAGGGAGACGAGTCCTCATAGAGGAACTGTCCATTCTTATACCACATGTAGGTGTGGCTGTCAGTCAGAGAGCAGCTGGTACTGCAGTTCAAAATCACTCCCTGTCCCTCTCTCAGTGGACCAAGTATCACCTTCACCTGTAGGTCTACAGGTCACATTTGATAAATGTTCTTTAGAAATATTTAACAATTACCATTTAGATTATTTAATTAATACATTTCCATCATGATACTGTTACTACTACTGTACCTGTGACACTGAGACTAAAGCTTGATGTATCAATGGAGTCTGCTGCACACTGGTATATTTTTGCATCATCCTCTCTCACTTCATCGATTCTGTGAGTTGACTGACCCCCTGCAGAATTCACTACATAACATGTAACATCAGACAGCTGTTCAACATTTAACCATTCTCTAAATAGTCCAGTATAACAGTTTGTGTTTGATGTGTGAGTGTGATGTGTACCTGGGCATGGCAGATCTACTGTCGATCCCTTCAAAACACACGTGTGTGTTGTTTGTCCCAGGATTCCTGACACAGAACACAAACACATTTTCTTCAGGGAGGAAGGAATTCATACACACAGGTCATCAAAACATGACAGCACAGCCAAAGGCTGCATACTGTACATGAAGACAGTACAAGGTGATGAGGCACTGAGGTATGATTTATCATGAAATGCCTGCTGACTCATCCATTCATTTCACATGTACAACTGTTCAAATGATCTTGCTACTTCACTATCACCATCAAGTAATTGCTTATATTAAATATTTGAAGTGTTTGCAACTATACTGTGCATTTGAATAATTGTTTCACCTTTAACTCCTAACATAAAGGAAACACATATGACATTCACAAACCTGTTCATTGTAACTCATTGTGATGGAAAACAGCATACTGTAATTGCCATTAGTTAATAGCAACAATTTGAAAACAAATTCATACCTGAGACAGATAGGATCAAAGCCACAAACACACATCCATTTCCAAACATCATGTCTGGACTGGTCCTTTGGTCTTTAGCTAGAAAGATAACTAACATTTGTGACAGATTACAGTAATTAGAAAATACTGTGTTCATGGAATCCAAACATACAAACAAGCATTATTTTGTTAAAATCAACAGTGCTTTACTTACAGAGTAAAGGATGAGAATTAGCTGAAGCTATGGCAGTTGATAGTGGAGTGTTGGATATAGAGTGAGACCAGTAGTTCAAACATACTGTACATATACTGTAGACTTGGGCTGACGTGACAACATACAAAGGTTCCTTCCTCTTTGTGTTTTTTTTAACTCTGAATTCACAGCCACTAACATTTACTGTAAGTGGTGTACTTAGTACTTATATCGAAGTAACTGTCAAGCAAAGTAAAAACAAAAAATTGAAGTATACGTAGTTTCTGGTTATAATTACTATTGTAACTTTAGATGATTACTCACTTGGAGTATGGAGATCTATTCAATGAACTGTTTCATCTTTGTATTATGTCATTCCTATGTAGACATCCACAAGTTATACAGTGAGTATACAGTACTATGCAGCTAAGTCTATACTCAGCTAAGGGTGCAGTTTTAATTTCATAAATAGTACAAATTTGTCAAAGTTGCAACTCATTTCATAAATGACCGCAGAGTGGATTGAGGTTGTCAGTGATGAACATGTGATCTCTGATGCTTGATGCTGTGAAAATACTCAGCTGCATTTAAAAATAAAATGATTTGACCTCATGGTAACTGGAAAAAACATAAGGTTCTGTTTGATATAGTATGTGTCTGTGTGCTGGTAGTACTGCAGTGGTACATACAGTATCACAATACTGGTTCTACTTTTTGTCCATCTCCATTCGGTTATTAAAAATGAAGATGCAAAATGACTGCAGCAAGTTGACATGCTGCTGGAGGAAAAAGAGGAAGAGGGGTCAAGCCTGCCCTCAGACAAACCATTTGCAAAAGAAACACGTAGTGGCATCCTGCCACATTTCCTGTTAAATGTTGTTAGTTATTATTCATTGGTTTGAATATGTTTTGAACATGAAAGGATACATTTGACCTGGAACATAAGAGATCAAATGTTACTCAACATGTCCCCATGACAAAAACAGAATGACAGAATTCTTTAATGAAAAACAGTGAATTTTTATTTAGTAAACCATAATCTGTAAGGAGTGAATTGATTGATTGATTGATTGATTGATTGATTGATTGATTGATTGATTGACCTTTTTATTGAAACAATTAAAACAATACATTAATAATATATACACTGCCACAGCAGGAAGCATCATATCTTTGTACATATTTGTCAAAAGGATAAAAGACAATAATGTCGAGAGCTTATTTTCCTTGTGGTCCTTTAAGTGTGTGTGTTTAAACTGTTGTGTTTGAGTGAGTATATACAGTATAGTGTGTGTGTGTGTGTGTGTGTGTGTGTGTGTGTGTGTGTGTGTGTGTGTGTGTGTGTGTGTGTGTGTGTGTGTGTGTGTGTGTGTGTGTGTGTGTGTGTGTGTGTGTGTGTGTGTGTGTGTTTGTGTGTGTGCGCGTGTGCGTGTGCGTGTGTGTGTGTGTGTGTTAGAATTAGTTGAAATCAACCTTAAAGACCACATATTCTCACTGACACAATTACTGTAACATAATGTAACACTGTAAAAACAACAAAAACAAACAATAAGGGTATAGGGGACCTACAGCAACTCAATTAATGTATGGATAAAATAAAAACAATTTGTGCATAATATATGCACAGCAGGAAGCACCCGTCTTTGTACATACACAAAGCTTCAGTCAAAGTTGTTCTGCATCTGAATCTGCACATACTGTACATGGTGTGACCTACATATGTTTTCAGACTCTGGGTGGCGTGTTTACTGTGCTGTACAACTCAGAGGAATCTTCAGCAGCTGCCTGGACTTGAGGACTGCAGGAGAAAGAACAATTCATTACACAAGGATTTTTAAGTTCAGTCAATTCTCCACAAACTTGTGCCAACAATTTCACCTCTAATGAGCCAAATGATTTCTCAGAAGCTGTGCTTCATTCCCTTATAAAAGCAGGTGTTTCTCACTTGGACCAGGTGTTGACATTGACATACTGGACATCTTCTTGTGTCTGAGGTTGTTGGGTGCTGGAGTGTTGTTCTGTGGATTCTCCATGTGGAGCAGTGACCGGTGTCCTGGACACAGCTGACATGTTTTCATATATAGGATCAGACTTGGTCTGGTGGGGAGACAGAACACAGAAGGTGTGTGTGGTGGGGTGAGGAGGATTCATTATTTGTCTTTAGATCTCTCTCACACACAAGACAAACTGCAGTTTGGGGTCCTCTAATTCTGTAATTACCTGTCCACTCTGTGCTGGGTCAGTGCTGGAGTTCTGAGTTTTCTTCTTCCTATATTGAACCCGTAAGGAATTAATTAGGACACTAATTACTATCAACCTCCACTTGTAGGAACAGAACAGGAGAAATGTAGATACAGAAAGTAAAAAACTAACTATGATGGATGAAGAAGAATTTATTTCAATATTTAGTTTTACCTTATCCACAGACAGGCCAGAAAGACCAGGCTGAGGCAGACTACAGTGATTCCTATAGCTGCATTCTTAACTGATGATGATTGTGCTACAAATAAATATAGAGAGAGAAACATCCTTTTATATTCCATAGATTTTACATCCTTTTTATTATAATTATAAAATATATTGTACAGAGACTAACATTATTTTGCTGGATCAAATTTCAAATGATTTTTGACGAGATCAAGCTGTCATGTTGATTTATGTTTTTTTATTTATAAATCTATTGATACTGTGTTGTTTATGTTATAGAATTGTTACTACTGCAGGAAACTACAAAAGGTTTCCAAAGTGAACAGTGAAATTGTAATATTTTAAAACTCACGTGTGACAGTGAGAGTTTCTTCAGGACTTCTGAGCTCCTCTTGACCTTTGACAGCACAGGAGTATTCTCCTGCATGCTGACTGCTGACTGGATCTAGAACCACATAGTTCTGTTGGCTCTGTTTCTGGGTTACAACTTGTCTGTTCTGGTACCACATGTAGGTGGGATTGTCAGTCAGAGGACAGCTGCTGCTACACACCAGTGTCGCTCTCTGTCCCTCTGTTGTCATGGCAGCAGGAATCATCTTCAATTTCAGGGCTGAAGGTCAGAATGGTCATTTGGTGTTATGGTGGGCTTGTTCATCACTTCACTGTTCACCAAAGAAAACAACTGAGAGAAGAAGAAAAGTAAAGTGTATCTTTAAGTTCAAAGACTTTATCAATAACCCACCTGTCAAATATATTTGAACTCCAGGATAACCAACATATTTTCCTCCTGCCTGATTTGAGTGAAATCGGAACTTGTATTTAGCTGAGTCACTTTCTGTCAGGTTTTTGATTGTCAGGATGTGATGGTTCTTCGTCTGTCCAGAGAATTCCACTCTGCCTTCATAGTGTGGGACCTCGGTCAGTTTTGAGGGATTCTCTTCACCACTTTCCCATGTCGTAAACCAATATCCATCTAACAGTTGATGACCAGTGGGGTATGAATAATTACATGATATGTCCACTGATGAGCTGACCAGAGCACAGATACTCTGTTTCATATAATTCACTCTCCAACAGCTTTCACCCTGAACACCTGAAACATATACAATAAGGAAACTAAAAGAACATAAAATGTTGAGACATATTCACATTATGCAGCATGAAAAGAGCAATTATCTCAAGCAAATCAGCATGTTTATACTCACACATTGAAGGAGATCGGAGATCATTTTGGCCTTTTACATCACAGTAATAACTGTGATCAGAAGGACTAGAGACATGGTACTGCTGACTTTTGATTTTGTAGTCTCTCTTCTTGAACCATCGAAAGGTGGGTTTGGGGTCTGTCAGAGTACAACTGGTACTACAACTCAGTATAACATTCTGTCTGGTAGTAGTGCCCACTTCAACATGTAGATCTGTTCAGAAGATGAGTACATACAGTAGGTCATCAGTAATGTTGGCTGTAAAAATGAAGATTTCTGCTGTGACTGGTGATGTAGCAAAGGAGCAAAAAGATCATACAACACAAATGCCAGTCATTATTTCATAATCTTAGAAAAGACCTCAAGCTTATCTTTGATTAGTCATGTTTTATCTTTCCACTACAGACCTCCCAGCATGCTAAAGATATAGAAACAATTACATTTGAATTCTCATTGAAATTATAATATTAAGCTAAAGTTCTTAAAAATGTTAATGAATTCCTCAGAAACGAGTCTGGAATTAAACCCACACCTATTTCAAATGAGTCTATTAAGCTCTCAGTTCCATCAACAATTTGGAGCCAGGGAGTTATTATGTATTTAGATACTATAGATACTGTGTAGTGGAAAAGTAACATTACAGCCCTGGTTAGGCCAGCCGGCCCTGGCGGAGATATGCGGTATATGCGCTCCACGAGATATGCTTTCTTCTTCTTCTTCTTTTTTTCTCAGCCTAGCCAATGCCTTTGATTCTATAATACCTGCTCCTTGTTTGTTTGTCATGTTGTCATTTCTCTCCAAAGACAATTGTAGTCTGCTTGAGTCCAATCCACTATGTCTCACAAAATAATTTTTTTAAATAAAATACCGGTCCCTGTATTTTTTCAGCATCTAATTTTAGAGTTGAGAATTTTACATTTTATTCAGTAGAATGCTGGCGCTTTCTCGATGAGTCTGATTAGTTACTAAAGGGGGCTGCCAAGTCTTTGAGAGGGAACTTTTTTTTTCTTTCAACATTTTTAAATTACTGAAAATAGAACATTAATCCAACATGTTATTAGCAAAGATCATCTGTGAACAAAAAAAAAACAATTTAATTTACACTGATGATACTGCAGTTCTCTCATATAAATCTATGAAGCCATCAAAGCTGAACTTGTACTTTCAAGCTAGTCTCACAATGAGACAATCAGCTATATGTTTTGAAAGCCTCGTATCAAGTTGCATGGAGAGGCTTTCTATAAAAAAAAGTTGAATGTGCAACACAATTTTATAGAATATATGAAGTGGGGTTCCCTGCTTTGTCTCTCTCTCAGTCTCAGCTAAGGGGTCCTTGGCCTGACATTTTTAATATATGGTTTAACAAGATACAGTGAACCTCACACCTTAGGGATTGTAAACAATTAGTAACTGGAATAAACAGATAGATAAAGATAATTGTGTCTAACCTCTGAAGTATGTGATAGAACAGGAGTTATTCATCAATGATATAGGACACATTCTCCCACCAGCATAGGTCATTCTAACGCAGCTCGGATTGACAGAATCTAGGAGAAATAAATTACATGCAGTCACTGACATGATTTTGACAAACACATTATGTAAACACTTATTATTAGTCAGAATAGTTAGTGCAGTACGTGGCAGCATTTATCCATTTTAGCTATCTACCTCAAACTATATAATAAAGAATCTCAATTATAAACAGATATACTCACCGACTGAAACATTAGGGGCTTTGAGAGCTTCATGACCTTTAACAGCACAGGAGTAGATCACTTCTTCCTCACTGTTGACAAGGAGTTTATACCAGGGAGACGAGTCCTCATAGAGAAACTGTCCATTCTTATACCACATGTACAGTAGGTGTGGCTGTCAGTCAGAGGACAGCTGGTACTGCAGTTCAAAATCACTCCCTGTCCCTCTCTCAATGGACCAAGTATCACCTTCACCTGTAGGTCTATATACTCACATTTGTATACATGTTCTTTAGAAATACACAATTAGCAATTAGATTATTTCATTAATACATTTCTTGCATTGTAACTATTACTGTACCTGTGACACTGAGACTAAAGCTTGAAGTGTCAGTGGAGTTTGTGCACTGGTATATTTTTGCATCACTCGCTCTCACTTCATTGATTCTTTGAGTTGACTGACCATCTGGAGAATTGACTATATAACAGAATATCAGACAGCTGTTTGCAATGAAAATTGTCTAATATAGCAGTTTGTGTTTATTGTGGGATGTGTACCTGAGCATGGCAGATCTACTGATGATCCCTTCAAAACACACATGTGTTTTGATTGCTCCACAATTCCTGACACAGAATGCATTACATTATAAGAACACCAGGACAGATTTTAATCAAAACATGACATCACAGCAAAGGCTTCATCCTACAAGGTGATGTGGCAGTGAGGTATGGTTTGTCATCATTTGTAAAAGACCGTCCACACGCCAAGAACGGTAACATGTCACGGTCAACACATCACTCAGATTTACAGAACGTCATTGTTCATCAGTGTGGATGCTCACATCATTATCGTTATACAGTAACTATCTTCATAGATATCATTGTCTCTGCCAGGCTGGACATGGGGTACATGTATCAGTCAAATATTTTCATATTCCATTCCAATTGGCTTGACTGACTGCCAAAGTTTGCGGGCCCTGGGAAGGCAACCCGGCCTGGCGAAGACCTGCACTCTGTGGAGTTCACTTTTCTAGTTCTTGATGTGAACGGCATGTTAGTGTAAGTGTAGTGCCAGACTGAGTTGTTACACAACTGCTAAACCTCCACCTGCAAAGGGTGAATTACGACTGTGATTTACAAGAGGACCATACTGTGTGTGTTAACTGGCCTTAGTTTAGTTCTGTTTACTGTCCTCAGATTATGTACTGTATAAGAAATGCATGTGCCTTTCTTTCTCTCTCACACACACACACGCACGTACGCACGCACGCACGCACGCACGCACGCACGCACGCACGCACGCACGCACGCACGCACGCACGCACGCACGCACGCACGCACGCACGCACGCACGCACGCACGCACGCACGCACGCACGCACGCGCACACACACACACACAGACAGACAGACAGACAGACAGACAGACAGACAGACAGACAGACAGACAGACAGACAGACAGACAGACAGACAGACAGACAGACAGACAGACAGACAGACAGACACAGACAGGGTGAAAATGCAGAAACAAATTCCTACCTGAGACAGACTTGAGAATAGCCACAAACACACATCCTGTTACAGCCAACATCATCTTTTGGTTTTTAGCTAGAAAGATGACTGAATAAAAACATTCATGACAGCTTCATTAGAAAATACTGCGTTAATATATTCATTAATTAATTATTAATAACATACCATTTCTTAAAATCAACAGCACTTACTTACTTACTGAGTAATGGATGATAATTTGTTGAGCCTGAGACAGTAATTCACACATATGGCTTGGGTTGTGACAACATGGAAAATACTTCCTTCCTCTTTATTTTGAAACTCAGAGTTCACTTATGCAATAGCCAAGTGTTTAGTGCACATACACCACATGGGTGCAAAATGTCCTTGTGACAGAGTCCCGGTTTCAATTCCCGGCCAGCCGGATCATTCGCTGTTTATCATTCCTCTATTCTCTCTCTCTCTGCATTTACTCTCTTATCTCTAACTAACTGACAAGCAAAGTTCTGAATCAAACATGGTGATGCTTGATGTGCTATAGTAACAGTGATTACTTGACTCAGTTAGAGTAGCCTATTTATAGGAGAATTTTCAACTGTGTTTGATATGTGTCTTTGTGCTACTCCTGCAGTGGTTACTTACAGTATCACATGACAATAGATTGATTCCACTTAGCTCCATTTTAATTATGCTTAACAAGGTAGATGCAAAATGGCCACAATTGGAGTTTACATAATATTAATAATAATAATAATAATAATAATGATAATAATAATAATAATAATATATTCCCCTTTTTTCATGGGCGCAACCCACATACTCCTGTGCAGCTCATCCAACAAATGCATGTTCCTTTCAAATGGCGCTCCATTAGCAATAGACAGGGAAATAGACAGGTTTTCCAACGATATAAAAGGAATAGCCAAGAAGCATTGTTACAACAAATAATGCACCAAACACACATTTCAGAAGTTTATATACAGCATTTTCAAAACAATGTTACAAGATTGTAAAAATTATATCAAATAACATTCTCCATCCGTTCCTCCATCCCTTCCTCCATCCCTCTTTCATCTATCCATCCCTCCATTCATCTGTCCCTCCCTTGCTCAATCCATCCATCCCTCCGTCATTCATCCATTCCTCCCTCCATCCCTCCCTCCATCCCTCCATCCATCTCACTTCCTCCATCATCCCCCCCTCCATCTTTCACCCATCTCTCCCCAATTCATGCATCCATCCGTTCCTCCATCCATCCATCCCTTACTTCCTCCCTCCATTCTCATCCCCTTCCTACACTCATTCATTCATTCATCCATCCTTCCATCTCTCCATTCATACCACCATGCTTCCTTCTCCAGTGTGACATCACACATCTGTATCAATAGCCAAAGCCACCCGTCCCAGGCCACCAACAACTCCCCCTCCAAAAAAGCCCTTCCCTGCTGGATGTGTCAATGTGCTCCCCTTTGGGAGGCATGTATTGAATGAAATACTAAAGTTAATTAAAGAGTTAAGATGACAGGAAATAAGAATAAGTTAAAATAAAACAGAAAAAGAAGAGATTAAAATTACAGTTCAGTACAAGAAATTAATAAAAAGTCTCAGTAGGTATATGCTTGTAGGCACCTTTGCAAAGATCCAACTAAACCAAATAAAACTTCACTAAATATGGTGGATAATGTATTCATATCCTGTAAAAGGTCCCTGTACAGGTACTGTACCTAACCTGAATGAATTTAGCACAAGATCATCCAAGCTGCTGCTCTGTGGGTTCTCTCTGTCCTGAAGTTGTAGGGGTCATCTCCATGGCTACAACGTCATAATAATCAGGATCAGAGACTGACTGATGGAGAAAAAATAAATATTAGATTCAATCTGCTAGGTAGGCTGCTTACTTTTTATCTTACATAGTTACTTTGTAGCAGCGCTTTATTCTTCTACCTACTACTCTAAATCCTCAGCCTTGTTATTGTTAATCAAATGACCAAGGTCACTTACCCTGGCCTTGTACTATTAGGTGGCTTAGCAAAATTACCATTACGAAGCGGATAAGAGCACCACATTTTTCATGAGGCTTCTTTATGATAAAATAACTGTCCGATTCACCTTTGGCCTTAACTTTTAAATGACCTATGGTTCAAAAGTTATAGGCCAAAAGGTTAATCGGCATGTTTTTTTATTCGATTTTTTAAATAATAAAAAAAAAAATCCTAGGCTAGAATCCATTAGTAGGTCTTAAAGAAGCCTCATGCAAAGTTTGGCGCTTTTATCCGCTTCGTAGTGTTTCGATGCTTCGGTAATGTTAAAAATGGCATTAAGCCACTGGACAATATTTCTGGATAAGAGCGTAGCTAAATGGCACAATTATAAGATGAGAGAGGGAAATGTCTCGTCTCCCATCCTATATTAAAATTGACTTAAGGGAGCTGGCCGACCGGTCGGCGGCCGGACCTCTGACACCATGTCACATGGTGACACGCTCATGTCACCATATAAGGAGTTCCCAATGCAGCTACACCCAAATATGGAGTGTGTTGTCTAACCTAAATGTGTCACCATGGCATCAGGCGCAAACAAATCAGTAAGCTCCATATATGGGCACAAAAGGGGCATGCCCATATATGGGCATATACTGATGACATCAGGGATCTCCATATATGGGCATTAAAGGGACAAGGACTGACAGATACAGAAATCTCCATATATGGGCATACCAGTCGGATCAGCGGTGCGACAGTAAGGGCCGTGCAGCGGCCAGAATCTTTTAGTTTTAATATATTATATTTTACATCTGTGAATCTTTCTTTTACTTTTCTCTTTTGTTGCTCTCTGCAGGACACACGCATGCACGCATGCAAACGAACACACATAGATTTGAATTCTGTAAATACCTGTCCAGTCTGTGCTGGGTCAGTGCTGGAGTTCAGAGTTTTCTTCTTTCTGTATTGAATAGGTAAACAATAATAACTGAAGTCTCCATTTGTAGAAATAAAAAAAAGAAATGTAGATAAAAACTAGGGTGGATAAACATGATTTAAAATATTTTTTACCTGATACACATGCAGGCCAGAGAAAGAAAAACCAGGCAGAGACCGACTGTAGTGATTCTTATAACTGCATTCTTAACTGCTTCTGCTGCTGTACAGTAGAAATTACAGTATTTTTTGGAGTGATCATAATGTATGGTTGTATTCATAATAGTAAGTACCTCAAAATACTTTTTGTATTATCAGATTATCTTTGCAGGATCAAATTTGAAATAATGTTTGGAGAGAGACATGTTGATTAAAATAAATCTAAATCTATTGTGGTGTTGGTGGGAAACCCACATAATCAAATGTATACTTATACATTTTGGATCCTCAATTTCACAAAGTTAACGCTCTACTCACATGTGACAGTGAGAGTTTCTTCAGGACTTCTGAGCTCCTCTTGACCTTTGACAGCACAGGAGTATTCTCCTGCATGGTGACTGCTGACTGGGTCTAGAACCACATAGTTCTGTTGGCTCTGTTTCTGGGTTACAACTTGTCTGTTCTGGTACCACATGTAGGTGGGGTTGTCAGTCAGAGGACAGCTGCTGCTACACACCAGTGTCACTCTCTGTCCCTCTGTTGCCATGGCAGCAGGAATCATCTTCAGCTTCAGGCCTGAAAGTCACAATGGTCATCTGGTGTTATGTTGGGCTTGTCATCAATTCATTGTTTTATCACTAAAGAATAAAATTTGTGTACAAAGACTTGATCAATAACGTACCTGTCACATATAAGGTCACTCCAGGATAACCACCATATTTTCCTCCTTCCTGATTTGTGTACATTTTGAATTTGTATTCAGATGAGTCACTCTCTGTCAGGTTTCTGATTGTCATGGTGCACTGAAAAAAATAAGTCGTTGGATCTATGTGATTGAATAGTGGACATTGGTTGCACACTAATCGTTTGCATTGGCAGCACTCAATCCAGTTGTCTAGATTAAACACATCAATATTAACTTCACCTAATGTAATTGAACAAAGTTATTCATACATGTTTCAATCACGTTCTGGCAACATGATTCAGTCATGTTATTTTAACATCATTCCATTGATTTATAAATGTTTCAATCACGTTCTGGCAACATGATTCAGTCATGTTCTGGCAACATGATTCAGTCATGTTCTGGCAACATGATTCAGTCATGTTATTTTAACATCATTCCATTGATTTATAAATGTTTAAATCACGTTCTGGCAACATGATTCAGTCATGTTATTTTAACTTAATTCCATTGATTTATAAATGTTATAATCATGTTCTGGCAACCTTATTCAGTCATGTTCATTATTCTAGATACATGATATGATCATATTAGTCCAACACAATTCAAATAGTGCAAATACATTTTATTTCAAATGCAGGGGAATACAGTAAAGTGCATTGTGTAATGTAAAACACTGCATCAAATGAACATTTTCAACAAACAACAATATAAACATGTTAACATTCTTTTTTTAATACATTTTAGCTAATTTTAGACACCCACCTGTTATTTTACATTAGATTTTTTTTTTGTCTTCCCCATTAGTCACATTCAGAGAGAGATTCACAGTTTGAGAGAGGTTCTCTTGTATTCAAACAGAGGCAAAATTCTTAAAATGCATTTCTTCAAAGTCCAGGACTAATTCAGTCCAAACATATGGAACAAGATGCATGGTATTTTCTAATGTGAACAGTGGTTAGAATATTTATACATTTCTATACTTATTTGGGCCGTGAGTGAGAACGGACATAAGGCACATAAAAACATCAAACCCATTAAAACCGGAAAGTGCCATTTTAGATTTGAACCACTTTAACTAACACTATTTATACTAACTATTATGTTAAACTTTGGCCATTATTAGTATAAAACATGACATGTTTTGGTCAACTTTAAGATATTAAAGAGGCAAACAAGAGTCTGAGATTCTTTGACACAGTCTTCTTCAAAGACTGGTAGAATGTGTGAGTACCCCCCCTTCCCTTCACCCCCCACCAGTGAGCATCACTCACACTGGTGTAGCTTGGTCTTCAAGCTTTGTGCTTTGTGGGAGAGGACCCCACCATCCAACTCCATAATGATCTTCTGCAGTACCTCAAATGTGCAGCTGAGCTTTTTTGGGTAACTCAGGTTCAGAGAGTAAATCAGTCCCAACAACATGGCGGCTGCAAAAGCCACAGTCTCCAAATCTTGAATGACTGTGACCCCCTCCAGGACAATTCTGACATCGTCCTCACTGGCGGTGTTTTTTAGGCTGAAGATCCCCATGGTGGTCTTCTCAATCGCACCTTCAACGATCGTCTCATCCACATCCTAGTGTTCACAAAAAGGATTATTAGTTAAGAAAAAGCATTCATGAGACCAGCATTCAACACAGGAATCTCAATCATGAGTCAAGACTGTGATATAGCTCTGATTAGCTTGTAGTCAGGGGATATTAGCAGAAAAATGTCCAATCTTGGAATAAATTCCTTACCAAAAAAAATATTCACCAATGCGTTTGTAAAAGTGTCTAGTAACACATCTCACAAAGACTGAAATGCAGTTTCCCTAGGGGAATTTTTGACAGCTGCTGAAAGTTGGGGTGATGTTTATACCCACCATAACCTTATGCGGGGGAAAAAAATAAAAATGTAATTCTGTTTTAAGTAGCATGTGAGGGGTCAAACTAGGGTGTTTTTATGATTCTGAATCCATTGCAAGCATTTGTTTTGCACCAAAACCACTCCTTGGGCTAAAAACGGCCCAATCTCAATGGGCTTTTTACACAAAAAGTATACCTGGAAAAGGATGGCTATGGCCGTTTTATTTATTTATCTGTAGTTAATGAGATGCACTGTGCTTTGAGGCTGTGTCACTTTAGCTTCTTTCTCATATACAGAGTGGTTTGATCAAGTCTGATTACACTTTTTGTACTTTTTTGGTTGTCTGGCACCGAAATCTACAACCTCACAACGTGTTGTGAGCTTGTAGATCAGCTATTTTTGGTGAGACACTGGTGTGCAACTAAGTCATGTGTAAAGTATGACCATCATGGGAGATGAAGCAATCATTAGTAGCCCATGTTTCTCAGCCAACAGTTTAGTTGTTAGTTAAATAATCAGCAATCATGCAGTCACTAAAGGAGTGATAGAATAATTAGTCAGTGCTTTTAGTAGTATTTACCATTTTAGTATGTGTTTAAGTCACAACTATGTAATTCAACTACAGTACAGTTCATTTGAGTAGCATCACACTTGAGCAGAGTTAACAGAACACTGACGTCTGAGTGCTCAGCTAAAAAAGAGCTAATGACAGAGAAAGTTCTCTGGTTCTTAATCTAAGATGTACACATGTATACACTTTACAATTAGTCACTTACTATGAACTCCTGCACAAGGTCTCCAGGATCCTCGTTGAGGTAGAGGCAGAGTCCTTTCAATAGGAGGTCCCTTCCCGCATCAATGTCATCCTGAAAGATGAGTGACAGAAGAACAGAATACACACTTAAAACTAAAATACACAAATACATAAGGTCCTTGCAGCACATGTTTGGCAATACATTTTAAAAAAAATTGCTGTGCATGCACTATCATCATCAACACAAATCCTGCTCCAATGGCCACCTTTCCCTTTTAGAACATTCTATTTATGACCAGGACCACAACAAAGTTCCATACTTTATAGCAGCCCACCCCACACCTCCCCCTGAACTCTCAAAGGAAAGCAATGGGTGGAACAATGACAAGCCAGAGTGACTCTTTTCTAAAAAAAAATAAGAACCATGGTCCACAGGTTAAACTTGGGCTAGACACCTAGCTTAACCGAGTAAGACCTGAGGCCAATTCTAAAACAGTTTCCTAACAAAATTATGTTGCTATATTTCAGTGTTGCTCAAACTTTTTCATGTCAAGGACGCCCAAAACAATAATGGCTATCTACACGTTATAAAACTTGATATGGTGAACCAGATCAAGTTGATGGATGAGGAGTCTGGCGACTAACAAGACTTAAGTATCTGAGAGGAGAAAGCCGGGGTGTCCCCACAGGGTCCCACCCAGAGGATTCCATAGGCTGACATTACTGTACTCTGACCTGTGTTTAGCCTCACTTCCTGCTTTATGTCTAGCGACGTCCTTTCACTTGCCCACCTAAACATCTACTAAAGTATCAGATAACTTACAGTGTCCATGTTGTTGGTCAACGCTTTCAGTTTTTTCCCTTTCTGCCCAGTTGTGCTTTCAAACATCTTCAGCAGGTTTGCAGAGTACAGGTCCAGCTGTGATAGGAACTTAGACTGCAGAGGAATTGTGGTGATCCGTTTGAACTCAGCATTAATCTGAAAGCACACATATGGCTTTATGAGACAATTTTCATTAATATGGCACAGCGTTTACACAATAAGTCACATACGCTGTCACTAGTTCATACTAACCTCAGTCTCATCAAAGAGAGCAGGCCATCTCATTGTGAAGTCGCTGATCATGGGATCACAACCAATGACTTCGTGTCTTCTTAAAGCGAATGTTCTCTGCATTTTCATCTTAACAGTCTCTCTGTTGTTACGCTTCTTGATATCAGACAGAAGTTCAACTCGAATGTTTTCCAGTGAATCGTCATCTTCTCCACTCGGAAAGGAGGGGCAGTAAGCCACTTCACCTCTCTTTGGCTTCTTAACAGCAAAGGCAGGACTGCGTCTGCCATCTGGTTTGTGCTTCAAGGCATTTACAGTCACTTCCCGACATCCCATCTTCCGGAGAGTTGTGCGATAACTGGACAGCTTATTTTTAATACTCCTTACCCATCCAGAACATCCAGTCTCAGAGGCTACCTCTGTTAAGCAAGGATGTTTCTGGATGAGTGCCTGTGCGATTTTCTCAGCATCCATGTCTGCGAAATAGACTTTGTATTGGACTATCTCCTGGTTCAAACCCTGAAGTATGTCAGACCTCAGCTTTGGATCAGGGATCAGCCGCGTCCCTTCTTCTCTGTAGACTTGGCTGGCCTGCTCAAGCTTCAGCTCTGCATCATAAGTAAAACGGGGAATGTGGAAGACCTCTGGCCAAGAAGACCTAGGGGAAACGGACTCTTGAGATGAGAGCATCACAGTAGTGTCAGCAGGTGAAACGGATGAGGGTTCACCAGCGTGATTAGGAACGTGTGTCGGAGTTAATGGGCCATTGTCACAGCCCCCAGCAACAACAGGTCTGAGGGGCAGCACTTTGACTGTAGCTCTGTCTTGTATTTCTTCCATGGAAGTCAAGTCCTGGAAGATGTTTCCAAAAAGTTCATCCATGAACTGCAGTCGAAACAGGTCCTGAAGTTGACACTGCCTCCTTATCTCATTCTCCAGTTGAGTCACGGTATCTGGCAGGCCCAAGGGAAGGACCACTCTCTGGCTGCTGTTCTCCCCCAGGATGACTCTGAGAACTGCCGAGGTTGCCATGGTCCACCTTCTTTGTCTAAGGAAAAAGAAAAGCACACTCATGATACAAGTTGTAGTCAATTCAAGAGGCAACTTTGTTCAAAGTTGAATTAACCTGAAAAAAGCACTAGTATTAATAACCGTATCTTCACAGGCATGTTTTCACCACACAGGACTGTGGCTATATTGAAAATTCACACCTTTTGGGTTAAAATGTCAAGTTATACCTCTAAGATGTGAAATTAGTGATAGAAATCATAGCTATAGTGTTCAGTAATAGGGCTCTACGCGTCTCTCCAGCTCTAACTAAAATACATTTTCGGGTTGGTAGCTAATTTGACCTCATCAGCAAAGAGTAACCATTTATCAGCTTGTTTTATAGTGTTCCAGTTCCATTTTGTCTGCTCATTTCTTTACGTCATCACTTCCAATTTCACTCGTTTATCCTGTATGAGTCCTTCCTCCTGATTGGATTAAATTGGTACAACAACCTGACATTTCTTTTTGTGTATTAAGAGCTGGAGAGACAGGAAGACCCATACAACACACGTTTAATTTGTTACCTTATCACAGACAGATTGACCTTTTCAAGGTCACCATCCGTACATTTCCAACCCGATACTCAGCCAGGGGGTAATCATCGGCAAGTTCATTTACATCTACAAGATTCAGTCCTCGTGTAGGAGCTGGAGTCAGCTCATAGGCTCTATAGTGCTCATTATACCATCCACACAGCTCTTTCAAAATGAAACACAATCTCTGATCCAAAATGCATATTTGACTAATTTCCCCAAATTCAGGTAGGCCACCTTCAGACCCATGGGGAACTACCATCCCTACTCTGTAGTTTATACCCTTGCTCCAAGCATTTTTAGCCAGATGGATTTCAGATAGGTCAGGGTATCTTTGCTTAACAGCTTGAGCTATCTCCTCCTTCAAGATATCTAATGGGACTGTAGATACACTTGACACATCTAGCGTTGGTTTATCAAGACTTGGAGATGACAAGTGGTACCCCATCATGAATTGATGCTTCACAGCCAGTGACAACGGCACATTTTTAAAGCAACTGGTATGTTTAATAACCTTCTTAAAAAAACTGTGCTTTGCCTCAAATCTTAAAGTCCAAAGTCCCACAAGAGGTCCAAACAACCTAATCAATGTGGGGTAATGTTCCAAGTAGTGGTGTTTAGGCAGCAGTCTATTTTCAGGAAATAGCTCCTGATATCTTTGTCTATGCTCTGAGATTTTGCAATCAAGGTAAGCAATGGACTCATCATTGTGGACTGGCGCAGCAACAAGCTCCATAATCTCTTTTAAATCCATCAGAACCAGCCATGCTGGCTCGCCCTCAGGAATCTTAGTCCCTATTAGAAACGGGAGCAATCTTAACAGGCACCAGTTTTCATGTGCATTACCACCTATGGATTTCCTGCTTGAAAGATTTTGTGGCACAATATGAGGCTTATTAGTTTTATCAGTCCACTTATAGGGGAAGTTCAGAATGGCATTATTTATGCCCTCCAAAGTAACTTCTTGGATATAAATAATTTGAGACACAGTGCAAGTTCAACAGGTACAACGCCCTCAAAGATATCATGAGCAATGTCAGGAGGGTACCCAGTGAGGACATGGAAATGAGAAAGAGCTTTAGTCAAAGGACAAGCTTGTTTTACTCCAAAACTGCTAGTGCCACTCTCTTTAGCTGACTTTACATGAGCCTCATGTTGCTCTTTACTTCTGAGGCTGAATTTTCCTGCTCCCACTTCTTGTGATTGGAAGTCTGCGTTACTTGCAATGCAAAAACGGCAACAATAATGAGCTGTGAAACCTTCAACGAAGCCTGCAAGTGAGTGAGCTCCCAAATTGTCTGCTGCAACAGTTTGAACTGTACCTTTCAGAGTTGTTCCCAACTCCGAAACAAATATGCCTTCTTCTTCCAAAGCCCTGAGATCTTTTAGCAGTGGCTCTAAAACTTCCAAGCGATGTTTCTTTAGATCATCTGTTTTGCATAAAATGGCTAAGTAAATGGAGGACAAAGAGGAATTGGATTCTGGGGGTAGGTTACTGAGCACCCAGTATACACCACAAAGTTTGTGTTTCTTACGGGAGGTGCCCAGAGGATTACAGACTTCAAAGTCATCCGCATACAATCCAATAGATATTCTTAACTCGTCACCTGAGAAGAAATCATTTTTCTTAAAATGTTGGCCATCCCTGAAAGACCTATACAGATTCAGATTTTCTGCCTCTGCTTGTGGTCTGTGATTACCAACTACAAGGTCCAAAACATCTTTCCTATTCAAGAGCACTTGCAGGGATTCCAGAATGGGAACATACTGAAAGGTTTTCTTTTTTCTAATATCCAGAAAATATTCAATTGGCTCAACAACTTTGAAGTTAGCCTTATAGTATTTCTTACGTTGATATGCAGAACTCAGAGTGCCACCTTTCTGTATAGCTTTAGTTATAGGGTTAACTGTGCACAAAGTACTGGCTATTTCCTTTATGATAGATCTGTCAACTTGGAGATTGTGCTTCTGAAAAACTTGACCCAAAACATTATCAGTAATGGGAATATACAGAGAGCTAGTTATGCGGTGAAGCTCTTGTAAGAATTCATTGATTGTTTTACTTGGTACATGAGAAAAATGTTCAAGTTTCAACAAAGCTGCAGCAAAGGAGTGCTCAATTACTTGGGGAAGGTCCTCTGTGGCATCAATATTACTATCTGGTTGTACATCAGAGCATGCCTCACCTACTACATCATCATCATCATTTTCTACAGCTTCTTGGTCAACTGTTGCGGTAGTTGTCACAATATCTGGTTTAAAATCTAATAAAGAATAAGAACGATGTGTTCTGCTCCTGTGAGATTTAAACGTGCCACAGATATTTGTTTGATAGTTGCAACCCAAAAACATGCAAGTCACTACTTCCTCTTTCTTCAGGTGTGCATTAATGTGAGTCCAATAATCTTTTTCAGAGGCAAGATCTTTACACAGGCATAGATGGCAGCTAAATGTACAACCAGCTGAACGATTGTGACTGGTAACGGTCACATGACATCTGTTTAAATGAATTTGAAGAGCATTCCAAGTTCTAAAAGTACAAGGGCAGCTTGTATATATACACATAAAACGACAATTTTTCCCATGAATCGTATGTTTCTCTCTGTAATGTTTTAAAAGTTGGGACCTACTAGACACTGCTACAGCACACACCTTACACAGCCACATTCACAGCAACAGTCACTGAAAAAGAAGAGAATGTTGCAATTAGTGATCATCAATAAATCCAATGGATGTTGTTGCCGTCTGGCAGAAACCTTGCATCTCCACATTTTTTTATTATTTTAATACATGAATGCCCCATTTTATACTTCATCATGGCAGTGTCACAAGTAGGGAAACTCACAGCTTGATGCATCAGGTCGTGAGATTGGCGGTTACAGCAACAAACAAATTGTGAATATATTTTGAAAATCTTCACCTATAATAAAATGCAAATTTGGGTTGCCAGATTGAGTAGTTAGGTGCGTATGTCGATTATATGAATATTTAACCAATGAAAGTATTAACAATAACTTGTGACTGAACAACTACGTTCATTCAATGTTGTGGACATGCAAGGTTTCTGCCCAACAGCGATGATATTAAGCAGATCATTTGATAGTTAAGGTAGAGGGGAAGTGAATGAAGTCATATACTCACCACAAGAAAATGAGCCTACAG
The DNA here is from genome assembly GCF_963280865.1 of Gymnoscopelus braueri. Taxonomy (NCBI): domain Eukaryota; kingdom Metazoa; phylum Chordata; class Actinopteri; order Myctophiformes; family Myctophidae; genus Gymnoscopelus; species Gymnoscopelus braueri. The sequence goes on from NC_137604.1 coordinate 19,241,738, forward strand.
TACAATGAGCCTAGTTGACAGCGTGCCGGAGCGTGACTTGGACGCAGGGCGAGATTCAACCCGCTACACGGTCCGTTTGTCTGCAACACATCAACATACAACAGGTTACAAACATACAACGGTAACTCTGTAGTTTTACCAAAGTGTTAAAGTATTCATTCAAACATTTCTACAACATTGACTGCATAAGCAGTCATTTTTTAAGGTTAACAGGTTAGAATTTACCAGTGGAGCAGGGACGACAGGCTTGACTTGGATGCAGGGCGAGACTCAAGCCGCTATACACGTCGTTTGTCTGTAACACACCCACATCAAACAGGTTAAAAACATACAACTGGGGTGCCATATTGCACTTGGCATCACAAACAGAGAGAACAGAGTTTGTGTGAGTGAGTGTGTGAGTGTGTATGTGAATCCAACAGTTCTTTCACAGCTAGCCTTAATGACCTTCAGCCTGATGGAAGGGTCTCGTAGTGGTGTGTGAGGGGTCCTTGACTTGGATGCAGGATGACACTCAACCCGCTACACAGGTCGTTTGTCTGCAACACATCAACATACAACAGGTTACAAACATACAACGGTAACTCTGTAGTTTTACCAAAGTGTTAAAGTATTCATTCAAACATTTCTACAACATTGACTGCATAAGCAGTCATTTTTTAAGGTTAACAGGTTAGTATTTACCAGTGGAGCAGGGACGACAGGCTTGACTTGGATGCAGGGCGAGACTCAAGCCGCTATAAACGTCGTTTGTCTGTAACACACCCACATCAAACAGGTTAAAAACATACAACTGTGGTGCCATATTGCACTTGGCATCACAAACGGAGAGAACAGAGTTTGTGTGAGTGAGTGTGTGAGTGTGTATGTGAATCCAACAGTTCTTTCACAGCTAGCCTTAATGACCTTCAGCCTGATGGAAGGGTCTCGTAGTGGTGTGTGAGGGGTCCTTGACTTGGATGCAGGATGACACTCAACCCGCTACACAGGTCGTTTGTCTGCAACACATCAACATACAACAGATTACAAACATACAACGGTAACTCTGTAGTTTTACCAAAGTGTTAAAGTATTCATTCAAACATTTCTACAACATTGACTGCATAAGCAGTCATTTTTTAAGGTTAACAGGTTAGTATTTACCAGTGGAGCAGGGACGACAGGCTTGACTTGGATGCAGGGCGAGACTCAAGCCGCTATAAACGTCGTTTGTCTGTAACACACCCACATCAAACAGGTTAAAAACATACAACTGTGGTGCCATATTGCACTTGGCATCACAAACGGAGAGAACAGAGTTTGTGTGAGTGAGTGTGTATGTGAATCCAACAGTTCTTTCACAGCTAGCCTTAATGACCTTCAGCCTGATGGAAGGGTCTCGTAGTGGTGTGTGAGGGGTCCTTGACTTGGATGCAGGATGACACTCAACCCGCTACACAGGTCGTTTGTCTGCAACACATCAACATACAACAGGTTACAAACAGCAAAGTACGGCATTCATTTATGGAGAATGTTAAAATACGGAAATAAGAGGTTTCTGCTTGACAATATATGCAATGTGTCCCTCTTGAGTGAGTGTGGAAATAGTGGCCTTCTACATCATTAAAGTTGCATCACCCCTGCTCCATTTTGTAGAGCAGGGTCAGGTTCAAATGAAACATAACATTTTTTGTGTTTGAAACATTAATTTTTTTTGTGTTTGTTTAACAAACACGGTTGTTAGCAGTTACATATGTAACCAAATGGACAAAATAGAAGTTACTAAATACATGAAAACACTACTGACTACACCAGTTGGAATTGCACCTACAGCCATTTAAGGTTTTAACTTTAAAAAGAAGGCTTTACAGAGCTTTAAAACTGCGTTGAGGAGCTGAGTGAAGACACCACGATTTGCAGAAGTTGACATTTTATTCACTTTAAATTAAAACAGCAAGTAACAATTTATGCCACATTAATACTGGTTAATATTAGTTATAGTCTTCCTCAAAAGTTACCATTTCCATTTTTGACTCAATAAACAAATACATTAATACACAGCACACAACAAGGGTTTAACTGAAATCTCAAGATATGGCATATACAAAGGAGGGAGGACCAACATTTTAATAAATCATCGCTGAATTCCAGTTTTATTTTGAAATTTGTCTAGTTTTTAGGAAGTCCTTTAATCTGAGGCTGGATTGAAGCAACACTTTGGCTAAACCAGTGGTTCTCAACCTTTGCAGGCCGCGACCCCCCGAAATAATCATATTTGAACTGGGGACCCCCCAAAATAATCATATTTGAACTGGGGACCCCCCCAACATAATCATATTTGAACTGGGGACCCCCCAAAATAATCATATTTGAACTGGGGACCCCCCCAACATAATCATATTTGAACTGGGGACCCCCCAAAATAATCATATTTGAACTGGGGACCCCCCCCCAAAATAATCATATTTGAACTGGGGACCCCCCCAAAATAATCATATTTGAACTGGGGACCCCCCCAACATAATCATATTTGAACTGGGGACCCCCCAAAATAATCATATTTGAACTGGGGACCCCCCCCCAAAATAATCATATTTGAACTGGGGACCCCCCCAAAATAATCATATTTGAACTGGGGACGCCCCATTTTGTTTGACTCCGTTCCACAGATAAATATTGTGAAAATAGCAGATCTACAAGCTCACAACGCCAGCTGCTATTTTCACAATGTTTGTCTCTTTCTTATATTATTTGACAATTTGGCCAATGTTTTATACTAGTTCATTGATTACTTGTGTTTTTACTTTCTTTTTAGGTATTAAAAAGGTTTAAAAGTCCTTAAATTGTCACTTCACTATCATCTGGGGACCCCCCAACATCATGTGGGTCCCGACCCACAGGTTGAGAACCACAGGGCTAAACAATGTGTTTATACTACGAGTATAATGTAGACTAGATGTGCCTTTATTTTCACCCTCTGGTGCATAAATAAGTTGCTGAGACTGCACTTCAAGTGCACAACTATTAATAGTCTAGCTAGCGCGACATGTGTGATGAACAGAGTCACGGTTTGATCAATATAACGTTGTTAATAGGCACAAACATTACTAGGCATGGTCTGTCCCAAACAAGTGCTACTTGTTCCTGGTATTGGAAATGTCTCCATTACAACCCGTACATCTACATAAACGTTCACATTTCAAATATAAAGTGATGACCCCACGGCCACGGATGTAACAAATCAAAACGCCTGTGTCTAAGTACCCGTATCTTCCGTATTGTTCGATAAAAATCTTTTTAATCCAACCGGTGGCCATTTTCTCAATTTCCATAAAATGCTTTCAATGACGTGACCCTACCGGTTGGGAGGTGTATTGCAGTCTCTGATACATTATAACTCTGAGAAAATGGCCGTCGATCAGATTAAAATGCTTTTTATTGAACAATATGGATGATACGGGTACTTAGACCCACCCGTTTCAACGTGTTATATCGATGCACACCTGGCGACATGTTGGGAAGCAACACCGTTGTGTGATGGACAGAATCAAGGTTTTACTAATAATATGACACAGGCTAGCAGCGCTAGCTGCAGGGACTAGCTAAGCTAACGCTGTTGCTAATGTTAATGCGAACAGCGTTGCTGTTAAGTGTTAACATTCCCTACCAAGTACGTCTTTTGAACGATAACAAACACATTAGGCCTACTGATATGAAATGTAAACCTTATAACGTTTTGATGGATGGATTAAGGGTTTATATTCTTACCGTGTGCCTGAGGGGATGCTTCCATCAACAAGTGGATGAAAGAAGAGGGAAAAGCGAACTTCCGTCCGCGCGCTTATTAGCGCCCCCCTCTGATCTTCCGGTGCAATTGAAACGCGTCAGGGCAATGTGATTGAATCACTTTCAGAGGATGATGTCAAGCTTCATGTTATCTCAACACAATGTAATCAGGTTTTTTGGTCAAACATGAATTGTTTATGTTGAGCACATATAATCAGTTCAATTATATCCCATAGGCCAACTTCTCATTTTTTTCAGTGTGTGATGGTTCTGCTTGTTAGAGAATTCCACACGACCTATATAGTGTGGGACCTCCATCAATTTGATAGGATTCGTTTGGTAAGATGAAGTATACCAGAATGCATCTACCAGCTGATGACCAGTGGGGTGTGAATAATAACAAGAAATGTCCACCGATGAGCCAGTCAGAGCACAGATTCTCTGTTTCATATAATTCACTCTCCAGCAACTTTTACCCGAAACACCTGAAATATAGACGGGACACTGAAAGCATGGACTATAGAACATAATGTTTGAGCACATGATATATCCATTATGCAGCATGAAAATAGCAATTATATTAAATAAACAGACAGTTTGATTCATACTCACACACTGAAGGGGAGCGGAGATCCTCTTGGCCTTGTACAACACAGTAATAACTGTAATCAGGAGATCTAGGAACATTGTGCTGCTGATCTGTGCCACTGTAGTCTCTGATCCTGTACCACAGGAAGGTGGGTTTGGGGTCTGTCACAGTACAACTGGTACTACAGGTCAGTTGCTCAGTACTTTTGGTGACTGTCATCACTTCAACATTCAGATCTGTTGAGATGATAAATACATATAGTGGGTCATCAATAATGTTGGCTAAACAACAGAAAATGTCTGCCGTGACCGGTGATGTAGTGAATCACTCAAATCAAAAAGATAGCCACACATAACACTTGAGTCAAATGTTATACATTATTTCATGATTTTAAAAAAAACATCGGCACTTGACTTTGAGCAGCCATGACTTGTGTTATATTTCCACTACACACCTCAGTACACGAAAAGTCACATTACTATTACTTTTATTCATCTCAAGTCAAAGTGCTTAAGTGTAATTCATTCCTCAGAAATAGTACTGTAATCTGACCTGAACCCAACATCTGTAATGAGTCTATTAAGTCACAAGTTTTCAAAGTGGGGCCAAAGTGGTGGCCTGGATGCGGCCATAAAGGAACATAAAGAAAATCTATGAGACAAATCTACACATTTGACAAGTTTTGACCTGGTGGTCAAGATTCAATGTATCCCCTAGGGGCGGCCATAGCTGAGTGGTTAGTGAGCCCGCCTAGGGAGCCAGAGGTCCTGGTTGCCCCAAGTTCGATTCCAGGCCAGGCCAGCATATATGTCGATGAAATGAAATTTGTCCCTGAGCAAGACTCTTAACCCCTAATTGCTCACAGGTTCTCATTGGAAACAAGACCGCAAGGACTTGAACGACCTGTTAAAAGGAATTATCCTTATCCCTGAGCAAGCAGGTAGGCTCTATTAGCTCAATGGTGAAAATAATTCAGCACTGGCGCAGGAAACCTGGGTTCAAATCCAGGGTAGAAGAGGAAAGTTACTTGCAGCATTAATGAATAAACAAAACAAAGATCCTCAGATGCACAGTGCATTTAATTATGTATTTTTTGCAATGGAAGTTTGATTCAGTAGAATGCTGGCTCTTCCTTAGTTAAAAAGGTAAAATGTTAAATAATAATATCAATATAGTAATCATGTAAATCTCAGACCTTAGAGAAACGTACCATTGTAAACAACAAATAACTTGAGTAAACAAAGATGTGTCTAACCTCTGAAGTAAGTGATGGAACGCATCAATGATTTAGGAGACATTCTCCCATCAGCATAGGTCATTCTAAAGCAGCTTGGATTGATAGAATCTGTGAGAAATAAATGACATGCAGTTACTGAAATGATTGAGACAAGTAAATATGTAAACCCTTATTGTAAAACATCAGAATACTTAATAAAGTGTAATAGTATCCTTTATTACAAGGAAAGTTAGATTTTGTTAGATAGCCATTTGCATACCTATCTCAAACTATAACTAGAAAAAGTGCTCCGCGGAGCACAGGTCTCCGCCAGGTCAGGTAGGTTATTGTGGCCTCCTGGTGGCGCTATAATAGGCCAATGTTTAAAGGGTGCCATTTGTTCTTGGGCCTTGCACGGCAATCGGACACTGCATTCATGGTTTGAGGCATTTTGTGCAAAAAAAATGTTTTGCTAAATTAGACCTGCTGGTGGCGCTATAACAGGCCAATGTTAAAAGGGTGGCATTAGTTCCCAACATAGTGTGAATGTGCGTGCAAAGTTTGACCGCAATCGGACGGTGCGTTCATGATTTGCGGAATTTTGTTTAAAACAAGCCACTACTGCAAACTTTAGATGTCAATCTTAGCCAATGAGGATGGAATAAGAAAAATCAAACACAAATCACATGACTATGGAGATCATGTGTACTGATTTGCGTGAAATTTGGATAAAATTGGAAGGAGTAATATAAAAAAATGTGTTTTACATAAGTCGGCCTCCTGGTGGCGCTATAAATGCAGATGTGAAAAATGCAGGGCAGAGGTTTTTCCTTTACCTCTAGGGAATGCGCATACAAAGTTTTACACAGATCGGTGCAGTTATAGGTAAAAACATGAATCGGACTGTTATAGCGCCACCATGAGGCTGATTTGAAAATTTTCAAGTGGCATTTATTCCTCGGCATAGTGGGAATGTGTGTGCAAAGTTTCACGGAAATTGCATGCTGTGTTCATGATTTGAGGCATTTTGTTGAAAACGGAGCACTCCTGCAAACTTTGGAAGCCATTTTGAGCCAATCAGGATGGAATATGAAAGATCTGAAAGACACGTTTCGTTTAATGACTATAGAGATACTGTGTACCGACTTGCGAGATTTTTGGACAAAATCTGTAGGAGTACTGTCAAAAAATATCAAATCGGCCACCTGGTGGCGCTATAAAAGGCCCATGTGAAAAATTTGGGGCAGAAGTTCGGAATTGGCATCCAGGGAGTATGTGTGCACAGTTTCGCTGCGATCAAGCCAATGGTGGCGGAGATTAGCTGCTCACAGACGGACACACACACACACACACACACGGACGGACGGACGGACAAACGGACGGAGGGTAAAACATAATCTCTCGCCATGCCTTTCGGCCTGGCGGAGACAATAAACAGCTATACTGTGTGTACAGTATCTCCTTTGTAAACAGATGTGATAATGTCACCACTCACCGACTGAAACATTAGGGGCTTTGAGAGCTTCATGACCTTTAACAGCACAGGAGTAGATCACTTTTTCCTCACTGTTATCAAGGAGCTGGTACCAGGGAGACGAGTCCTCATAGAGGAACTGTCCATTCTTATACCACATGTAGGTGTGGCTGTCAGTCAGAGGACAGCTGGTACTGCAGTTCAAAATCACTCCCTGTCCCTCTCTCAATGGACCAAGTATCACCTTCACCTGTAGCTCTACAGGTCACATTTTTATAAATGTTCTTTAGAAATTTATAACAATTACCATTTTGATTATTGAATTAACACATTACCATCATGATACTATTACTACTACTGTACCTGTGACATTGAGACTAAAGATTGATGTACCAATGGAGTCTGCTGAGCACTGGTATATGTTTGCATCACTCTCTCTCACTTCATCGATTCTTTGAGTTGACTGACCCTCTGGAGAATTCACTACCGTACATAATATGTAACATCAGACAGCTGTTTAAAATTTAACCAGTCTTCAAATAGTCCAGTATAACAGTTTGTGTTTGATGTGTGATGTGTACCTGGGCATGGCAGATCTACTGTCGATCCCTTCAAAACACACAAGTGTGTTTTTTGTCCAAGAATTCCTGACACAGAATACATTATAAGAACATAATTACTTAAAGACATTATTACACAGAAGAAGTCAAAACAGGACAGCACAACAAGGGCAAAATTGCAATACAGTACAAGGTGATGTGGCAATGAGGTATGGTTTGTCTGTCATCATCTTATTGAGAAGCATTTTTAACACCTGTGTCTATTTGGGCTGATTCCTCTTGCAGTGAGACTGGGTTGTCACCATTACACACTTGCTCAACTTCCCAATTCAAAAGGGTGAACAAAGACTGATTTACAAGAGGATTGTCTGTGTTAACTGTTCTTAGATTACTTTAGTTTTGTTCACTATCTTCACTATCAGTTACTTGCAGGTGATTGCTTACAGTATAGTATATTACTTAGTTTTGAAATGTTTTCAATATAGGTGGTCGTGGTGTAGCATATAAAGTCAATGGTTCCCAAACTGGGAAATGTTTTTTGGGGGTCCCCAGATGATTAGTTTAATGCGCAACATTGTTTTCTCACTCAACAGTAAACCAGTATACAGGGTTCACATTTCTAGAATTCAAATTTGGATTTAATAATAATAATTACTAGCCTATGTCAAAAGTAACCAACAAATTATACTATAAAAAATTGTCAAACATTGGCCAAATTGTCAAATATTACCTCGCATTGCAAGCTTAATTACTTAGCGTAGTTCGGCTATTTTCACAACATTTATCTGTGGAACTGAGTCAAACTAAATGTAATGCCTCAACTTCTATAATTCCAAGTGCATGTCAGGGTAGGGGGTCCCCAGTTCAAATATGATTATTTTGGGTGGTCACAGCCTGAAAGGTTTGGGAACCCTTGGGGTAAGCTTTTGGTAAAAACAAAACTTTGTCTTTATTAAAGCTCTATATTCTGATAGTAATCATTGCTAAAGAGTGATTGTTCAGTAGCATGGGTCTCCCTCTCCCCATCTGTCCAGCTTTTTTGTAAACAGAAAATACTTTTTCAGGTCGGGATACCAATTTATTTTAGGATAGACAACCCATACAGGATAAACAAGTGAATAGTGATGACCCAAAGAAATGAGCAGACAAAGTTGGATCTGGAACAATATAAAACAAATTGAAGCTGCAATGGGTCCTCTCTCCTGATGCCTGGTGGCAACCCACCTGAACATTTATTTTCTGTTTATGAAATATCTGGAGAAATGTGGAGACCCCTGTTACTGAACACTATTTCAATGATTACTATCAAAGCTATTAAATACATACTTTAACAAACAAATATCACTTACTGCACCTTTACATTACTGTGCATTTTAATTACTGTTTAATTGCTTATCCCTTATAAACCTGTATGCTGGTAATTCCTTGTGGTGGACAACAGCCAGCCATGAATAGCAACAATTGGCAACACATTCATGAACAATTTGACAACAAATTCATACCTGAAACAGATAGGAGCCAAGTCACAAACACACATCTACTTCCAGACAACAGCATGACTGGACCGGTCCTTTGGCTTTTAGCTAGAAAGATAATAAAATTCATGACAGCTTATTTAGAAAATATTATGTTTATGGAATATGAAACAAACAATATATAATTCGTTAAAATACACAGCACTTTACTTACTGAGTTACCTCTTACCTATCCACTTCGTGCCTTGTGGCACATAAGGCCTTTTACTTACTTACTGAGTAAAGGATGATAATTTGATGATAATTTGTTGAATTTACACGAGTTGACAGAGTGGAGTGGTGAGATCATAGTTCACGCAAATGTATTCTATATAGGCTTGGGTTGTGAGACATCTCAAAAAGATTTCCTTCCTCTTTATTGAATGTCTGTAAGGGAACTTTTAAACCATAAGCAGCAAACATGGGGATGTTTGATCTATGTATAGTAACAGTGAAGTAGTTTCATGTTTTTTAAATATTTTAACTGTACTGTACATAGATCATTACTCAATTGGAGTATTTAAACGAAATATATTGATTCAACTAACTGCTTTATTTTTGTATTCTGACATTGTTATGCAAACTTCCAGGTAAAAAGTCTAGCTAAGTCTATCTATTTCATATTAGATAAGGGTAAATTTTGAGGCTTGAGGTTGTCAGAGATGAACATGTGATCTGTGGTTTCTGAATAGTGTGAAATGACTCAGTAGTGTTCAAAAACAAGATGATGTCACATGTCAGCCTAACTGGTCACTGAATGTAGGCCTACTACCAAAATGTCCCTTATATTTGATGTGTATTTGTGCTGTTAGTCCTGCCGTGGTACAGTATACACTTGACAAATGATGTTCAGATTTCCCCATTTTAATCTTCATGCTTAATGCTAAATGGACTCATAATAATAATACTAATAATACTAATACTAATACTAATACTAATACTTATACTAATACTAATACTAATACTAATACTAATACTACTACTACTACTACTACTACTAATAATAATAATAATATATATTTTAATAATAATAATAACTTTGTAGTTGCTACTGTAGCAGGCATAATCTGGTGGTAAAGAACACTTGCATTGGACACACACACACACACACACACACACACACACACACACACACACACACACACACACACACACACACACACACACACACACACACACACACACACACACACACACACACACACACACACACACACACCAAAAAAATCCAACAATTTCAACAGGCACATTCTGGTTGTTTCATGTTATAGAGCAGTTGAATTGAACATTTGTCACAGTGAGACTATTATTTGGTCCATATTGAGGTACACAGGAAATTAGAAGAGCTGGCCTATGTATGTTTATGCATCAATTAATAATTTTAAAAGGCACATTCCCTCGATTGAATACAAGAGCGCTCGCCTCAAAACCTACCCACCCAGTTGTTTTTGTCTTAAATAAACCCCCTCATCGCTGCAGTGGCTGTCTCACCCTCAAGGAGGAGAGGGTACAATAGTGAGGGTCAAGGAGGTAGAATGGTGTGATTATTGTGAATCCCAGCAGTTGTATGCTCAGTGTCCAATCTGGTTTACACATGCCTTGACCTTTGAGTGTTTGAAATAGCCCTCTTATAACCCTCGGTCGAGGTACACACAGCACTTCCTGATCCTTGACCTCTCTTCTAAGCTTTAAGCCGGCCAATCATAGTGGTTCTTGACATGACAGGGATTGGCCGACGATGTTGAGACATCACCCGGGGCAACAGATGTGACCCAGGAAATTAAGAGAGGATGGTTTTCTTGTTGTGAGTAAATCCCATCACTCAATTATACACAAACAGATCAACTGTTCATGCGTGGATGAGCACACCGAAAGTAGCTGGTCTTCAATTTTCGGCGATCTGATATTTTTGGTGCAACACGGCCTACAACCAAGTATAAGTCAGGCTACCAACCACTTCAGGGAGAGACCAGCGAATGAGGAAGGAGCCTCCCTTGAACAACTGCGGGTGAGCCCTGTAGAGGGCGCCATGCTATTACACTCTTTATCTGCACAGGACTATTTGTCAGTGAGACCAATTGTATGCCACTCTTTCCTATGCCATATGGTCATCGCTTGTCAACACTTTGAAGGCCATATGTTTGCTAATGTTTTCCACTGTTTACTGGATTTTCTGATATGATATTGTCCATGGGAAAAGCTTAGTGAGACCAAAAATATCTGATCCAGATAATTCTACAGTCCCACTTTAGCAAATGGAGAAAATCCATCTGAAAATAATATGTAGGGTTAACACCCATAGCAGGTGCTGTGTGTGTGTGTGTGTGTGTGTGTGTGTGTGTGTGTGTGTGTGTGTGTGTGTGTGTGTGTGTGTGTGTGTGTGTGTGTGTGTGTGTGTGTGTGTGTGTGTGTGTGTGTGTGTGTGTGTGTGTGTGTGTGTGTGTGTGTGTGTGTGTGTGTGTGTGTGTGTGTGTGTGTGTGTGTGTGTGTGTGTGTGTGCGTGTGCGTGCGTGCGTATGTGCGTGCATGCATGCGTGTGCACGTGCTTGAGGATCCACCATGTATACGGCACAGAAGGGTACACATGGAGGCCCTGATATCTTAATACCTAGCCATAATATAAGAGTCAAGGCTGTGTGTGTGTGTGTGTGTGTGTGTGTGTGTGTGTGTGTGTGTGTGTGTGTGTGTGTGTGTGTGTGTGTGTGTGTGTGTGTGTGTGTGTGTGTGTGTGTGTGTGTGTGTGTGTGTGTGTGTGTGTGTGTGTGTGACACACAGACAGACAGACAGACAGACAGACAGAGAAATAGAACAGAGTTTACTCTATGAGTATGCATAGAATGAATTGCTTGGCTGTGTGTTGCGGTGCATGTCCATAAATGTCCTTTTACTGTATGCCATGGTGAACCTCTAACATTTGACTAAGTGGATACATGTGATATTTTTAAATGCATGCAGGTGTGTGGGTTCATGACACATGTAAGAATAGAGAAGGTAAAGTCGATGGTCAATGACAGAGGGAAGAATGAAAGTCATGAAAGTGGAGCACAGCTAGCTTTAATGCGGCTTAGTTGAATGTCAGCTGAAATGCTGAACCATCGTGTATGACCAGCAGCCACTAAGCCTGCTATACTGTTTTGACATGACTAAAGTGTTTTAGCTGTGGTTAGTCTGGCAAAACCCATTACTAGTTGACAACCCATAAAAACACTAAAAGTGATACTAACAGCAACATCTGTATTACCCCACCTCACCAAGAGGAAGCTGTGTATGTCGTAAAAGCTCCCTTTCTGGCTTTGCGAGCAAATCTTTTGTGAATTGGGGACATAAGCGTGCATTACTTTTCTACTATCTAGAACAGGGTTTATGTCCCCTGACCAATCACAGCTCATGCCACTAGGTGCATGACAACACAAAAAATAATCACATCTGATCTGACCATGAAAGCCTGAAGTGAAGTGAAACTAGAAAAAGTGCTCCTCGGAGCACAGGTCTCCGCCAGGTCAGGTACGTTATTCTGGCCTCCTGGTGGCGCTATAATAGGCCAATGTGAAAAGGGTGCCAACCGTGCCATTTATTCTTGCATTGACACTGCATTCATGATTTGAGGCATTTTGTTCCAAAAATTAGTTTTGCTAAATTAAACCTGCTGGTGGCGCTATAACAGGCCAATGTGAGAAGGGTGGCATTTCTTCCTCTGCCTAGTGGGAATGTGCGTGTGAAATTTCACGGAAATCGCAAGCTGTGTGTATACTTTGAGGCTTTTTGTTCAAAACGGACCAATCCTGCAAACTTTGGAAGCCAACCTTAGGCAATGAGGATGGAATATGGGAAATCGGACGGATCCGTGTTGATCACATGACTATAGTGATACTGTGTACCGATTTGCATGACGTTTTGGATAAAGTTTATAGGAGTAATATAAAAAAATGGGTTTTGCACAAATCGGCCTCCTGGTGGCGCTATAACAGGCCCATGTGAAAGATTTGGGGCAGAGGTTCTGAATTGGCATCCAGGGAGTGTGTGTGCACAGTTTCGGAGCGACCGGGCCAACGGTGCCGGAGATTAGCTGGTGACAGACGGACGGACACACACACACACACACACACACACACACACACACACACGGACGGACGGACAGACAGACAGGGGGTAAAACATACTCTCTCGCCATGCCTTCGGCCTGGCGGAGACAATGAAAGTAAAACTGAAGAAGAAAATGAATGTTAGGTCATAGCATCCAGCAAATCTCTGTATACCAATTGTGAAGCAGTTTTGTTCATATTCATGGTTAAGTATTGTATTTTCAAAGATCACTATTTACTTTTGGCCAAAATGAGGCCTAGACTGTCACCTCACTAAGGACTGATGATGTCACTGCTGGAGGACTCTATGTTTGAAGTGTGTTCGTGAAGCTTACATTGTTTTATACAACTAAAAGAAGAGCATAATTGATATAACCGAAATTGCTTAATTTCCTCATTTTGTCTGGGAAGCATTATTGTTAATATCTAATGTTTTTTTGTTTTAATCAATACTGTGCTTTATACATACATACAATTATCTGTTGGTCATTGGGTAGTTCCACCATGAGGACCCCAATTGAAACAAGCCAGTGCGGCTTTTCTGGGCTTTTCAATCCTATTTAGTTGACCTTGCGTTGAACTTCCATGTGCTTTTTTCTCTGCAAACTTCTAAATAAAGTATTCAATCAATCAATCAATCAATCAAATTCCTTGTGATTGTTTCCTTTTATATCCTATTTTGACACGATCCGTGACATGCTCTGTCTCCCTGTTGTCTTTTAATGTTTTTGTTGTTTCCCAGTTATAGTTAGTGTTTAACTTTTCAGTGGCATTCCTGTTATTTTGTAGTAAGGTTGCATTCCCTGTTTCCTTGTTAGGTTTTGCTTCACACTCTTATTTTGTAGTATTGTTCCATTGTTTCCTATTCTCTTTGTAGCCGTTGCCTGTCTTGTCTCACCTACCCTTTGATTAGTCATATTCTCCTCCTGTGTCCTCTTAGTCCCCCAGCCTATCCCAGTGTCCTGTTATTTCCCTGTCTAATTAAGCCCTGTGTTTGCGCTGCATAATTGCTCGTTCATTGTCCAGTGTTATGTGTAGGATGTCTTGAGTTCAGAGCCTTTTATTATTTAATTTTGAGTTATTAACCACTTTGAACCGACCTGTTCAGCCTCTGTCTCTCCTGCATTTGGGTCCTACATTCTGCTCTGACTCAAACCGTGACATGCTAAGGTTGATGTGATTAAAGGGCAAGAACGTAGTTACCTTGTCATGATGTAACTCCCAAGGTGGGCAAGAAATAAGAAATTGATCATTGAAAATATGCTCCTTATGATTTACATTGTACGGTGAAACTTTTAGCACGTAAACAAACACAAACAAAGCTGATTCAGACAAGATAGAACATCACAAGATCCGGATCCGTGGATCCTGATCTTCAAATAGTAAATTTAACAGGAAGTTGAAAAAACAGTACTGGGTTTTGTGATGTTCTATATTGTCTGAATCAGCTTTGTTTGTGTTTGTTTACATACAAAAAGGGTGACTTTGAGAGCTGTTTCGCTGTACAATGTATGTCAACTAGACGCGTCGCAATTCTGGGAAATTGCAAAGTGTGGTTGCACCGACACCGGTCGCGGGTCACGGCCGCCGGGACTCGAGGAATACGCCTGGAGGAATACCGTCAGAGGCCGCGCGACGTGCGATTCGAATTCGGTGCCGATCGGATCCCGCGTTCGTGACACGTGCCGTTTTGATGGAAATAGGCCCCTCCCACTAAAGAAACAGGCCCCTACCACAAATGTAGCGGGCCAATGACATCGTCATGTCACTCCTGAGATCACTTGCTTTTCTTTTTGAGAGAACTGATCCCCCCAAAAATCTTGTTTTTGCATCAAACGGTTACATTTTGCGCATTTGTGGTGCCTCCTATGGATCAAAGTGGAAACGCTTTTGGGGATTCGTTGAGTAAACAACCTTCGACATGTGATTCAAATTTGGGATTGATTGGACGTTTCGTTCGTGATTTTTGGCATTCTTTGTAAAACGGGCCCCTCCCACTAACTTTGGAAGCCAATTACGGACGAACGGTAAGGACTATCAAAATGCCGTGGATATCTTTATTGCTAGGGTCCAGAGATCATGTGTACCAATTTTTGTGATTTTTTTATAAAATACGTGGGAGGAGGAGCTAAAAGTGTGTTTTGAAGAAAATTCTAAATGGCGGAAAATCTATCCAGACGCAAATGGGCTTGGCCTATATGGGGAGTTGCGTCATGACTCAAGAAATCCAGGGGGAAAGATTTTTTTATTCTAAGACCTCCGGTTCAAAAGTTATAGGCCAAAATGTAAAGTGGGCTGTTATAGTGGCCGACTGGGTGTAATTATTTTTTTAATAATTTGGCAATAAACTATGAACTCCCCTTTAAAGTCTTTTAACTACCTTACGGTTTCAGAGAAAAGAATACTTGAATTGGAGTTTTTTTCATTTTCCCATTAAAGTCGATGGGGACATTTAATGCACTAATAAATCAATATCAATTAAACTATGTAACCAATCTCTTAGCAAAGTACAAGCAGTCTATTCCCGGTGAAGCCGGTCAATTTGACATATGGCACGAGTGTGGGAAAAATAAACAGTGTGAGAAATTGCGCGTCAGAATAAAGTTTATCTAGTGAAATAATAAAGTCGGAAGAGTAGCCTACTATAGTCTGGTTGCCCTATCCGGGCAACCACACTAATGATTAGCATATTTTGAATGATCAATTTCTAATCAGTGGAGCAAACTTTTTTTTTCTTGCCCACCTTTGGAGTTACATCATGGCAAGGTATCTACACAACCCAAACCTCCTCTACAGTACCAAGTCTTCTTGTCCTTTAAAGTTGGCAATAATTACAGCTTTGACTAGTGTGATCTGAACCATGGCCTTGCATTTTGTATGATGCTGCTTTTTTGATTGATTGAATACTAGTCAGAAATGTAAAACAGCACGTATCTATGTGTGCATGTGTGTGTGTGTGTGTGTGTGTGTGTGTGAGAGAGAGAGAGAGAGAGAGAGAGAGAGAGAGAGAGAGAGAGAGAGAGAGAGAGAGAGTGTGTGTGTGAAAGAGAGTGTGAAAGTGAGAGTGAAAGAGAGTGTGTGTGTGCTTGCGCATGTACACACCTACAGCTGTTAATATCATGTCTACATATCCTAATCAGTTTTTCAAGGTGAACCTTTATAATCAGAAGTAGGCCTACTTGTGATAATGTCTTGTGATAATATGACTCATGTGCTAGTTTATCCAGCCTTTCTGTGTGGAACATTAGGTGACAATGAAAAATTTGCTGACAGTTAAATGCACTTAGAATAGGAGTGATTTGTTAAAGATGCAACATGGATTTGTATAGCTCTCAAGTTTGAATGTATTGATGGAAAAAGATTACATGCATACTGTAGATCAACCAAGATGAATGCCACTGATAGAATTTGAATCTTGGGCATCTTTGGGCAGTTATTTAATTATTTCCAACATTGGGTATGAACACAAGTGTACAGCAAAATTATCTTTAATTCTTGTGCCCCTATTTTGGGCATGTCATTATAGGTGACAATAAAATAAATTCAAAAATAAATTGTGGATAGAAAACATTGCATGTATAAGACCTATTACATAGCACACTAAATTGAGAGTTTGCCCAAGCAGAGGAAATTAATTTAGTAATGTGACCTTACCCATTTCAAAATCTCAAACATTTAACATTTATTTTTCCAAAATCTATATTTCTATAAAGGTCTTTCGCACCCAGGCCGGCCTCGGAGCCAGGCCGGGCACCGTTGGATGCGCCTCGCCAGCAACAAGCTAACCCCGTCCCAGTACGATCCACCGTTTTGGCGTTATAGCCGTTTTAAGGAGAACATCGTATATCTGTTTCTAGACCAGCTTGCTGTACAAGCTGGTAAAAAAATACATTATCTGTCCCGTTAATACCTGTGTGAAGCCCCATTGACGTGATACTGTTGCTCCCACTGCAGTTCAGCCCCCTCCCACTCCCATTCAATTCCCCTGGCTCAGACTTAATAGCTTGTCTTGGTGCAGACTTTCTCTTATCTCGCATGTTTGATGACTTCTCCGGAGAGATATGGAGGATTGTAATGAGGGTTAATGAAAAAGAGGGCCAGTTCAAGTCTCAGCACATGGGAGAATCACTGTCTTCCTGCCATAGCCTGCTGAGCACTTGGCCCAGGTACAAGAATAACACTGTATAATGAATACATAAACACACATTATGTGCTTGTACACATCACATTCCACTGATAACTTTGGCAGCAGCTCTGCATTTTGTTGTTATCGTGATGTTTTGATGATAGGAGTAGTTCGTATTTTTTAAGGAATTACAGGCCATGTTACACACAGCTTAATCGGGAATTTGTACCTTAGTTTGTACATTTGTGCTCATTTCATCAGAGAGCACCGGGGCAGCCAGGGGTAGCATCGCTGAAACCGGTAAAAGCCAGATCTACCCCTTGATTTATACTGTACTTGGTGACACCGGTGCACATCTAATTATACAGTAAATCACCCTTTACTCTGAAATTTAAAAACGGACATGATTTTCCTGTGTTGGGGACACTTTAATGTGAAGGACCGTGGCTTAGTTTTACCCAGTGAAATCTCACGTCTACTTAAATCATTTTTTATGTTTAATGGGGCTTGTGCGTACAGTATGTGGCATGAAGTTGAACAAAAAGGGGGAAAGGAGGAGCTGAATACTACATCTCTCATGTTTACATATCTTGTGGGCCAAAAACCACGTCCAGATATGATTTAAATGTGCTTAATAAAAGAAAGAAAGGCAATACTGGGCTGTGAATAATTTGTTTACTTACTTACTTATTTTGTTCTTTTAATTGTATTCTTCCTCACGTAGCATAGCTGACATTTAAGACTACATTGGTCAATACATGTACTGTACAAGGGAATACTAAACTAACAAAACCACTGTACTTTGATACAAACTTACACACATACCAACGTCTACCACGTTTACTGTGCCCTTTTCCTCTTCCTAGCCAACATCCGAGCCAGGTCTCAA